>NW_027187244.1:758225-855306 GCF_028583685.1 Petaurus breviceps papuanus
ATATATATATATATATATATATATATATATATATATATATATATATAATTTCTTCATCTCTTATAATTTTGCTGGCTTTCCCTTACACTGTTCTGATTTTTAAGAAGTCACTTTCTTCCTTAAGATTCTGGATCTCCTTTACTAATTGGTTGACTCTCTTCTTATAATCTTGTTTTTCTTGAATTATTTTTCTTTTTAGTTTTTTCTTCAATCTCTCTCATTTGATTTTTGAAGTCTTTTTTGCGTTCTTCAGTGAATTCTTCCTGGGCAGGTGACCATGTGACATTACTCTTTGGGGTAGAAGAGAGTTTCTTTTCTTCAGTATCATCCTCTGAAGATGAACCCTGGTCTTCTTTATTTCCATAGTAACTCTCTGTGGTTGAATTCTTTCTCCTTTGCTTGTGCTTTTTTTTTTTTTTTTGGTAATAATTTAGTTTTTATAATCACCTCCAGTCCTGGGATATGGGGGATGGTGCCTCTGGCCTCTGGTCCTCTTCAGTTCTCCCCTCTGACCATGAACTCAAACCAAGACTTCCAGCCTCTAGTAAGTGCCCATAGCCGTGGCATCCCACCCTACTGCTTCTGCACTCACTGGATCTGTACTGGTTCCTTCTCCCCCACACTGCTCTCTGCAGCACAGTTGGGTCTAGTGTTCCTTGTCAGCAGAGGTTTCCTAGATCTTCTCCAGGTCATATACCCAACTCCCCTCACTGCCCTGAGGGTAGAAGTTCCTGTGGCTGGGGTCTAGGCATCCTCCCAACCCAGCTAATCCCAGGGATTTCTGCTTGTTGTTTAAGCAGCTTGTATGTTGTTAAAGCAGACCTTAGCCTGGAGGTGTTTATTCTTCACAGGGAGGAAATCTCATCCTTGGATTTTTCTTCAGATCTTTTCCAATTCTCCCAGGAGGACCCCTGCTCTGCCCTTACTCTTATTTGTTTTCACTGCTCTATGTTCACCCAGAGGCTCTATTTTATCTCTTTTGTGGAAGAAAATCTTGAAAGCTTGAAATTTTCTGACCTACACAGCCATCTTCTCAGAATCCTCTCCTACATATAATCTTATAAGGGAAAAAATAGGCTTTTAATGACTTCTAAGAATTTCTGAAAAAAAAAACCACCTATGCTATGCAGAAATTTTGAAGTTCAAATAAAGTATTGGGAAGCATAAAAAGGTAAAATGAATAAACAAGGACAAATGTTACATCATAATATGGGAAAATAACACACAACTACTCTGAATTCTATCATCAGAAATAATAAAGGGAGTCTAATTAGTCAAGGCCTTTGACTGGTTCTTCTATATGTTGAAGAGAGAAGAATGAAAATACGGGATGAAGAACACACTAGGGGAGAAGAAGGGTATATCAAGTTAGGGAATATTATCTCACATATTCATGGTACTCAAGTAGACATTCAAGGAGGCAGGGTAGAGGACAGGTGACACTTGACCCTCATCTCATCTGAACAGATCAAAGGGGAAAGAATATACCCAGAGACATGGATATAGAAATAAGTTTCACTTATCAGGTAAATGGGAGGGAAGGGGGAGAAGGGAGAAGAAGGAATTATAGGGAGGATTAAAGAAGAATTAATCCTTAGTAAAAGAAACTCTAAGGAAGTACACAAATATTTATAGCTTTTTTTTTGGGGGGGGGGGGAATGAGGGTGAGGTGGTGCAGTGAGTAAAGCGCTGGCTCCAGAGTCAGGAGGACACAAGTTCGGTTCCAGCCTCAGATACTTAACACCCACACAGAAAAAAAAATACAACAAACTAGCCATGTAACCTTGGGCAAGTTATTTAACCCCAATTGCCCTGCAATATATTTATATTTATAGCTTTTTTTTTTTAGGTAGAAAAGAATAATAAGAGAAGATGCCCATCAGCCGGGGGATGGTTGAACAAATTTGGCATGTAAATGTGACTGGACTACTATTATGCTATAAGAAATTCATAAAGGAGTAGTCTCAGAAAAAGCTAGGAAGACTTATATGTATACATAGAGTCAAGTGAACAGAACTAATAATAACAATAAGGCAAGGAAAAACAACTTGGAAATAATTAGGAACTCTGATGAGTGTAATGAATATGGTACTCATCCACAGCTGGAGAGGTAAAGAATTCAGAGTTCCAAATTATTATAATTTATATTATATTTCAAATTACCAATGTAGAGGTTTGTTTTGCTCGACTATGCAAAATACTCTCATGTTTTTCTTGTATTCTCAACTGAAGGAGGGAAATAAAATGGAGAAAAGGTGGATTATTTGCTGATTTAAAAAAATTGAATTTAAAAATATTTTTTTAGGGGCGGCTAGGTAGCACAGCAAGTAAGAGCACCAGCTCCAGTGTCGGGATGACCTGGAGACCGAATCCTGGGCTCAGACACTTGGCACCCACCCAGAAACATCTGGCCGTGTAACCTTGAGCAAGTTACTTAACCCCAATTGCTTAAAAAAAAAAAATATATATATATATATATATATATATATATATATATATATATAGAGAGAGAGAGAGAGAGAGAGAGTTTAATTAAATTTCAAAAAATTATTAGTATTTCTAAATTTTAAATGAGGTAATATACCTTAGCTATGGATACTTAGTCACTAAAATAACAAAAATAAATAAATTCATTTTATATAAAAAACTCACTCAAACATTTAATCTGTCAACATTTTGATAGATACTTTTGAAAAACTAAATAATTAAAATCTTTATAAGGTCCTCAAATTCATATTATGATCAAGAAAGAAAAAAAGTATATTTTTGGAAAGGCTATAGCTATAGGTGAAACATTTAAAAAATTCGATACTTGACAAAATAATGTTTTTTTTCTATTCCCCCCATACCCCATGTTGATTACTTTGAGGTAACAGCTAGTTAATTATAGATTTAAAGTCTCTATTCTTTAAATCTTTTAGATTTAGATGTCAGAACCAGGCTTTGACTATTGTCTCTCCAGTCTGTGTGACATTTAAAGAAATTAACTCTACTCTTAGGGCTTTTTCAAATCTTAAGCTACATTTAGAATGAAACTTTATGAATTGTCCAAAATTATTTTACTATTTAAATATTCACTCTTTATTTGTTGCAAATAATTGTTTGCTTTTCTGACAAATATAACTAAGAAAAATGACTTTCTGGGTTGAGTACTTTGTTTCTTAGCTTTTTATATTATTGTTGTTCAGTCATTTCACTCATGCCTGACTCTTCATGACCCCATTTGGGGTTTTCTTGACAAAGATACTGGAGTTGTTTATCATTTCCTTTTCCATGTGTGTGTATGTGTGTGTGTGTGTGTGTGTATACACATAAATATGGAGGGAGATGTATGTGTATATATTCATATTATATATAGAGAGGCATACAATAACCTTATTTATTTTCTTGTATCTCCTCCTTGTAAAAAACATTTATGAAATTCAAACAGGTATTTTACCCAATGAATTTTGTCTATTTGCTCCTACTCTTCACTCCTAGTCTTCAACACATTTAAGAAATTTATTTATAAAATTTCATGGAATACAATAGGAAGATTATTTTCTACTTAACAGTTGTACCAAATCCTAAAGATTCTTAAAATTTCCTACCATTAAATATTAATATTTTCATAAATTTTGGTTGAATTATTTCATGTTTCATGTTGGGTTAGGGTTTGTTTTTGTGCTTCTCTTCCTTCTACCATTTTGTTTTCAATAAAATAAATCTACTTTTCATTGAAACACGATTAATTTATTTCAATACACATTATTAAACTGCTGAGTTTCATTGTCAACTTGCCTTGAAATTCTTTAGCAGCATCAAGCTCCTTTATTTCTTTCTGTAATGTTTTACTAATTCAATTTCTTTCTTAAAACCTTTCAGTATATTTATTAGATTTTTTATTATGTTATCAGACAATCAATTTTTCTTTCTTTCTTTTTTTTAAAGCAATCGGGGTTAAGCAACTTGCTCAAGGTTACACGGCCAGTTATTTCTGGGTGTGGTGCTAAGTATCTGAGCCCAGATTTGATCCCCAGGTCATCCCAATACTGGAGCCGGTGCTCTTACTCACTGAGCCACTTGGCCGCCCCTAAGCAGTTGGGGTTAAGTATCTTGCTCAAGGTTACACAGCCAGGTGTTTCTGGGTAGGTAATAAGTGTCTGAGCCCGGATTTGAACCACATGTCATCCCGACACTGGAGCCAGTGCTCTTACTCACTGTGCTACCTGGCCGCCCCTAATTTTTCTTTTTCTATGGTTGATGTCATTTTAGTGTGCTTTTCTTCAGGCATTTTTGCCTCCATATTTTTAAAAATACATTCTTTTAAAAAATCATATTAGAGCTTTTCTTTAGTTTTAGTCATTTCTATACATTTCCTTAAGTTTTCCCATCATCTGAAATTTTTATTCTCTTGTAATTTTTCCATTACATAATTAAAAATCAATTATCATCATTGAAATATTGAAGTTTTGTTCATGTAAACAGCTTATACTCATTAAAAGTATTTGGAAATTTCTTCCCAAATGTGACATGTGAAATAATCAGCATAAATGATGAGCTTTCTTCCCCCAGGGAGTAGGGAACAGACCTCTAATTTTATTGGTATAGGGAATCATGGTGAGGAAGGGCCCTTTATCTACATAGAAAAGTTAAGTGCTGAGAAGATTCTGTGAAAATGGTGGAGATGTCAGAAAATTACAAGTTCTCAAGATTTTCCCCCACAGAAGAGATAATACAACACTTTAGGGCAAACAAAGTATGGATAAAAATAAATAAGAATAGGAGCAATTCCCTACGGGACTATTTGAGAACATTAAAAAAAAATCCTAGAAAAAGTTTAGTCTTTGGGAAGAGTAAAGACCTCCAGGCTAGGGTTTGCTTTGACAACAATTAGCAAGCCCTGGAGTTTGTTTGAAAGACCACAGAACCCCCAACCACAAGAACCTTTACCCCTGGGGATAGTGAGAGGAGTTGGGCTGGGAAGATGGAATATTTGTTGACCAGGAACACCAGACCCAAATGTACTGTGAATGACTGGAGGTAGTAGGGTGAGAAGGAACCAGCACACACACATTGTGAGTGAAGAAGCAATGGGACAGAAAGCCCCTGGCTGTGGGAACTTACAGGTGATTACAAAATTCAAATATTGCCCCCAAAAATGCACAGTCAAAGGAGAAAGAATCCAACTATTGAAAGCTATTATGGGAATAGAGAAGACTGGGGTTCATCTTCAGAGGAGGATATTGAAGTAAAGAAACCCCCAAAGAGTAACATCAAATGGTCACCTGCCCAAAAAGAATTCATAGAAGATCTTAAAAAAGACTTTAAGAATCAAATGACAGAGATAGTGGAAAAACTAAAAAAAAAAGAATTCAAGCAAAGCAAGATTATGAAAAGAAAGTCAGACAATTAGAAAAAGAGATCCAGAATCTTAAGGGAAAAAAATTATACCTTGAAAATTAGAATTGGGCAAGAGGAAGCCAGTGAAATTAAAAAGGATCAAGAGATAATTAAAATATGAATAATGAAAAAATAGAAGAGAAAGTGAAACATCTTATAAGGAGAACAACAGATTTGGAGAATAGATCAAGAAGAGAAAACATAAAAATAATCAGAGTAGCTGAAAATTATGATAAAAAAAAGAATCTTGATACAATAATACAAGAAATAATTAAAGAAAATTGTCCTGAAGCATTAGAACAAAGGGGAAAGTAGAAATAGAAAAAAAATCCATTGATCACAACTTAAAAGAGACTCCATGTGGAAAACTCATAGGATTATCATAGTCAAATTCTGAAACCTCCAGCTCAAGGATAAACTATTAAAAGTAACAAGAATAAAATTATTTAAATATGATGGTGCCACAATGAGAATCACACAAGACCTAGCAGCAGACACATTAAAGGACCCCAGGTCTTGGAACACTATATATCAAAGACCAAAAAAAACCTGGGACTCCAGCCAAAAATATCGTAACCAACAAAGTTAAACATAATCCCGAATGAAAACAAAATTGACCTTTGATCAACTATCATACTTTCAAGACTTTGTTTAAAAAACAAACATGAATTTAATAGAAAATTTGACATACAAGATCCAAGAGAAATATAAGGTACATACCAAATATTGATAATAAGGGATTCAATAAGGACAGACTTTATTTTTTATATATGTAAAATGTATGTCTAAAATTCTTATTAATAATGGGGTAGCTCATAAGAAAAGTTTGGAGCAAACCTGAGTATGATATGAATTTAAAAAGTAAAACCAGTTGGGAACAGCTAAACAGAGTATTTCATATAAATTAGGTACAAGAGGAAGAATAGATCCAGAGGAATTTGATGGGGGAGGAGGACTTGTAGTTCTGGTAACCTATTTTCCTTGGGATTGGGTTTAAGAGGGAATAGTACATATATATTTAGAAGAGTATAAAAGTCTTCTAAATTCAGAAGAAATAAAATGGTAGGGGGATAGGGGAAGGGGAGAGGATAAGGGAGGGATCTTTAGAGGGGAGGGTGAAGGAATAAATAAAAGGGATATATAGAAAGGTGTTTAAATTTATGGGAATGGGAGGATAGGAGAGGGATCTTGGGTTAGGCAAGTAATAGGAGTGCAAAGTAGTGGGTAGAAATAAAGTAAAGGAGACAAGAGTAATAGGAAACAAGAGAAGAAAAAATATAAAAACAAAGATCAGGAGTAGAATTTGTTTGGGAAAGTATATGTGTATACATATATGTGTATGTATATATCTACTATAGAGAAACATATCCAAACTTAAATGTAACCTTTGGAGGGGTGGTGGAAGAGGGGAAAAAAAGTACAAAATAAAAAAGTGCACAGCAGAGAACAAAAAAAAACTTATAAGAAAGCAAAGAAAAGATGGACAGTTCTCAACAAAATGTGTATTATTTACCATATAGGCTTTCTTGAAATGAAAATTTATTGTTACATATTTTGAATCTTCTCATGTTCTGCTATGCACATGGCATGCTATTTTTTCTTTCTTACTTTATATTTAGTTACAATATTTATGATGTGTTTTTGTTTCTTTTCTCTATTCTGTATTTGTGTTCTGGGGTTTGAGTCTAAAATAAAATTTTGGAAAAAAAATTCCTTTCTTGGCATTCATGGATCTGAATGGGCTCAGATTAGTAAATGCATCTAGACTTGTAGCCTCAATTTCTTTCTTTGAGTTTTGCATTTCCATTAAGGTGGGATTTTTTTGCGTAATTTTTAGTAATATTTCTTGTCATTGTGATAATAGATTATTTTTTCACTCACCTAAAGCCAGATAAAGAAATTACTTCTGATCAAGTTAGGGGCAGCTAGGTGGCACAGTCAATCGAGCACCAGCCCTGGAGTCAGGAGGACCTGAATTCAAATTTGGCATCAGACACTTGTCACACTTACTAGCTGTGTGACCTTTGGCAAGTCACTTATCCCCAATTGTCTTGCCTTCCCCCTCTCCAAAAAATAAATAAATAAATTTACATGTCCTCTATATCTCAAAAAAAATTATGAAAGGGATGATTTTGGAAAAACCTTGGAAGACTTATATGAACTCATGCAAAGTGAAGTTAACAGAACTAGAAGAGCAATTTATGCAACATTGTAATTATAAACAGCTTTGAAAGACTTAAACACTGATCTAGGCACCATCCACCATGATTTCAAAGGACCAATGATGCCACTTGCTTCATGAGAGAGTCAATGTATTCAAGATGTAGAATTAGACATTTATTTTTCATGTAGCTAATGTGAGAATTTGTTTTTCTTGACAGTGCCTTCTTATTAAAATAGCTTTTTTTTTACTTTGAGAGAGAGAGGAGAGGAGAGAGAGAGAGAGAGAGAGAGAGAGAGAGAGAGAAAGCATGGGACCAAAATATAGGAGCTCAAACTTGATTCTTTGACACTGAATAGCTTTGTAATCTTGAGCAAAATATTTCACCTCCCTGAGATTCAGCATCCTCATCTGCAAAATTAGATTTATATACTTCTCTTTCTCACATGGTTGTGTGGAAGGTTCTGTGGAACTGTGTATTATTACTGTTACTACTGAAATTCTATGATATGTGCACAGCTTAAAGACAAAGATGAATCAACGGATCAACAAGCATTTTTTAGAACCTAATATAGGTGGGGCACTATGCTAAGTACTGGGGAGACAAGTGGAGATAAGGTTTCATATTGGGTTCTTTTATTTGTATTTGTGACAGAGCAAAACCAAAACAAGAGAACAGATATGAAATAGTAAAAACGTTGTCCACTTGGAACTCTTGGTTAGTAAAGAAACACAGTTGCATGGGTTTCTGTGCTATCCCTAGGAAAGTGTTTAATTTTTGTTCAAAACAATGTGCTAACATTTATTACTTTCTCCCTAAATTTGAATTATGTTCATTATGTGAGCACTGTGTTATTCTCTTTTTGGAGTAATTGGCTGAGGCTGGGGGCTCCACTTCAGTAGCTCAAGTAGAAAACAGAAAATAAATTTGTTTTCCCCTTCCCTTCTGATCAACAATTTATGACTGAAGCAGATGGTGGCACAGTGGATAAACCAGTGCATGTGGAGTCAAGAGAACATTTGTAGCAATCCCATCTTAGATGTTTGCTAGTTTTGTGACCCTCAGGCACAACCTCTCTGTTTCTCACTTTCCTTGTGTGCACTATGGGGACCTTCCATTGATGGCCTCTAAGATCTCTGACTCCTGTGATTGTTTGTATTTTCTTTTGGTTTCTGCTTCTAAGATGATTGTTTTGGGGTACTCCAATAATATTTTTCTAGTAACTTTCTCTAAATATATTTCAGTCCATGATGCTATATGACTATGAACGGTGGAATATTGTGATATAATTTATTTGTTATTTAAGGTAATCCTTTCGAAGGCAATGGAAAAACATGAAAGAATCTTTTTATATTTCATTTGAGGTTGAAAATTAAACCATTGACTAGTCAACAACAATTCAATAAGTTGTTATTAAAGGACCTATTATGTGCCGGCCACTGTAATAAGCTCTGGAAATACAAAGAAAAGCAAAAAAAGTACCTGATAATAAGGTGCTCAAAGTTTAATGGGGAGACAACATGCAAATAACTGTGTACAAACAAGCTATATGCAGAATACATTGGAGATAACCTTGGGGAGAGGGACAGAACTGGCATCGAGGGGGATCAGAAAAGGCTTCCTGAAAAGGGTGGGATTTTTGCTGAGACTTGAAGCCAGAGAAGCCAGGAGGTAGTTTGGGGAGATAGAATGTCCCATTTGAAGGAACTGCAAGTAGGCCAATGTAGCTAGAAGGTAGAATATTTATAGAGAAGTAAGTTTGATTAAAATAATTACTGTGGTTGTATATATCAAGGAATTTTGCATTATCTTAACATAAAATTGCCAAATCTTTGTCATTTCTAACTTTAAAAAGAGAATTTGATTCTTTACTTTGGGGGCAATCCTCTAAGGGTGTAAGTCTTCTATCAAACAAATGCCTTTTTGAAATCAATGACCAAAATGACAGGCTCTTGGATTCTCCATGCCTTTCAATCATACATTTATTAATATATTAACTGATACACAACATCAACAATATTGTCTATATCTACCTTGATCACTCTCATATTAATTCTTTGTTGTTGTTTAGTTGTTTTGAAGTTGTGTCTGACCCTTCATGACCCCATTTGGGGTTTTCTTGCAAAAATACTCAAGTGGTTTGTCATTTCCTTTTCCAGCTCATTTTACTGATGAGGAAATTGAGGCAAAGAGAATTAAGCAACTTGCCTAGGGTCACACAGCTAATAAGTATCTGAGGCCAGATTGGAACTTATGAAGATGAATCTTCCTAATGCCAAACCCAATGCTCTATCCACTGTGCAACCCAGCTGTCCCACATTAAGTTTTCTTCTCTTTTTAAACATCTTATCTACTCCTAGCCTCAGATCACATTTGTTAATCATTCAATCAATCAACAAGCACTTTTTAAGGATTCCTTGTTTGCTGGGCACTGTGCTAAGAACTAGGGATACCAAGAACAACAAAACCCAGTCCCTGCCTTTATGGAATATGCTTTCTAATGGGGGAGACATGTAAATAACTGGGTGGACACAAGATAACACGTAAAGTATCATGAGGAAAATAATCTGAAGAAAGAGACAATAACAACTGAGAAACCTGGAAGGACTACTGTGCAGGGTGGGCTTTGAGTTTGTTCTTAAAGGTAGTCAGTAAAACTGAGGCAGAGGTGAAGGGGAAAACTATTCCAGGTATGGCAGTTTGAACCAGTGCAAAAGCATGGAGATGAAAGATTGTCATTTATGGTAAACTGCAGGTAGCCCAGTAGAGCTGGAATGTAGAAGGTGTTGAGGTGAGAAAAGTTAAGAGAAGACTGGAAAAGTAAGAAAGACACAGGTTATAAAGAACTTTAAATGTCAGAGGGCTTCATATTTGATCCTAGAGGAAATGGAAAGTCATTGAAGCTCACTAAGTAGGAGAGTGACATGGTCAGACTTACACTATAAGAAAATCACTTTCACAGTTACGTGGAGTGAGGAAAAATTTGCAGCAGGGAGACCTGTAGAAGGCTATTGCATTAGTCCAGAAAAGAGGTGAATAGGGCCTGAACTGGGACTGTGATTGTATGAGTGACAAATGAGGTAAATTTTAAAGACAGAAAAAACAAAGAATTGGCAATGGATTGAAAATGTAGGGTGGTTTTAAGTGAGAAGTCTAGAATGACACAAAGATTGTGAATCTCAGAGGGAATTTCAGCAGTGAGGAGGGATTGGGGTAAGGGGGTAAATAATGAATTCTGCTTTAGACATATTTGGTTTGAGAATCCTAAGGGACTTCCAGTTCAAGAAATCCAAGTTTGCAGATGGAGATTGCTAACTGCCAATGATTAAATGATTAATGCTCATGCTGCATTTACTCACTGTCTAAATATTATTTCCTCGCTTCATCTAATATTTGTCAACTCCTAGGGGGTGGATCTCAAATATCAATGATTTAGCCTCCTCTTCCTCCTTTTCAGCTACTCTGCTACCAGTGCAATTGCAACAGAAGAGGGCTGCTCAGAATCAAGAAGCATTTTGTAGATCATTTAATAGATCATCATGGTCAAAGAATCTACCACCTAGTGGATAATTTGTAGATGACAAGCCTCATTGCACCTGCCTAAGAGCTACTTGGGAAAAAAAAAGTTGAATCTGGGGGTCACAGTTCACAAAGGTCTGTCTCTTATATTTCACCATAGCATAGAAGTGACTCTGGGTTCTTAAAGATTATGTCAATCCAGGATAAATCTGCCAGGTTCTATAAAGCTGCAAAGTCTTGGGTTTCATCCTGGCAACAGACTGTATCTGCTGTCCAAGCAGCAGCCTATCTAAATGTGGACAGGCTCATCCTAGCACATTGGTTACTAGGTGGTGAATTATTTGGTCATGGCAACACATGTAACGTATTTTTTTAATTACTCCTACACTGTTTAAATATTTGTTTTAAATTCTGTATTATACCTTCTGTGCAGAAACCAGTCCATCTGCAGAAAGGTACAGCAATCAGTGAGTTGACAGAGGAAGTAGTTGCTTTTAAAGAGCTATTCAGAGTCATAGAAAACCATTATCACTCTTAATGTGAGTTAATGAAAAATAAGTAAACATCTGTGCAAATTCCATGATAATTAAACCCATCAAGATGATGGAGTCACTAAGTGTGAGAGTGTTGAGAAGAACTAAAAGAGATTTGAGAACAGAGATTTGGGGCAAACACACTTGGTAGCATTATACAGAAAATGAAATAGCAAAGGAGGTTGAACAAGAAGATATAGAGCAAGAAGATCAGAGAACAAGTGGTATTATGAAAACTCAAAGAGGAGAGAATATCTGGGAAGTGAAGGCTCATAGACTTGCAATTTAAAGGGACATCAGAGGTCCCTACTCATTTAAGAAACTGAGGCCCAGAGAGATTGTATGTCAAAAGATTACAATGTAGTAAAATCAGTTATCTTCTGTTGGTAAATCAAATGTTCTTTCTGATGTGCTGTGCTATTTGTGTCTTAACTTCTTATCAGACTATAGACTCCATGAAGACAGGGACTACATGTTATCTACACTTCATATTATTAGCACCTAGCACAGGCTTCTGCATATGATAGAAACGTCACAGAAGTCTAGTTAATGAATGGATAAATTGGTACCTCTCTTGACATGAAATAATGCACACTAAGGCATAAAATTCTTCAGACCCTAATGGTGTTCTTTGGCTTATCAGGAATTTAACTGACAATTAATAAGCCCTTATTATTTTTAGATACTATATTAAGTGTGAGGGATACAAATGTGAGTAAAATGAGAGATAGCTTCTGACCTCAAATAGCTTATATTCTCATGGTGGAAGACAAACATAAAAGGGAACTGAAAATGAGTAGATAAATGTGTGTGTGGAGGGAAGACACCATGGTTCTGGTTCTGATGGGAGTCAGAAACAGAGCCAGAAGAGGAATGGCGGATGGTTGTTCTGGGTCTTTCCTCAAAGGAAAGAAAGAGGTACTCAACAACGGGAGAAAGGGGGTCACAGGGGCAGAAGGATTTTCCCAGATAAGAAGACCACAGGGAAAAACAGAGAGGCCCACAGAAGAAACTTCTAGGGTGAAAAGGCGACTGAGGCATTATGGAGAAGTTATAGAGTAAAAATTAGAGCCGGGAGAGGAATGACAATTATTTGGCTTATCAAGAGGCACAGAATAAAGAAGAACAGAGAAAGACTTTTTTTTTAATTTTTTTTTCAATTAACAAAAGTTTGATTTTACTCACTCTTACCTCCTCCCATCCCATATCTCAAACTGAGAGAGTTACACACACACACACACAGAGTCAAACAAGATACCCTTCTGCATTGACCATGTGTCTTAATGTAGACATTGAAAATATCACTTTTCTCTCAGGGAGTGGGTAGTATGTTTCATCATGAGTCCTCAGCTATCATGGTTGGTCATTGCATTGATAAGAGTTCCTAAGTTTTTCAAAGTTTTTGAACTTTATAAAATTGTTCTTTCTGTACAAATTGTTTTCCTAGTTCTGCTGGCTAAACATGGCAACTAAATCACCACGTTTCTGTTTCTGATGGAAGTCAGAAACAGTCAGAAGAGGAGTGAAGGATAGTTGTTCTAGACCTTTCCTCATACAGGAGGAACTCAGCAGTAGGAAACAGGGGTCTAAGGAGCAGAGGGATGTTCCCAGGTGAGAAGACCAGAGGGGATAAGAAAACTTCAAGAGTAAGAAGATAACTGAGGGATGGTAGAGAAATAAGAGAATAAAGGTCAAAGGAGAAGGAATGACAACTCTTTGGCCTATAATGATCTACAAAATAAAGAGTAATGGAACAAGTTTTTTTTTCTTTATTAATTTTTTTAAAACAACAAAAGTCTGAATTCTCTCCCTCTTACCTTCTCTCACCCCTATTCTGCATTAATTCATACAAGTCTTCCTATGTTTCTCTGAAGCTATCCCCTTCATTATCTCTTAGAATTCAAAATTTTTTTCATCATATTCATATGCTTTAACTTGTTCAGTCATTCCACTGAGAGTGGAAATACCCTCAGTTTTCAACTTTTGACACCATGAAAAGAACTGCTATAAATATGTGTGCATGTCCTTAGCGATTGCTTTGTAACCTCCCTTAATCTAGTCTCCCTTCTTTCCCTTTCCTATTGTATTAAATCTATTCATTCACCAAACTCTGTCTGTGACTATTTAGGACAACAGTAAGGTTCAAGAATTAACCAGTCCCCTCACTCCTTCCTTCTAATTTATGTAGATTTCTACTTCTGTAACCTAATTATATTATTTCCTCATCCTTTCTCTACCTTTGCCCCACCTAGTTTATTCTCCTCCCCCATCCTTACCATTCTTTTTTTTTAAGATCATCAAAACATAAGTACTCCCAAGTTCTCTGTCTAAACAGATTCCCTTTATGACTCCTGATGATGATAGAGTTTGGAGGGGACAAGTGTATCACATCCCCATATCATGATGTAAATGCTTTGTCCTTACATAGCCCCTTGTGATTGCTCATTCATGTTTAACTTTTTGTATTTGCACTTCAAAGTTCCTGTGTAGCTCTGGTCTTTTCATTAGAAATGCTTCAAAGTCCTCTATTTCATTAAAAATCTATCTTTCCCCCTAAGGTATTAGACTCAGTTTGGGGGTGGGGGAAGTTATTTTGGTTTTATTTCTATATCTTTTGCTTTCTGGAATATCAAATTCTAAACTCTCCATTCCTTTATAGTGGTCACTGCTAAAGCATGTGTGATCCTACATCCCTTTAGTACTTGAATTCTTGATTTTTAGCTGTCTGCAATATTTTTTTCTTTGACCCAAAAGCTCTAGATCTGAGAGCTTTCATTTTGGGGTTGCTTTTAGGAAATTACTCATGAATTTTTTTTTCTATTTCCCTTGCTTCCTGATTCTCCAGCAGTTTTATTTTATGATTTTTTGAAATATGATGTCTAAGCTCCTTTTGTGGTCATGGCTTTCAGGTAAGTCCTTTACTTTTTCAATTCTCTCTCCCTTATCTGTTTTGTAGATTGTTTTTTTTTCCTATGAGATACCTTACATTTTCTTTTTTTTTTTATCCTTTTGACTTTGTTAAACTTTTTTTTTTAATCTAAAAGAGTCATTAACTTCTACTTGGTTCATTCTAATTTTCAGAGAGTTTGCTGCTTAAGTAAGTTTTATACCTTTATTCCAAGCTGTTAATTCACTTTCCTATTCTTTCTTCCACAACTCTCATTTATTTCCCAATATTTTTTTTCTATAGAACTAATTTCATTTATGAGAAACAATGTAAATTAATTTTTTAATCCTTGCTTCATTGTTTATAGAAATTCTAGTAGGACTTCTGTCTAATCTGGGTTCTTAAAGACTTTTTTTGTAGATGTTTTAGAGTTTTTCTTTTCTTTTGTATTTGGGTCTTGATCATTCCTGTCATCGTAAAAGATTTTTATGGTGGGATTTATTTTTTCATTGTTGGTTTGCTCATACCTGCAGTCTACTTCCTGGTCTTAGACTTTATGTTAGGGTTGGGCTCTGTATACTTCTAGAATTAATGACCCCAAGCTTGACCTGCTGCTGCTTTTTTGGGAGTACTGAGTGATGAATTATTCTAGAATCACAGAGACACATGGGGGCCTGAAAAATTTCAGTGGTCCCAAAGTGATCTTATATAGGACAAAGTCAAATTTCTGCCCTATTGTTGAACTCTGCAAGTTTCTAATCATGGTTTGGATCTGAACAATATGCTTTTGGACTTTACCCAATCAGAATTCCAGTCACACTGCTGCTTAACTCAGTCACCATTAGTCAACTGGAAAGCCCTGCTGGTTCAGAGTAATAGAACTTTAGCCTCCCCTTTGGCCTTGAATTCTTGCCCTAGTGATGATGATGATGATAATGATGATGATGATGATGATGGTAAAAGTGATGATGATGCATTTATGAACTGCTTTAAGGGTGACAAAGGCAGGTAGGTGGTGCAGTGGATAGAACACTGCACCTGAAATCAGGAAGACCAGAATTCACATCCACTCTCAGAAACTTACTATGTGACCTTGATCAAGTCCCTTATCTCTGTTTGTCTCAATTTCCTCATCTGTAAAATGAGCTAGAGAAGGAAATAAACCACTGCATTATCTTTTCCACAAACCCCAAATAGAATCATAAAGAGGAAAACATGACTGAACAACAACAGATTAAGGGTGGCAAAACACTTTTAAAATCTTTTTTAATTTCATCCTCACAAAAACCTGGGATATAGGTGCAATAATTATCCTCCTTTTACAAATGAGGAAACTAAGACAACCAGAAGTTAAGTGACTTGCCTAAGGTCATACAGCTATTAAGTCTATGAGACTGGATTTAAATTCAGATCTTACTGTGTCCAGACCCATGGTTTTATCTGCTTCTATGCCAGCTAACTGTATCTTTCAGCACAGGCTTCAGATTTGGCTGGAACTGGAATTGAAACTTCACTCCTCCCCGGGATCAGAACTATACAATTGCTAGCTTCTGAACTTGAGTTTGCTCAATATATAGCCTTGCACCAGTCCTCTCTCTCCCCAACCTCCCAGGTCAATGGAAGATGATGAGAGGTATGTCTAGATTGATTATTTTCAGATAAAGCTGATAAAAGATAGTGTCATGTCTGCTTCTTCTTAATCTTTCCTTCCTCCTTTTGGGAGCATACACATTAAATCAAAAGTATTGCCATTTTTTAGTTTGTTTCTATTTGCAGTTTAATTAGTTTAACTGCAAACTTAGAAAAAGTTTCAGTTGATCATAACTGCTTCTGGTTTGTTTCATAATTTATGAATTTCAAAAGAGACAGAAATAGTGAGACATGTCATGGAAAGAGACAGGGCAAAAGAAGGCCAGAAAACAGAATCTCTGTCTGACTTCTTTGGAGAAGGATTTATTCTCCTAGGCTGAAGACTCCTGAGCTATATGAGAGATTCTGATTGATTGCTATATTTTGTAAATGCAAGAACGGAGTCCAAAGTATCTCATTCAGCTTTGATTCCTTGACTAGGTCAAACACTTTTTTTTGATTAAATCTGTCAGACCCAACTGTGAACAGGGCTTGTGAACCTCCTTGAACCACATAGTGGACTATGTGAGAGAATGTGTCAAGCCCTGAGCACTTTGTGTAACAGTGAGAAGCTATCCTCAAATCAGAGATTCCAGAGATTGGAGCAAGCATGAAGCAAGGGGAAGATTGAGTTGTTGCAGAGAGGGAATCCTTACCTATGAAGACATTGTGGAGAAGAGCATTCAGATTGAGGGAAGTTCTAAGAAATATGGGTTCTGTCTCCAATTTTCCTTGCTAATTTCTATCTATAGACATATAATATTATATAATATCCATAGACATAGCCTGCTGTTTCACTACCCACATGTTTCAAATAATCTGAATTTTGTGCCAAACACAAAGAAGCCAAAGGTTAACTTGTTGATCAGTTGTGTCTAACTCTTCCTGACCCCATCCGGGGTTTTCTTGGCAAAGGTGCTGGAGTGGTTTGCCATTTCCTCCTCTGGCTAATTTTACAGATAAGGAAACTAAGCCAAATAGGATAAATTATTTGCCCAGGGTCACACAGCTCATAAGTGTCTGAGGCCAGATTTGAATTCAGGAAGATGAATCTTCATGACTTCAGGCCCAGCACTCTCTCCACTGGTCCCCCCTAGCTACCAGGAGGTAACTAGAAAGAGATAAAGATAAGGTTAGGTAGAAAAAAATCAACCTTTGCCAGCTGTTAAGATTTTTTCCAAACTGGAATCTCAGAACAATTGTGACTTAACCCAAAACATTTCATCTAAGATAAACTTTTTAAAACTAAAGAGAAAGAAACGAAGTAGATCTTGGAACCATTATATTACCCTCCCCCCTCAAATGAGCTAATTATTCCAACAGACTGTTACATAAATAACTACAGAAGGATAACAAACCTTGTGAAAGAATACTTTCTCTCCTCCACAATTCAATAATTGAACAAAAATGGTAGTAAGCAGGAAAGTAGGAAAATGCCTTCCTCTTAAGCAATTAGCTTCTGGCAAGTTTACTTCATTTATTCTTTCCCAGAGCAGACACCAACTCCACCTGTCCCAGAGTGAGGGGCATTGAATAAAGGGAAGTCATGCCTATGAGGATGGGTGAAGGTAAAAGTCCAGAAAGAGTGACTCCATTCACATGAAAATGAGAATGGTTGAAGAAAGGATTGCTAGCACTTTGCTAATCTAAACTCCTCCAACCCTAGGCATTGCTAATTATGCAAATGAATTTATGAATTGACTCCAATTCTTTCAATATAGCATTGAGAAACCTGAGGTCTAGAGAGGTTAATTGGACTGCCCAAAGTCACCTGGCTAGTGAAAGGCAGAGCATCCAGGTTTCTAGCAAAAATGACCCAGTGCAAAAATTTCTGGTGGCCCATTGATTACTTATATCTGTTTATGTCTTCAATATGCAAGAGTGATTCTCCATGATAGTTATTTGCTACATGAAAACTACAAATGTCTTCATGTACAGGACAACAGAACTTTTCCTAACCTCGTGGTCTGTTTATATAATAGGAATTACCATGACTGATTAATTGTGGATATCCTGACTTTGTGGTAGATGGACTTTGCCTTATCAGGTTAACTAAAAAACAAAAAAACAACCTGCCCCCCCCCCTTTCTTTTTTACAATTTGGGAGTGGTTTTGCTATACTTGTATTATCACATTTTGGGGAAGATAGTTATTTAGTGTTTTAAAGCTTGCAAAGGGCTTAATATACACTACTCTTTTTTTTAACTTTACAACAGGTATGATTATTTCCATTTTATAGATAATGAAACTAAAGTTCAGATGTGTGAAAGAACTTGTCCATTGTGAGACATTTGTCTTATGTATAATAACCAATTGCTGTATTAGGACCAGTTTTCCTCCTTTTCTGCTTCCTCATCCAGAAATCAAGTAGTACAGGAAATCTTTCTTAAATATTTACCCAGACCAAGATCTAATCAGACAGTAAAAGAAGTTCTAAGTTTGAGCTAACTCCTGCTCCTTGTGTTTGCCAGGACAGGTCTGGGGAAAGGTTGGTTCTTCCTATCACCTATCAAGACAGGTGATATGGAAATGTTTGTATCTTTGACCAAGATTTGAGTGATCTATGTCTTGTACCACATTAATTTTAATATAGCCCACCCTTCCCATTGTGTTAAAAATCCGAGTTGATTTCCATCCCTCAGGAACACCTTCTCTTCAAAGGGCATATAAACTGTGACCCCCGACTGCCATTAAGTGTTTTTGGTCTAAGAGAGATGGCAAAATGACCATCCTTTTATTGATAACCTTCTGGTCTTATTAATAAAATGATTAAATTACACAGAAATACGTCTCTTTCAAACCTTTATAATCTCCACAACATTGTCACAGAACTAGTCAGTGGGCAGAAGCTGGACTCATTCCCTCTACTTTGCTTTTGCTGCTCTGCCTAATTCCAATTCCACTGAACAAACTGCCCCTCCCAGGATAATCTTATCATTCCTAAACTCTTTACCAAGCTGCTAACTCAAATCTTGATTGACACCAACTATTACAGTCTTTTCTCCATTCTGATTCAAGAGCTTCTGGGAGGGATGCCTTCCTTTTTAGGGGGCAGAAATTGTATTCTCAGCTAACTTCCCTTTGTGTCTGCTGCCTTGTCTATTTTCAGCTACAAGGAACAAATTGCCCCAGTGCCTGGTAGCCAATGATTACCCCACCTCCTTTCCTCCCTCCTTTTGTGTGTTGTTTCCCCCCTTTAGATTATAAGATCCTTAAGGGCAGAGATTATCTTTTTACTAATTGTATCCCTAGCACTTAGAATATTTCTTGGCACATATTAGGTCATTAATAAATGTTTATTGGATTGGATTGGTGGGATCTGAAAACAAGGTCTTCCATCAACTAGGAGACATAGTCTTTTAAAAGAAGCATTTGGGGGGGCATAGTCAAGATGGTGGAGTAAAAGCAGGACCTCCCTCCTGCTCCGGCTTCCATGTTCCCAATCCTTGTAAAAGGGGACTCTAAGCAAACTTTGGAGCTGCAGAACCCACAAAATGACACAGAGAAGCTAACTTCCCGCTGAGGACCACCCAGCAGGCCGGAAGGAATCAGCCAGCTCAGTGCTCTGGGAGCCCAGCCCAGCCCCACCCCAAGGCTTTAGCCCCAGGGCGGGGCTGACCAGCAGCTGTGGCCATTTCCAGATTTATCAACACATAGACACAAAGGACAAAGTGAGAGGTCAGTGCAATCTGGACTTTGGGACCCAGTAAGTGGGAGTCCGTGGCTTTTGCCCCCGGGGCAAGAAGCCACTGAGACTCCAGCACAGCCAGCCAGTGCCACATGGCAGCTTCAGCTCCTGGCCTGCAGAGAGTAGGCGGACCAAGCACCAGTAAGGGTGTAATTGCTCTTGCTTTAACCTGCTTGGATCTGGATTGCAGTCCAGGGTGGAGGTCCTGGGGTGTGTGTCCAGCTTGCCAGAGCATGTGGAGGCCTCAGAGAGGGCACCCATCTAATACCTCTGGCAGCTGAGAAAACCCTAGCATTTGGGACGAAAGCTCCCCTGTCTGGCAACAGAGTCCTACTGTGGCCAAAAGCCCAGGGGTCAAGTGACTGAGGGGCAACATGACCAGGCAAAGGAAACAAAGCAGACAGAAGATTACAACATTAGACTCCTATTTTGGGGACAAAAAGGAGCAAAGCATGGAATAGGAGGAAGACAGTGAAGTCAGAATTCCTGCACCAAAAGCTTCAAAGGAAAATACAAGCTGGTTACAGGCCATAGAGGACCTTAAGAAGCAGATAAGAGAAGTGGAGAAAAAATTGGGAAGAGAAATCAGAACAATGCAAGAAAATTATGAACTGAGGGTCAACAGCCTTACTGAGGAAAATAACACCTTAAAAAATAGACTAACTCAAATGGAAAAAGAGACTCAAAAAGGCAATGAGGAGAAGAATGCCTTAAAAAGCTGAATTTGCCAGATGGAAAAAGAATCTCAAAAACTCAATGAGGAGAATCATTGCTTCAGAATTAGACTGGAGCAAATGGAAGCTAATGACTTTATGAGAAATCAAGATGCTGTTAAACAGATCCAAACAAATGAAAGAATAGAAGGCAATGTGAAATATCTCATGGGAAAAATCACTGACCTGGAAAATAGATCCAGGAGAGATAATTTAAAAATTATTGGACTACCTGAAAGCCATGATCAAAGTAAAAACCTAGAAATCATCCTCCAGGAAGTTCTCAAAGAAAACTTTCCTGATGTTTTAGAACCAGAGGGCAAAATAGAGCGTGAAAGAATCCACCGATCACTCCCTGAGGAAGATCCCAAAGGGAGGACTTCTGGGAATATTGTAGCCATTTTCTGGAGTTCCCAGATTGGGGAGAGAATATTGCAAGCAGCCAGGAAGAAACAATTTGAATATTGTGGAAACAAGATCAGGATGACCCAGGATCTGGCAGCTTCTGCGCTGAGGGATCGAAGGGCTTGAAATATGATATTCCAGAGGTCAAGGGAGCTGGGATTGGGGCCAGGAGTCACCTACCCAGCAAAACTGAGTGTCATGTTTCAGGGGAAAATATGGTCATTCGGTGGAATAGAGGATTTTCAAGCATTCTTGCTGAAAAAAGCAGAGTTGAATAGAAAATTTGACATTCAGATACAAGAAGCAAGAGATGCATGATAAGGTAAACAGGGAAAAGAAATCAAAAGGAACTTATCAGAGCTGAACTATTAACATTCCTACATGGAAAATCAATAATTGTAACTTATGAAACTTTTCTCAGTAGTTGAAGGGAATAGAAATATATATATATATACACATATATGTCTATATATGATGGTATATGGGCATATGAATACATATGTGAATGTGTGTATACTTGTTTACCAGTATATATAGATAGAGGGCACAGGACCAATATAACAGGAAGGGATGATACTTAAAAAGTAAAATTAAGAGGTGAGAGAGGAATATAATGAGAGGAGATGGGGAGAGACAGAATGTGGTAAACTATCTCATATAGAAGAGGTGAGGGAAAATGGTTGCAATGGAGGGGAAGAATAAGAAGGCAAAAGGGGATGGAAGGGAGGGCAGGCTGGGGGGGAGGGAAGTTAGAAGCACCCACTTTTGAAAAGGGACGGGATCAAAGTAGAGAATAGAACTAGTGGGAGGTGGGATAGGAAGGAGGGAAATACAGTCAGTCTTTTACAATATATCTACTATGTTATTGTTTTGCATTAGCCACACATGTACAATCTATACTTAACTGCTTATCTTCCCAGTAAGGGTAGGTGACAAGGGAGGAAGGGAATTAATCTGGAATTCAAAGTTTTAAAATCCTACATATATATACTATTATTAATACTATTTGGCATGTAATTGGGAGGTGGGATGTGCAGGCTCTGGGGCATGGAGATTCACTGGAAAAGTCGGGAGGGGTATGGGAGAGGATGTGGGAAAGAGCAGATTGGAGGAGGGGATATCCTGTGGGACTGCTGTTTTGGGGCAGTGGGTAGGGGAAGGATGGGCAGAAAATTTGTGGCTCAAAATCTGGTGGAAATGAATGATGTAAATCAGAAGTTAATAAAACATTTGAAAAATGAATAAAAAAGATGCATTTGGGTCAATTTAGCTATATCAGAAGTCAAGAGGAGGAAGCATTTAGCTCAGTCTTTCCAAATTTTATATAATAAAATTCTTTAAAAAGCAATTTCTTGAGCTCCATACATTATTCATGAATCTTTAAAATCATTTTCTTAACTTGTGTTTTATTCAAATAAAATTAAGAATTTATTATGTTTCATAATACACAAAAATTAAACATAATAAAAATAACACATGTGCATTTATGTATAAAATCCTTCAAATGTTTCATATTTATAACTTTTGAAACAACCATAATTATGTTATTGATGTAATAAATGGTTTTTTTCAGGGCTTCTAGAAGTGTTATATCAATTCATGATATTGCTACTTTAAATTCTATTTCAGCTACAAATTAAAATCAATATTTTATTTTTATGTTAGGTGTATGTATGCCCACATAGGTTATGTGAATGTATCTATATAGATTTGTCTAAATTAATTTGTGGGCATTAATATGTATGTGTGCGTACATATGTGTGTGTGTGTGTATGTTTATTTGAATTATCTTCTACCAAAGGAGATTTTGATTACTACCAGGAGGGGAGCAGGAATTTGGGATTACAGGATTATTCACTCTTCTCTTCAGAGAAGGGGTATGGGATTAGGATTATAGGCATCTGTCTTCCCCAATACTACCAATCTAGGGGTAAATAATTTTTCATTTCAAGTTGTATTATTGGTCAATATTTTTAAGCTACATCTGAAGGCCTTATCAGAAAAACTAGCTGTGTGACCTTGGGCAAGTCACTTAACTCCAATTGCCCTAAAAAAAAATATATACATTATAAATCTAATTGAAATTTTCCTTTGATGTAGTATTGCCATCCATTAGATTTCCAAATAACAAATCTATAGAATTTCAATGATATAACATATTATGCAATCAAAAGAACAGCTTTAACTTCATCTGTTGCTTTATCCGCTTACAATGCAAAATAGATTTTAGTTTCTCAAACAATAAATCACAAATGTCCTCAGACATATTGGCAATCCTCCTTCCCACTGTGTTGTCTAGAAGCAGAGTCATTTTAAAATGCTTTGTATATACTTCACTAAGCATACTTTCAACTATATCAATAGATAAAGGTGGCATCAACATTTTCCTATTGAATAAGCCTTTTTAAACTTAGCCAAAGTAACCTTATACTGTACAGGCAATTCTTCTGAAGACATAGTTCTTGAAAAAGTTTTGTTTTCTAATGAAAATCATTCAATTTTATTTGAAAAAAAAATTATCTTGCTTTGACAGTGAATTCTGCATATACATTTTCAAAATATAATTTCAAATTATTAGATTCCATGCTAAATATCCATAAAGCATGTGTACAAAGCAAACACATTGTTCTTCCCACTAGATAAATAACAATACTTGTGTATCCCAATTGAAATATTGTTGCCGTTCAGCCATTTTTCAGTCACATCTGTCTCTTCATGACCCCAGTTAGGATTTTCTCAGCAGAAGTACTAAAATAGTTTGCCATTTCCTTCTCCAGCTGGTTTTACAGATAAAGAAACTGAGGAAAACAGTATTAAGTGACTTGCCCAGGGTCACACAGCTACTAAGTATCTGAAACTAAATTTGTACTTATGAAGCTGAGTCTTCCTGATTCCAAGATGGCACTCTATTGTAATAGTCAATTGAAGATCTTCCCTTTCCTTTAATAGACCAAATGTAATCACATGGAACCTCTGGCGGAAGGAGTTTGCTGAACAGGTAGAGCAAGGAGGGGTGAAGCAGGAAATTAATCAGAGCAGTTAGAATGGAGGGAGACAGAGGATACAGGCAAGCAGACAACTAGGATTGGGAGTGTTTTTGGAAAGACCCAAGCAGGGGGAGAGCTTTAGACTGTTGTTGCTCCCTGCAGTGGTATTGTGTATTAACTTCTTTGTTGCTATGATGAATTCAGTTTTCTGGTGTTGGGATTTGGCTTTCTGGTGTCTGAATAAATGTTTTGCTTCTGTCTTCTATATTGAAAGTCTGTTATATTTTGTGATTCAGAACTACTCTGGCATATTCATAGTTGTCATCACATGAATATTGCCTTGGCAATATATCTATCCACTGTGCCACCTAGCTGCCTATTGTAAATATTATGAATCATATTTTTTGGGACTTTGTTACTTTGCGTTTATATACTTCTATTACCTAAACCATCTCTGTTGTCTGCCTGTATGAATTTCAACTGCTTCAGCAGATTTAATCTTCAAACTATTTTCATATTTATCCATCAAAAAGTAATATTATTTCGCTTTTTAAAAAAACAAGAATGAGAATTTAAGACAATTCAATTTGAATTTAGTTGTTGAAAATTTCAAATCATACCTGTAATTACTCTCAAGTAATTTAAATTTTTAAAATGTTGTATTTTGTAGGGTAAGGGGAGAACCAGTACTCAGCAAAACTAAAGGAATTGAGAAATAGATATTATGGTACTTCTAACACCACACAAATTGTTGAACTTTGAGTTTGTATACTTAATTTCCATATGTTGACTTTTTCCTAAGGCTAAATATAAATTGGTCATAGTGAATTATTTTTGGATGAATTTCTGTAGTCCTGTTTGACAAGATTTTATTAAAAATTTTTGAATTGATATCTACTAATAATATTGATTTCTAGTTCTCATTCTGTATTATTTCCTTACCTGGGTTAGATATTAAGACTATAATTATCCCATGAAAAGGAAAAACACTTTCTCAATTTTTCAGAATAGCTTGTATAGCATTGATATTAATTTTTCTTTAAAAGCTTTATAGAATTCTCTAGGAAATCCATCTGGACCAGGAGTTTCTCCCACTCCCTGCCAATATTTCTGCCATTTCCTTCACTAGAATAGTTCTATTTCTTTCTGTGAGAGCAGATTACTCAAGGTTTCAATTTGGTCTTCTCTTAGTTTGAGTATTTTATATTTTTTGAAATTATTTCTTTTTTATGTTTTCAGTTTTATTAGCATATAACTATGCCTAGTAGATTCTGATGGTATTTTTAAAAACATTCTTCTGGTTTTGTTGTAATTTCACCTTGTTCATTTCTACCCTCTTTAAAAAAAAAACACATTACATGAATTATTACCAAATGTATTATTTTCAAAGAAGCAGTTTTTAGTTTTATTGATCATATCTATAATCTTTGATTTCTAGTTTATTTCACCTCTAATTTTCAATATCTGTTCTTTTGTGTTGATTTTAGATTTATTTATTGACTTTCTGATTTTAAAATATATATTCAGTTCATTAATCCTCTCTCTATTTTGCTAATGTATATTTAGAAACATGGTTTTTCTCTAGAGAACTGCTATAGCTTCACTCTCCAAATTTTGATATGCTTTTTCATCATTGTGAACCTCTTTCATATAATTATTGTTCCTATAATTTGTTTTTTATTCACTCATTATTTAGGATTTTATTAAGTCTCCATTTGGATCTGTGTCTTTTATTTCTGCTCCCTGAATTGATTTTCATATTGTTTTGTGGTCTATAAAGAATGTGTTTAGCATTTCTGTCTTTTTATTTTATTTTTAATTTAGGGAATAAGACAAGCATTTCCATAATATAGTATAATTTTTAAAACATGATTGCATGTGAAACTGCAAATCTATTATATACATCTTATTATTCCCCATAAATAAACATATATATATATATATATATATATATATATGTGGTTATCATGTATATTCCCCCCTTTTTTTGTTCCCTCCATCCCTTGCCTTAGAGATGGTTATCATTAACACAAATATGTATATACATATAAAATAATTCTAAACATATTTCCATTTATCATTTCTTCCTCTAGAGGCAGATAGCATCTTCATATGACCTTTGTAGTTAATCTACAAAGTCAAAATGTTTATAATAGTCAAAATGACTTAGTTGCTCAAAGTTGTTCTTAAAATAATATTGCTATTACTTTATAAGACACTTTCTTGGTTCTGTTCATTTCACTCTTCATTATTTTGTACAAGTCTATCCATGTTTTTCTAAAACCATTGAGCTCATCATTTCTTAGAGTATAGCAGTGTTCCATCAAAATTATATCCCCCAACTTCTTCAGCCATTCCCCAATTGACAGGCATCCCTGCAATTTCCAATTCTTTGTCACTACAAAGAGAGCTGCTATATTTTAGAACATACAGGTTCTTTTTCTTTTCTCCCAATCATCTTTGGAAATAAACTTAGTAGTGGTATTGCTGGGTCAAAGGGGATAGGCAATTTAATAATTCTTTGGGCATATTTCCAGAGTGCTCTCCAAAATTATTGTATAATTTCACAATTCCACCTACAATGAATTAGTGTTCCAATTTTTCCACCTCCTCTCCATCAGTTGTTGCTTTCTCCTTCAGTCATTTAGCCAGTCTTATAGATGTAAAATGGTATCTCAAGGCTGTAATCTACAGATAGTTTTAGAATTCACCAAAAATGTTTCAGCTGTAGTTTCTCCAGCAACTTTTAAAATTCTTTAGTCTCCCTTTGTTTATCTTTCTTTTAGATATGACCAAAACTGAGAAGGAAATCAAAGTACCTTGTAACTAATATATTACTGTCTGTCCCTTTTAATTAAATTAATTTTTCTTTTATAATTAGATGCTAAGACATTTAGAGCAAATAGTTTAATATTGAAATCAATTTTTTATTTATGGTTCCTTTCAGTTTAATGAATTTTTCTTGTTTATCTCTTTTGATCTTATGATCATTTTTTTGGTTTTTTTATGTATCATTGCATTATTATACCTTCTAATTTTTTTTGTATTCATCTTATATTTACTAAATTTTGTTCCCAAACCTCATTTTTATTTTATATGTAACTTTTTTTAGGTGTGTTTCTTATAATCAACAGATGGTAGGCTTTTTCTTATTCAATCTGTCACTTTTTTGTTTTGTTTTATTGGATTATGTAATACATTAACACTTAAAGTATAAGGGTTATGTTTATCTTTTATTCCATTTGTCTCTAATGATATACTTAAAAAAAAAACTTAGATCCTACTCCTTTCTTCTCTAATGACAGCACTTTGTCTCTTCAGTTGTTTTTGTTTAATCTCCTTTGAAACAACTTTATTTCCTTCAAGTTCCCCCTTCAATTTGTCATGCTTTTTGTTAATTTTGGAGTTTTACTTAATTTATTTATTCCCTTTTCTTTCTTTCTTTTATTTACTTATATATCTCTTCTCTTTATCTTTTTCTCTCTTGGTTATGTAATCAACTAATAACCCCTTTCCTTTCCTCTCCTCTCCTCCATGTTGAACTTATTTTGTTGTTAGGATTTTTTTTTCATTTTCAGAACTTTTTTAAAAAGTGAAATAAGATTTCTTTCTCTCATTCCCTTCATTATTCCTCTTTGATTTCTACCTATTCTAGACTTCTATTATTTGTCTCATAGTGTTTACATGTATTTATTCCTTCATTAGTCTCTGTATTCCTTTTGGAATTAAAGCTTCTAAGGTACCCATTTTGAGTTCCCTCTTCCGTTAATTTCTGTTACTGCTTTGTACATCCTGCTTCTTCCTACATTTTCCCCCCTAATGTACCTCATTCTCAAAGATATCAGTTCCTAAAGAAGAAAAAATGATAGAAGTATTGCTCAATGGCAGATTTTTTTTATGTATGTAATTGTGCAATGCATTACTACCCCTGCCTTTCTTATGATCATTTTTCCCTATTAGTCATCATTCCTAGTCAGTTGTACTCTCTTTTGTTTCTTTAGTCAGATTTGCAACCATGGATTCAAGTTGTTTGCTTTTTTTTTTTCCTATTCTGCTGATTATTTCTGCTTCACAGGCCATAAATTCTCCTCCATAATTTGTATTTCTTTTTTTAACCATTTGGGAACATCCTGTTGTGGCTCTATACTATCTTAGAAATTCACTGGGTGCTGTGCTTCTTCAGGTATTGTTTAATTTTCTTTTTTCTTAGAATATTCATTCAATACAGATTCATTTAGATGATCTAAAGGCCCCATTCCTTTCTATTATTAATATCTTCCCTGTTGACTTATCTGCTTATAGCCAAGACTTTTCTCTGAGTGTTCTTCTTCCTGGGATCTTTTGTAACTTGTCTTTTTTTCCCTTGTAATCTCTATCACTCACTTTCTGACTCCTTCCCTTTTGATAGTAGACTTCCCCAGGGACTGGACCTCAAAGGTGTCTCAACCTCCTTTCACACTAAGGAATTCCCTTTTTGTTGGCTTCAGTCTCTGCTCCCAAATGATTTCTATGGTATAGAGTCAGCCATCCCCTTTTCTTCAGGTCTGGTGGAACTCCACTTGTTCTGGTTCCCTGTTTCTGTTTCCTCTGTTCCTCAGTTCTCTTGCTGATAACTGCTGCAGCACAGCAGAGATGCTGTCACACAAAGAAGAGTACTCTTCTGCTATAGCTCCTTCTCCCTGTACAGAGTCAGAGATTGGGTAGAGTTGAGTTCTGTTACTTTTTGCCTCAGAAAGGTATGGGAAGGTGAGGGAAAAATGATTAGCTAGCAGACACTGCAGCAGCAAGGGAATTACTATGTGGATCCCAGAGCACAAGCCTCTGGATTCTGTTGTGTCATCCTTCCAGAATGCGGAGGCTAGTGGAGGAAGGGGTCTTGAGTGAGTGCAGTAGGGATTAGAAATTAGCCTACTCTGTTAATAGATCATTGATTTGTAACATCATTAGAGTTCTTGGTGTCTTAGCCTGTGGAGACTAGTGGAATTACTGCTTCTTGAACACAGTTCTTATTTTGGAAATGTTTGATAAGTCATGAGCTTCACAGAAAATTTCTTGTCCTTCAACTTGTTAGTCACATGATCCAGTATCACTGCCCTTTCTATTCTTTCATCTGTCTTCCCAAGATAAAATCCATTTTCCTGCACATGGGAGTCTATGATGACAAGACCATTCACAGACAACCAGGCCTATATTTTCAGTATGTAAGTAGTGCTGATTGTCTATCTTGTCATCTTAAGTGTGTGTTTAAAAACCCAAATGTACACATGATACAGAATTTCTTACCTCAACTGAAGTTTGACAAGAATAAGTTGGAGAAAGAATGGTTACCCCTTGAAATTTATAATCCTTCCACTATTAAAATATGCCTGACTCTAATAAGCCCCACCTCTGATGATTTAACTCTGACATGGTCTACCTCTCTTAAAGTCTGTGCCACACAGTTTCGATTAAACTTTGATAAGTTATAACCAGTCTTCTTATGGTACTTCTTATTTGCACCTGAATTTTATGATCCTGTAATCCAGCAGCACCCATGTGATGCAATACTCACAGTTCACAGAATCAACATTAGCACAATGTTTTTGGCCATGGAAATTCAGTGGGAGAGAGAAACAAAAGGCCTCTCCACAGGAAGCCAAGGGATCTTCATGAGCAGGGGACTGGCAGCCCTCAGCAAATTCTGAAATATATCAAATTTCTATTCATGTGATATGTCAGCTTTCATCTTCCTCTTCCTCCTCATGACTATTGTTGTTTTTGTTAAACACCTATGATATTAAAAGTACTATTTTGTACCTAAAATATTCTTGTTCTGAGAAACAGTTTTGCAGCAGATTTGTATTCAGTAAAGGAAATGAATAAAGTCTCACTGAACTAAGCTCTATTTAATACCAATTGGTGTTCCACATGTAGTGTGCTTCATTCACTTAGGACATTCAATCAAGAGAGAGCATGTTAATCTTAGGGGGTGTTTGCTCAATTAGATTTACTCTTATAGAATTTGTGCAAATTCAGTTAGTCTACATTATACAGACAGTTCATGATGAATTAAACGCTATGAGGAAAGATTATCAATCCTCAGGTGAAAATAATATTGCATGGTTGAATAATTTAAAAAGTAAATGAACCCATAAATTCACTCATAATAAACTTACACTTTACTTTATTGGATTATGATAAGCATCAACTGTTGCAAGAATAAAAAATATGACCTAGATATGTTATTGATGACTTATGCAGGGAATTTCTTAAGAAGAAGAAAAAATTGAATCAAATTTCTGTCATCTTCATCTTTCCCATTGACCTTGAAATACTTTAGAATGGATATGGCTTAAATTGGAATTTTCCTTGACTCTAAATTGCTTTCCAAAGTCATCAGACAAATTGATAGGACCATGAGCAATGAATTAGTGTTCCTGTTTCCCTACATTGAGTTTTCCCATTGTTTGCTATCTTTGCCAGTTTGATGTAATATTTTAGGAATGTTTTAATTTGCATTTCTCTGATCCTTTAGTACCTTTTCTTCTGTAAAATTGGGTTCATTGATACTGAATCATCCTTGGGCACCATCTAAGTCAAGCTCCTTTTCAATTCAGGAATTTTTATTACAATGGGCCATCTGGTCTCTGCTTAAATACCTCTAGGGACAGGGAATTCCATAACGCTATGTTTTGACAATTATATGTAATGGAAGAAGCACAGATTGTGCCACTTTTCCAGATCATGGAGGCTGTTGGGGAAAGTAGTCCAGAGAGAGAGCATTAAGGATTAGGAATAGCCTTTAGTTCATTAGTTGTTATATCATTAGGGTTCTTGGTGTCTCAAGTTATGGAGAGAAGACAGCTGCAATCGCTTTACTTCTTGTGCATAATTCTAATTCTGGAGAGGCTTGAAAATACCTTGGATCATATCCCAGAAGTGCTACTTACTATCTCTGAGTCATTCAGCCACTTATTTTACCTTTCAGTTTCCTCATCTATAAAAGGGATATAATAATACTTATGCTGCTTACCATATACAGTTGTTGTGAGGATCATATAAGAGTGTTCAATGGTAGGTTTCACAAAGCTTTTGTAGACCTTCCCAGTCTGCCCATGTGTTAGTTTAGCACTTGGGAATGCTAGGATTTGCAAGACCCCAAGCTGTTTTGTCTGACCACACATGACTCAGCACTAAAGGATTTGGGCACTTTGGAAAAGGCAAAGTGATCCTCTCAGGTTGCTGAGCTAGAAGAATCAATGACCTAATGTATGTTTAAAAGGGAGTGATACACCCTCAATGTCTTGCCTTCCCTGGCTTTACATGCTGTCCTGACTATTCTAAATCTTCATTGAAGGATAAGGATTTTTTTTTTTTACCCCATCATGGAACGGACCATATAGCTACATGAGCTATTTGAATTTGAGTCTGAGCTGCTGACTGCCTCCTTTTCTTTCTGGTTTACTTATTTGTTTGTTGTTTTTGTTTGCTTGATTGGTTTTTACCTGATGAAGATGGCTGAGCCCCAATCCCAAGATGAATCTGTCCCTTTTGGAGGAAGTTTCATAAAAATGAGGACTTAGAGATCCTGGTTCACTTAGAAGACCTGACTGGTGGCAGAGGGAGCTTCTGTATTGGAGATGATTATGAAAAACAGACTAGATTCAAGTCCTAATATGGCTTTCCTGAAGACAAAATGTTATTTGGACAGTACAGAGTCAAGGTGAAATATAAAATGTCTATTCCATGGTCCTGAAAAACATTTCCAATTCTGATACTACTTCTTGGAAGAGTATAACAGTAATTGTTTTTAATTTATGCTTGTTAACTTTTCTGTCAATGCATGCTTTTGAGAGTCTTTTATTTGTAGGAAATATATACTTGTCCCATTATTTCCCAATACTCTATTCACTCCCTCAAAGAAGACCCTAGATGTGAGTTGAGCCTAAGCTTTGGCTACTTTCCCCCCAGGGATCCAGGGTGGTGATATAACAAGCAAAAAAAAGGTGAGAAAAGGACGTTGATATTTCTTTTGGTGGGTCAGGAACTCCCAAAACTAAATTCTCTGTCCAACTGCATATGTAGATCCAGAGCAGAGGGGCTCCACATAGGAGAAGGAAAAGATGCAGTGTTCCAATAATGGGTCTAATGTTGTATAAGTAAAACATTTGATAAATCATGAAGCTCTATGAAAATGTTACTATAATAATATGAACTTGTGTTTTAACCTAGAGCATTCGTAAGTATTTTGAACATTAGTCATTCTACTTAGGATGTGAACCCTAAAGAGCTAACTAGGCCACATATTTAAAATGCATGTGTGACCCAGAACAAGGATAGTTTAAATGCATTATGGCCCATTTTTTGGTTAACCCTATACAAAATAGTAGCTCTTCATTACTGGTAATTTTTTAAAAATATTTTTGTGGGTTCTAAATGATATTGAACTGAGTATATTCCTAAAGGCAGAAACTTGGAGCACAACACCAATCTATGTATAGTTTTATCAAGTGCATCTTTGTCCTCTTCTATCTTGAGGTATATATGGATGCATGCTATTTTCCAATTTTCTGTCATCAGGGATGTACTCAGCTCAGTATTATTAGGAGCCCACAAAAAATAATAATACTTTTGTTTTTAAACTTACAGCAATTTTAATTAAAAGTAATATAAGGAACAGAAAATGGAAAAGGTTATAGGGGCACATACTGAGGCCTTCCCCTGTGGTTCAGGTTACAGCTCTTGCAAATGCTTTGTGATACCAGGAAACCCAGTACCAAGAACCTGAGTGCAATGCTACTGTGAGCCCCAATGCAGCACTATTATCCATCCCCTTCCTAAGGTCAATACTCCCATTGCTTTAATGTAAACTACTTAATCCTGGACACTTAGGCCTCTGTTTCCCACTGGTGCTTTTAAAAATTGTAAAAAAAATTTTTTTTTTTGCTTTTTTAGAGGGAAGAGGGCAGGGCAATTGGGGTTAAGTGACTTGCCCAAGGTCACATAGCTAGAAAGTGTTAAGTGTCTGAGGCCAGATATGAACTCAGGTCCTCCTGACTCCAGGGCTGGTGCTCTATTCACTGCACCACCTAGCCACTCCTTGTTAAAAATTTGTAAACAATGTTGTTCCTTTTTTTGATGAATTTTGTTGCACATGACAAACAATTGGACAGCTTACTCCCATTAATCCCCCATAGTGATTAATCCGCAGAAGTAGCTAATTGAAGCAACATTAAAGAGTGATTAGTGCTGATAGTTCATGCAACCTAACATTTTAGTAGTTTTCAGTTTGTTAAATGGAAGTATAGCTGTAGGCTGAACACCCACTTGGTATGCACTTTGTCTAATGCTTTTTTAGAAAGCATTTTTTTCTTAAAGTTGTCTTCATTTAAATAGTTTTAGTGATTGTGCATATATGTATTTTTTTAATTTTACTTCATCTTCTCTGCATTATCTCAGGCAAAACATCTCATGTTTCTTTGAATGCTTTTTTTGTTTATCACACCTTATGATTCACTCACTGCATTATATCCATTAAAAATGCATTCAACTCTTTGTGACCCCATTTGAAATTTTCTTGGCAAAGATACTGGAATGGTTTTCCGTTCCCCTGCTCCAGCTCAATTTACAGATGAGGAAACTGAGGCAAACAGGGTTAAATGGTTCTCTCAGGCTCACACAGATATTAAGTGTCTGAGGCCAGATTTGAATTTAAGAAGATGAGTCTTCCTGATTCCAGACCCAGCATTCTATCTACTGTGTCACCAAGAGGCCCAGTAAATCCTTAATAAATGTTGATTGGCTGATCACCATACTCCAGTGGTTCCTTCTTACCTCTGGAATAAAAAATAAACTTCACAGTCTGTCATTTAAAGCCTTCCCACCTTTCCAATCTTTTTTATATCTTAACTCTACACACTCTACTCATTTGACATAATGGCCCACTTGCTTTCCACAAACAGCTACTTTAATAAAAAAATAAAATAATTTTTCTTATCTGATCTCTGTGCCTTATCGCTGGCTATCTTGCATGCATGGAATGCCCTCCCTCCTCACCTGGGCTTCTTGGAATCTTTTGTTTTCTTCAATACTGTGCTCAAGCACTATCTTCAGTTGCCAGAACTCTCCTCCAAGGACTATTTTGCAGAAATTCATTTTGTATCTCTATTTATCTATGTTTTCCAGGATAGAATATAGGCCCCTTCAGAAAAGGGGTCTCTTTTACTTCTGTCTTTATGTTGACATCTTAATAAAGTGCTTTGTACAAAGCAGTCACCTAATACAGATCAAGTAGATGATTAATTAGTCAGGAGACTTACTGTCTTGTCCCACCTCTGCCTCTAATTAGCTTTGTGATCCTTAGGTATGCTGTGTATTCTAAACCAGTGTCTGAAGCCAGTTTTGAACTCAAGAAGATGTCTTCCTGACTCCAGGCCCAACACTTCCTAGCTATGTGACCCTAGACAAGTCACTTAACCCTGTTTACCTCAGTTCCTCATCTGTAAAATGAGCTGGAGAAGGAAATAGCAAAGCATCCCAGTAACTTTTCCAAGAAAACCCCAAATGGGGAGATGAAGAGTTGAACATTACCGAAACAACTAAATAACAATCCTAAATCTAAAGGTGAAAGCAATCACAGGAGCCATCTAGTCTAATTCTTACATTTTATAGATGAAGAAACTTGCCCAAGTGTGGCAGAATTTGAACCCAATGTCAGTGCTTTTTGTCCCCTGAAGTACTCTTCTCAATCTGATATTCATAAATCAATATTTTTTTTTGTTGTTTTCTTCTCTGTTAAATAAGGAAAACTGCCCTAAGTTCTCCGTACAATTTTTATGAGTATAAAGTGAGATAAGGTGTTGGAAAGTGCTTTCTAAAGCATAAAATGCTAACCAAATGGAAGGTATTAGTATTATTAGCATCACAATGCACACTGCCTTGAGCCCCAACACAATCCTTTACTTTTGGAATAATAAGTGTTGGCAGAAGTACAGAAATAGCTTGCATAAGTCCTCTAGGCAAGGTGCAATGTGCAGTGTACCATACCAGAGCCCACAAGGTTCTGACAAGCTCCCAAGGTGGAAGTGTTTCTAGGTTTGATTGACAAGTCATTACACAGGATATGAAAGAAACATCAAGACAAAATATGAATTATGAGGCTACCTCACCCTGGGATTTAAAGGATTTGGAGAAAAATGATGCTTGAGTGTAATCTCAGAAATACTGACTGATAAATACATGAAATCATGTGATAATTCTTGTGTTTCTAGAAAATCATAAGTGTTTTTAGACAGTTTCACATGGACTAGCTTGTGTTACCTTTACAATAGCCCTGTGAGGTAGGATAGACAAGAAATAATTTCCCTCATTTTAGGAAAATAGAATTCAAAGCCAGAAGGAGTTTTTGTAAGAGTGTAGAGTGAGAGGCTGCCAGAAGGCCATCTAACAAAATCCAGTTTGAGAAGGATCTGGGATTTCTTCAGCACTGAAGAACTTCTTGTGTGGGGATTCCTTCTACAAATACAGAAAATAGTTTATTTATAACTGAGTAAAGAAATCCTAGGCAATCAGTTGTCTGAGACACACCTGGGATCATAGATTTAGAACTAGATGGACCTCCCAGGGCACTGAAATCAGCCCCCTTATTTTAAATACTAGTAATTTGAGGCACAGCGAGTTTGAGACTTCCCCAGAGTGACATAGCCAATAAGTGTCTGACTGGGGATTTGAACCCAGATCCTCCCATATCCACATGAACTGGTTTACCCATTTTGCCTGTTCTGCCCCTACTCTTATTTATTTTTATTGCTCAATATTTGCCCTGGGGTGCTATTTCATCTCTTTTGTGGGGGAAAATCTTGAGAACTCGGAATTTTCTAACCTACTCTGCCATTTTCCTAGAATCCTCTCAACCACTTTGCTTTTAAAAAGGAGGCATCAAACCCAGTGTATTGAAGAGACATTCCTAATATCATATAGGTACTAAGTAGCAATATTAAGATTAGAACTTAAGTCTTCAAGTCCTTCTGCTCTTTCTAAAATATGCCTGCCAGTGACAAACTGGAAACAGAAAAAAGTTAAGTGATTTACTCCTGGATCCTCTGTAATATAATCAAACTATTATGTTGTCTTATCTCTTCTCTCTTTCACTCTTGAAACAAGGCATCTATACCTGTTTCCATCACTGCCTCACTATTTACTCTACTTTCAACCATGTTTGTATTCTGACTTCCAACCCAGACTGAAGCATTTCTTTCCAAGGTTGGTTTCTAACCTGCTAAATCCAGCGGTCATTTCTCACTCTTCATTCCTTGACTTCTTTATACCTTTTGACATTAACAATCCTTTTTTCATGATACCTGCTTACCTTGGGTTCCATGACGCTGCTCCCTTTTGATTCTCCTCTTAGCCCTTCTGACCTCTATGGACAAGGACTCTGCCATCCATTACCACCAACATGCCAACCAACTGCCACTGAAGGGATGGCATAACCAATAATCCCAGGAATAGCAGAAGATTGTACATGCTCCTTACCTAATCCTTACAGCCACTGTCCAGGGAAACCATTCTTGTAGAGATATCACTTCCAACTACCTCTAGTTTGCTGCTGAACTCTAGGTACTACCAGACCTTTTGATACTGTTTGCAATTAAATTTCTCCTATTTTATTTGTTTTGTTTTTGGAGTGCAGAAGGCAAGGCAATTGGGGTTGTTACTTGCCCAAGGTCACACAGCTAGGAATTCTGTCAAGTGTCTGAGGTGGGATTTGAACTCAGGTATTCTTGACTCCAGGGCCAGTGTTTTATTCACTGTGCCACCTAGTTGCCCCCAAATTCTCCCATTTTCTATTATTTCTCACTATTAGCTTGAGGACATCTTTACAACTCACTCTCTTATTTTTCTATTTGTATTGCCTATATCTAATATGGTGTTTTGTATAGTCTGAAAAGATAAGATAAAAGGAAAATAGACTTTTAGCTCTCAAAAGAAACTTAGAGGCTTCCTAATCAAATCTCCTTATTTTATAGAGAAGGAAAATAAAGCCCAGAGAGGTTAAATGACTTACCCACATAGTGGGAATTTTAACTAAATATTCTGTTTCCTGGAGGCATGGGCTCCCTTTTAAACCCGTCCCTGGAGAGAACAATGGGAAAAGGGAAAATTACCTGAGATGCCATCATGTCTACCAGAAGCATTTTCCACCAAATTGTTTGCCTTATTTGTATCTAGAATGGTCCAGATATACTTATTCACTCAGCTTTTGAGAAACTATAAAAGTATAAATCATTAAAATCTTTTTGGTTTATCTCAAATCCTCAGCTGGCATATTCTAGAGAATAGATAGAAAGTCTTTCTCTCTCTGTCTCTCTGTCTCTGTCTCTCTCACATACACACACATTATTGTATTGTTGTTTAGTTGTTTTCAGTTGTGTCCATCTTCATGACCCCTATTTGGGGTTTTCTTGTCAAAGATACTGGAGAACTATGCCATTTTCTTCTCCAGCTTTTTTTTTTTCAGATGAAGGAAACTAAGGCAAACAGGGTTAAGACAGTTGCCCAGAGTCACACAGATAGTAAGTGTCTGAGGCCAAATTGGAACTTAAGTCTTCCTGACTCCAGGCCTGGCACACTCTCCACTGTGCCACCTCAGTGATTATAGCACTGTATACAATCTCCTAATTCTTTCCCCCATTTTCTTTACTATCCATCACCCACTAATATTTGAGCTTTATTTACCACCTTCACTCCCCCAGGGCACACATACAAATCAGTACTACAATAAATAGTTGTACAATCTTACTCTTTCAAAAGAAATGGTAAAATAGAAACAAATGGTAAAACTCCTAAAAGACCAGGATTAGGGATACAGGCTTAGTGTCTGTTAGAGAAATGCAAGGGAAAGGAAACCAGGAGTGTCCCCAATTCTATTCTCAGTGAAAGGAATAGCTCCAACTACACTGTGGGGAGATTACACATGGCTTGGCCACAGTCTTTGACTTAGCATCTCATTTTAGTCCTGTCAATGGCATCACTACCTCCTAGCAGCCAATCTCCAAACTCGGGATATGAAAAGGGTTGAGAATTTCTGTCCACCATTGTCTAGTTAGATCTACAAAGCTTAAAATAAGAGGAAATCCAAAAACCTTCACCACAAAAGAGCAAGGTAGGGGGAGAAGAGGAAGAGGAGTATATGGGGAACATGGGAGCAGGAGTAGAAGGACAAAATTTAAACCCGAGAACGAGGGCATTGTTTCCTCCTCTCTCTCTTTTTTACCCATGCTCCTAAGTGTTTCTTCTCCCTCCTGTCCCCCCCCTCCCAATCAAGCAGCCTTCCACATTTAACAATGACTTGCTTTCTTGGCCTCTTGACTCCAGTGATTTAAACACTGATATATCACATGATCATGTCAAAGACAAATTTTCTCCCATAATTACAATAGCTCACATTTGTATAATGCTTTGAAGTTCAGCAACACTGTTCAGAACAATCATAAGCAGCATTCAAGTGCCTACTATGTTTAAGTGTCTATGGATATAAAGACAAAAAAAACAAAGCAGTTCTTACCTTCAAGGAATTTAAATTCTTGCAAGGTTGCTTTTAAGGAATTTAAACTCTTAGGAGCTGGATACAATATTTACACAGATCTGATACCCTGGCCTTCTTCTCAAGTTAGCAACCTATTCCTCCCCATTCCTAAGTCTTCCTTCTCATATAAACAAGTTTCTGTCTAAACATGTTGAAAGATAATGAGATGAAGTGCCTTGCTCAGAGTCACATAGGTAATGCAAAAAAGTCTTCTAGTCTTAAAGTTAGTCTGCCATATAGCATTCTCTCTGTAGTTAATAATTAATATTTGTGTCTGTTCTTTCATTCTTACCTGGAAATATACCCCCCTGAGGAGAGGTAGGAAGTTATCTTCTATTAGCTAACTTCCTAAGTGTACCCTGGAGAATAATGTGACACTGACTTACCTTCAGTTACAAATGCAAAGATTTTGAAACTCCCTGCCTCCCACCCATGGATTTACATAAATATTAATAGCTCATTTTTTAAGTGATAGAGAATGGGAATTTGAGGGGATGTCCATAATTTGGGAGCTCAATAAGACATGGTATATGAAGTTAATGGGATACTATTGTGCTATGAGAAATGATGAAGGGCATAGTTTCAGAAAAGTCTAGGAAGACATAGGAACTGATACAAATTGAAGTAAGCAGAATCAAGAAAATAATTTATACAATAACAACAATATTGTAAAGATATATAATTTTGAAAGATTAGAAACTCCAGTTAACAGTGATTAACAACAAATAGAAAGAACTCATGATGAGACATACTATCTACTTTCATAGAACTGGTAGACTCAAGAGTGCATATTGGGAGAATATTTTTTCTCCCTTCCTCTTCCCTCCCCTCCCCTCGCCTCTCCTCCTCTCCTTTTCCCTCCCCTCCATTCCTCTCCCCTCCTCTCCTCTCTTTTCCTCTCCTCTCCTGTTCTTTCTTTTATTCACTTTCTACTCCCTCCTTGCCTATTCTCTCCTCTCCACTCCTTTTTCTGGATATGGCTAAGATATATATATATAGCCTAACTACACATATCTGTAATGACTTTTATTTTTCTTTCCTTCTAAATGAGTGTAGGAGGAGAGATGATTAGGAACTGAAAATAAAATTGAATTTAAAAAAAGATGGGCTGATGGGCTATTTATTTATGTAGAAAGAAGGTTTAGAGGTAAGAGCCTGAATCTAGAGTTCGAAGATTTAGGTTTAATCCTAAATTCTATCCCTTTACTAATTTTTTTTTTTTTGCTTTGAGGAAGTCACTTCACTCCTCTGAACCTCAGTTTTCCCATCTGTAAAATTATGTGGTTAAACTCAGTGATCTCTAAGATCTTTTCCAGCTTTAGGACCTGTGTTTATAGGCATAGCATTAGTGTTGTGTGATCAGTTGAAACGCCTAAGACTGATATAATACTCTTCTCTAAAAAGCAATCAGTCATTGCAATCCTTAGTTGCAGAGTTGAAAATACATGGTCCTTTCACTACAGCATTATCTTTCTCCTCATTTCTCCCCAGTCACCAACGATTGTTCTAAGCTGGGTTTTTACCCGTCTGGATAATTTAGATCATCATCCTTTATTACTCACATAAAGCTTTGTTGTCACTGGAAAGAGAATAAAAAGTAACTCATGTGAACGAATAGTAACTGATGAAAAATGTCGAGTGTTTCATCAGAAAACTGTGTGCAACTTCTGCATGCTTTAATGCTCTTAATAATGAATGGTGTGTGAGATTCTATAGCTCCTTCCATCCCATGCAGAACACCAAATAATGCCCTCAGGGAAGGATTCATGTGCTTTGTTCCTGGTGCCTATTATTCTCACTATGTTGGATAAAGATAGAATTGGGGATATTCTTCAGAAAGCTCAAAAGATAAGGTTCCCTTTCCTCTTCATGTATTCATATCCCAGAGTTCTTGTTATTGCTGAGGCTGTGACTGATAGCCAATGTCACGGCAAGTACAGGGATCTGTCTGAGATTGGAGGATGGGCGTAACTAACTGTGACTAAAGGTGACTCTTAACATTGCAGGAGAATTGCAAATGGAGGCCCCACGGTTGTAGTATCTTTTGCATTGCCCTGCAGAATAATTGACCAGAGAAAAAAGAAAATCTTGGTTAACAAGGGGGTAGTGAGAGTTTATGGAAATGCATAAAACTCTGTTGAGAGGCTTGGGAATGTATCATCAACGCTCCTTGTTTCTAGAGAGATTTTCAGCATGTCATTCAATTGGAGCTCAACAGGATTTAAATGGGAAAGCAGATTAAGGGTCTCAAGTCTCTCACCTGAGAAGGGATGAATAAGCCCATTTAATTCTCAAAAGATGTAGAAATATAGTTGGGGTTTCAATGAGATTGAGAAGATAGGATGGAAAAACACCATAATATGTATAAAGCTTAAAGGGAGATATTTTCTCTGTCAAATCAGTTTGGAGAGTTCAGATAAATCACTTGGGGATGTTTTATTCTCTTATAAGCCCTTGTTTATCCAAACCACATTAAAAAAAAAACATTTTAAGAATAAAAATTTTGGCATTTTTTCATAAAGCACAGGACTCTTGTCCTTCTTTGTTGAATGACTGCCACCTAGGGGTATGGCTGTGGCTAAAAACAAAACAAAAAAAAGGCCCAACTGACAGTTTTTGGATAGTAAGTCAAGTCCACAATATTTATTAAGTGCTTACTATGTGCCAAGCACTGTGCTAAGTACTGGGGACACAAAGGAAAGCAAAAAATAATCCCTGTTGGAATTCAAATTCTAATGAAGGAGCTCACATTCCGATTAGACATCTGACAGACGTTATTAGTCCCTTACATTTTTCCTTTGCCTTGCTTTTTCTACCACTCTTTGCAAACATGGCTGACTTGCCGAAAGGTCATCTAGATGCTGTGATTTGAGAGGGCTGGTCATAAATAGATACTCCCCAGGATTTTCCCATGTTTAAATTTACAGTATTGGAGATTCATTGCTCTTGCGATATGAGGGCCTTTGCTGATTAGACAAATAATCCTGAGTGTATTAACACATTGCAGCTATCTTGGCTCATTGGGAAATGTAATGGAAGGAGCGCCAGATTTGGAGATGGGGGACAAGGGTTTAAATCTATGTATTCTCTGCATGGCCTTGATCAAATCATTCATTTAAACTCTCTGGGCCTCAGTTTAGGATCCTAAGATTGTAGATTTAGGTTTAGAATGGATGATTCCCATACAAGACTGCCAAGTGGCACAGCGAAAAAAGTGCTGACTGCAGAGGCAGGAAGACCTGAGTTCAAATCTAGTCTGACACTTACTAGCTGTGTGACCCAGGGCAAGTCACTTAACCACTATCTCCGTCAGTTTTCTCAACTGTAAAATTAGAATAGCACATAACTCATAGGATTTTGTGGAGTGCTATTGAGATGCTATTTGCAAAGCACTTGGCACATGGTAGGCACAAAAATATTTAATAAATACTACTTTCCCTATCTAATCCATCTTTCTCATTTTTTATATGAGGAAACTGGGGCTTCAGGGATTTGCCCAGGACTTCACAAGGAATGACAGAGGCGATATCTGTCCCAAGTCCTCTGACTCTGAAGCTTCTCTTCATTGTACATGTTTCCTCAGCTGTCGCATGAAGACACTGGACTAAATGGCCTTTAAGGTTGAGCTATGATTCTATGAACCCTACCTTGCACTCATTTTCCTCATTGGTAAAATGAAAACCTCATTGGTAAAATGAAAGGTTTAGGCACTTGTACATAAGGTTCCTTCCAGTTCTAAAGCAGTTATCTAATGAATTGACTTACTCAGATTTCTTTTCTCTCAAACAGTTCTGCCTAAGACCCTAACCTTCAGGGACTTTGGATTTTAAATGGAGGTGTCAGCCTAATTTTGAATTGTGGGTCAGCAGTTCTGAGTATCCAAAAGCTAAGATAATGATGCAGAGACTTGGAGGTAGGAGGATCCTGAGAATGACCCATACACTGTAATTTGTTCCTGGTCCCAATTAGAAACCCCTACGACCACAGGTCCCAGGCCTGACCCTAATCCTGAGCTACAAATAAGGTTTAGTCTCATTGTCAGTGGACTTGATCTACCAGAAGTCTCAGTCTCACAGTTACCTCAGACCTAATGAGACAGATGGATTTGGGGTCACTTAACAGTATTTCCAAAGAAATGATTTCCAAAGAGTTACAGTGGTCCTGAAACCAGATTTTTATGCAAATTTCTTGAATGTACACCTCAGTTAGCAGCCAATGCTACCCCAGTCTGGTCTTTCAGATCCTACTACAGCATCCTTTCCCCTTCCCCTTCACAAAAGAAACCTTTTCCTGTTCCTAAACCTTACATATTACTCCCTATGACTTTTAAGTGTATTTTGTTTCTGGATCAACTAGTTTTTTATGTGACCAGGAAAGCAGAAAGAGGTCTAAAAGATTTCTATTGTATCAGTCAATGAAAGGTCTTTAAACACCCAGTATAAGTATAACATTCAATGTTGATGAAGATACAAAATATTAGTCCCTGCCCTCAGGGAGCTCAGTCTCTAGGAAGTAAGATACAAACAAGCATTGTTAGAATACTCATAGTTAGACTACACATACACAGGTCAGTGCACTAGAAAAGGGTGAAGCTAAGTTGTCTCTCTCTCACATACACACACACACACACACACACACACACACACACAAAACACACACCTATGAGTGAAAGCATACTGGGAGTGAGGAAGGGGTTAGTAAAGATTTCCTGAAGAAGGTGGCATGTGAGTTGGACATTTTAGACTGGATATGAATTCAAAGAGAAGCCTCTAGCTATAGAGTAAACAACTGTTTGTTGTTCAGTCATCTCCAACTCTTGTTGATTTCATTTGGGGTTTTCTTGGCAAAGCTATTTAGAGTGGTTTGCCATTTCCTTCTCCAGCTCATTTTACAGATGAAGAAACTGAGGCAAACATGGTTAAGTGACTTGTCCTGGGTCACACAGCTAGTGAGTATCTGAGGTAAGTTTTGAGCTCAGGAAGATGGGTCTTCCTGGCTCCAGGGCTAACACCCTAATCCACTGACTAGAGTGAAAAAAACCCAAAACAAAAACCTAGTTTCAAGTCCTAACTAACATATAGTGGTTTATGTGACCATGAGCAAATTACTTAGCTTCTCAATATCACTAGGCAACTCTCTGGGACTCTGAATTATAATCACTCTCCATTCAAGAAGGAAATTTCTCCATCAGAAGTTTCTAAACATTTGGGGACCCAAAAAGTTCATGCCAAAAACAAAGAAACTAATAAATTAAAAAAGGGGTATCTCAGGGTTATAGGTCAGTTATAGAAAAAAAAAATGTGGTTCTAGCTTGCCCTAAAGAAAAAAGCAAATCTATCCTATGCTGAACTGCTTTTACAACAACCTTCAGAAAGAAACAATCAGCATTTCTGTCCTTGAGTGCCACTGAACACAATTAAAGCAAATTCCCATCACTCACTGCCCCCACAGAGGTGACATCAATTTCCTTTTGCATCTTGAACACCATTAGCATGATTTCCTTTTACTTTCGTTTGTTTTATTCCATTCCAAGATAGCCTGAGAAGTGAGGTGGTGGTGTGTAGAATGAGCACTAGACTTGGTCTCAGAGGACCCTGGTTCAAACCCCAACATTACCCCTTGCTAACTATGGAAATGAGCAAGCCACTTTGTTTCCAAATAGGAGTTTGAACTCGAGAACTCTTCCAGCTCTAATAATCTCTATCACTGCAATACAGAGTAAAAAATTAGGATCTTTCAAGTGGTTCTTTGTGGACATTCATTTGTGTATTTGTGTGGCCTTCCTTCTTAAATATTCTATTTATAAAAGTGTCACTTAGAATGTCAGACATCCTTCCATTGTTAGTATTTGTGCTGTTCCACTTATTAAAATGCATTCCTAACTGCACAATTCTCTGTTCTCTATTGTAAATGAATTGAACAATAAATTTCTTATCTCAAGAGATATAAAAATGTAAATTCTGATTCAAGCTGTAACCTGTATTCTTCAAATAAGCTTTCATAGGTCCTCCTCTCCCCCTTTCCCCATAAAAAGATAAAATTCAAATATGTGAAGGACAAAACTGGTGGAAGCATCATTTCACTCCCTTACTTGTGGCATTTACTGACATCTAGGGACTACCTTGAAAAACTGCAGCCTATAAAACTTGAGCATCTGCTATAACTTCATATCCCCCAGGGCAGGCAAAAGCTAAAAGCCTCATCCTCAAATGAGAAGGGTTTTCAAACTCAATCTAAAACACACACACACACACACACACACACACACACACACACACACACACACACACACCACTATCACCACTCAAGCCATTGAGAAATTGGTTGAAATAAATGAACATTTAGGGGTGGCCAGGTGGCTCAATGAGTAAGAGCACCGGCTCCAGTGTTGGGATGACCTGGAGATCGAATCTTGGGCTCAGACACTCAGCACCACACCCAGAAATAACTGGCCGTGTAACCTTGAGCAAGTTACTTAACCCTGATTGCTTAAAAAAATAAATAAATAAAAATTAATTAATTAATATTCCAGACAACCTTTGTAATTCCTGGATTAGATGAATTCAAATTTGGAACTGAACCCACTATACTTCAGAAATAATACTATCATGAGGGGTATTTTTAGAGGGCTAACAAGACCTGAAACTGATTTCCATCATGCCATCTACATTTCTCCTTCTAATGTGGAACCATAGTTATACTGTGTTTATCAGGTAGGAAATATATGTTTTTGCAATGTACAGGGTAATTAATTCTATCTTTTTAATAACTGTGTTGGCACAGTACCTTGCACATAGTAGATACTTAAACAAATGCTGTTTGAATTGAAAACAAAACTTATTTTAATAAGGCCAGAGATTTAGAATTGAAAGGGAATTTCAAGGCCACTTAATCCAACTACTTCATTTGATAGATGAAAAATTTGACCCAAGAGAAATTAAGTGATTTGCCCAGGATCACAAAGGTGATAAGTCATGGGGGCAGGATTTGAACCCAGCTCCTCTGACTATAAATCATATGTTCTTTGCACTGTATTAAACTGACCTTCCTTTGTAGACAAGAAGGTGATTTCTTTCTTTTTTAAAATTTATTTTTAGTTTTCAACATTCATTTCCACAAGATTTTTGAAATACAAATTTCCTGCCCCCCCCCCACCTGGCTTTCCCCTACCCCCACCCCAAGATAGTGAGCCTACTGAATACCCCTTCTCTCAGTCTGCTCTCTCTTATATATTCCCCCATTTCCCCTCTAACTTTCTAGTAGGGCAAGATGGATTTCTACATCCCAGTGCATGTATATCTTATTTCCCAGTTGCATGTATAAAACAATTTTTTTTTGTTTTTAAAACTTTGATTTCCAGATTCTTTCCTTTCTTCCCTCCTTACCACCCCCACTGGGAAGATAAGCAATTCAATATAGGTTGTACATGTGTAGTTACACAAAACATTTCCATAGTTGTTATGTTGTGAAAGACTAACTATATTTCCCTCCATCCTATCCTGCCCCTCACTTATTCTATTTTCTACTTTGACCCTGTCCCTTTTCAAAAGTATATGCTTCTAACTACCCTCTCCCCCAGTCTACCCCCCCTTCTATCATCCCCCTTCTTATTCCTTTCCCCCCTACTTTCCTGTAGGGTAAGATACACAAATGAGTGTGCATGTTATTCCCTCCTTAAGTCAAATTCAACAAGAATAAGGTTGACCCATTCCCTTCCTGCTCTTCCCTTCTATTGTAACAGTTTTCTCTTGCCTCTTTTATATGAGATAATTTACCCGATTCTATCTCTTCCTTTCTCCTTCTCTCATTATATTCCTCTCTCACCTCTTTTTAGATATCATCCCTTCCTATTCAACTGATCCTGTGCAAGAAGGTGATTTCTTAATGTCTCTGGAGCTGCTTCTTTTTTCCCCATGAGAACAAAAACATTTTTCAACAACTCTAAAGGGTTATAACTCTATTAGTGGGCTTTGGAACAGAATTGTGTTTAGTCTGTTTAAAAAATATAGTGAATTATAGATTCTTAGACTTGTATCACTACACTTAGCTGTTGCTAGAAGAGATGACATTTATTCTAGTGACAAAAAAGTAAGCAATTTTACAACACCTTTCACATGATAAGTGAATTAAATGGATATTGAAAAAAGAAATGTGTATATGAGTGTATTTACTTTAAGTATCTCTGATCTCATATAATATATTTACATGAGAATATGTAATTTCATCAGAATATGTTGGAGAGGAGATAAATTGGAGTCAAGGAGACCACTTGAGAGGTTATTTACAATAGCCTAGTTTAGAATTATAGAGAGGGAATTGACTGAAATTAGCAACTGATCATATGTAGAGAGTAAAGGAAAGAATTATGCATCTAGAGCTGGAAAGGACCTAAAAGGCCATTTAGTCTCCACCCCTCCTTTAAGAGAAGAGACCGAAGCCCTAGGAGTTAGGGCAGGATTTTTTTTTTATTCTCAGATTTTAAATTCAGTAGGCCTTACCTCCGTCCCATCATGCTGCCTCTGAAAATCTCAAAGATGATTATAAGGCTTTGAGCCTATGTGACTTGGAGGATGGTAGTGCTGATGACCCAGACACAAAAGTTGGGGGAAAGGAAAAATTTGTTGAGGAGGTGTAAGAATAAGAGAATGCATTTACTTTTAATTTTGGTAAATTCTGTCATGCCAGAAAGATATTGAGCTGAAAATAAAAATAAAAAACAAAACTGAGCAAACAGTTATAATGGAGACCGGGGAATCTATTGAAGCTAGAAATACAGATTCATTGATAATTAAATTCATAGAGTGGATGGGACCAAAGGAAAGAACATCGAGATGGAAGAGGGCCAAAGACCCCTACCTTTAAGTGGGAGGATGAAGAGGAAGCAAAGCTATGACTTGGAATTCTGGTTTTGTTATTGTTCATTCATTCAGTCATGTCCAAGTCTTTGTGATACATGGACCATAACATGCCAATACTGTCTAAGGGATTCTCTTGGAAAAAATACTGGAGTGGTGTGCTATATTCTTCTCCAGGAATTCTGTTACCTGGTGGCAAATACAGTGGTGATAGGCTAGGACTATAAGACATAAGACTCTTTGAAGGAAAAGTCCTGTGGTTACTTAAATGAGTTGCTAGGAGATAAGAGGGGAGGGAACCAAGGTTCTCTTTCAGTGAGCAGTAGGAATTTAATGGATATGCCCTGTGAAAAAGAATAGCATGGGTCCCTAGGACAGTCGACCTTAGTTGGGGGCAATCACACTGGGAGAAGGGGTAATAACATCTCAATGCCTTTGCGCTGGTTGTTCCTGTGCTTGGAAAGCTCTACCCTTTCATCTTCACCTTTTAGAATACCTGGCTTCCTTTCAGACTCAGGTCAAAAGTCATCTTCAACAGGTTACCTTCTCTGGTCCTATCTCCTTTCCCCTAGAAGCTAGAGTGCATTAGAATGCAAACTCCTCAAAGACAGAGATTGGTTTTGCTTTTGTGTGTGTGTGTGTGTGTGTATCTTCAGGTCAAACCTCAACACAGTGCTGTGTCTGATTTTATAGTGATACTTGTTAATTGACCCCTCCACCTAGAAAATCCACCATTCTGTATCCTCTAAGGCAAAACCAATGCTTGACAAGTCTATCATACCCCAGTGAGAGTCAAGGATCTGGTAAAGCATAAAAATGGTTGTGGTCGTGTGGTTTGTCCTTTGTTCTGGAAGAGGACCATGATATCAGGAAGATGATGACATGACTTGCAATTGAATTGGGTTTAAGTGAGGGAGGGCTGTGCAAAAGTCACCAGCCTCACTTTTTCCTCCAGAGCTGTTTGGTTCCAGAGACCAGATATATATCAGGACAACTGGAGATGGCCCAATAGGCAATGGGAGGTCTTGGCTTTTTTAAGCTAAGGTCTTGCTGAGTTCTCACTTTGAGTAAGATAATGCCCATTCGGTGATTAGGCCTGTTTAAGAAGTGAGTCAAGAAATGACACCTTTAATAAAAGAAAAAGAAAAGAAAAAGAAAAAAGAAGTCAAACTGGAAGTGAAAGAACTCTCCTCTCCTCTCCTTCCCCCCGCACCCTGCACCCGCACCTCCACCAAACACACAGTATCAAAATAGAAAGCCAACATTTTTTAAAGACCTGAGACTCATTTTGTCATTTTGGAGAATCCCATGCTAATAACTCAGCAGTGCCACCTAGTGGCAGCTATCCTGAATTTGAAGTATTATGCCTACTACACTATGAAGCCTAGGGAACTTAACTCTATTCAGTGATTCAAACAGCATTTTCTGTATCACTGTTTCTAATTTTGTCTCTTCTCCCTTCACCCCTCTCCTGTGTCTCTCTGCCTCTCTCCCTATCCTCCTCTCTCTGTCTGACTCTGTGTGTCTCTCTGAAGCTGATTTATTTCTTTATTGGTATAGGGAATGCTCAGTAATGAAACTCCCTGTACAAATGCAATTTTGTACCCATTCTACAATTTACATACTTAAACTTCCTTGGATCATTTAGAGGTTAAGTGATTTATCTGAGGTCAACATGGCCAGTGTTTGTCAGAATTACTTCTCTATGTCTCTGAGGCTGACTGAATTTTCTATCTACTATGCCCTTCTTCCTCTCTTACTGCCAGGTCTTAGGAATTGCAATGGGATAAATAGTATAAGATCATAGATGTAGAGCCAAAAGGCACCTCAAAGGCCATGAAAAGTCTAGCCAACAAGTATTTAGGGAGAGCCTGCTATATGTGCTGGGTGCTAGACTGAGGATACAAAGAAGTGTGAAAAGTCTCTGCCCTTAAGGAACTGTCTAATGAAGGAGACAACATGCAAACAATTGCGTAGAAGCTATATACAGGAAAAATTGGAGACCATCTCAGGAGATGGTAAAATCCTAAAGAGAGACCACCAGAAAAGCTTTCTTGAAGAAGGTGAAATCTTATCTGAGACTTAAAATCCCCTCATTTTACAGTTGAAGAAACTAAGCCCAGGGGAGTGAAGATGACTTGCTTGCTTAAGATCATGCAGGCAATAAGCATCAGAAGCAGGATTTGGATCCAAGACCTCTTGACTTGTGAGTTAGTGCATCCCAAGAATCTTTACTGATGAGTATGTTATTATTGCTGTTGTTTAGCTGTTCCAGTCATGTCTGACTCTTTGTGATCCTATTTGGGTTTTCTTTGTAAAGATGACTAGAGTGGTTTGCCATTTCCTTCTCCATTTCATTTTTCAGATGAGGAAATTGTGTCAAGCAGAGTTAAGTGACTTGCCCAGAGTCACAGAGCTAGTAAATGTGTGAGGCCACATTTGAACTCAGATCTTTCTGCCTCCAGACCCCATCCTATACCACCTAGCAGCTCCTCTGCTGAGTCTATGAATAACCCTGAGAAGTAAAGAGTGATTCATCACAGGTAACTGAGAGTGACCATATGCACCAGAAACTGTCTTGGGATTATCCCTGAAAGAATAAGGATATTGGTTATTCCTCAACTGCTATAACATCCAATAGAAAAAATGCTAAGAAGCTCTAAGGTTAAAAGGATCTTGTTGGTTCCTCAGGAAAACTACCTTAGTAGTTATACAAGTTATTTTTTGTTTTAATGAGTAAAACTCACATCACAGAAGGGGATTAAAAAGTGGAACTGGAGAGAATTCTGGGAAGATGTCAGAGTAGGTCAGAAAATTCCTAGCTCTCAAGATTTTCCCCCACAAAAGAGATAAAACAGCACCTTAGGGCAAAAAAGTGTGTATGGAGATAAATAAGGATGGAGCACAAAGGGGTCTTCCTGGGACAATTTTAGAAGATCAGAAGAAAAATCCCAGGAGCAAATCTGGTCCCTGTAAAGAGTAAATACCTCCAGGCTGGGGTCCTCTTTAACAACTAGCGGCAAGCTTTAGGGTTAGTTGGTTTGAGAGGCTGCATCAGCCCCAGCTATAGGACCTTTTACCCCAGGGACAGTGAGAGGAGTTGGGCATCAGAGGGCAGGGAGATGAAGGGAACTTCTGCTGATAAGGAACACCGGATCCAGCTGTGCCCGAAGAGAGGCAGGGGTGAGAAGGAACCAGCACACACCTGGTCAGTGTAGAAACAGTGGAGCAAAAAGCCCCTGACTGTGGGCACTTACAGGAGGTTGGAGCTTTGGCTTTGTTTCCAGGATAGAAGGGACAACTGAAGATCTGGGGCAAAAGGCACCATTTCCCATATCCCAGGGCTAGAGGGGATTACAAAAATTACACTATTACCACAAAACATGCACAGGCAAAGGAGGTAGAATCCAACCATAGAGAGCCATCATGGGGATAGAGATGACTGGGGTTCATCTTCAGATGAGGATATTGAAGTAAAGAAGGCCCCAAAGAGTAATGTCAAATGGACACCTGTCCAAAAAAAAAATTCATAGAAGATCCTAAGGAAAGTCACCCAATTAGAAAAGGAGATCCAGAATCTTTTTTTTTTTTTTTTTTGAGGAGGAAAGGCAAAGCAATTGGGGTTAAGTGACTTGCCCAAAGTCACACAGCTAGTAAGTATGTCAAGTGTCTGAGGTCAGATTTGAACGCAAGTCCTCCTGACTCAAGGGCCAATATTCAATTCACTGCCCCAATATCCAGAATCTTAAGGAAGAAAATGACACCTTGGAAATTAGAATTGGGCAAAGTGAAGCCAGGGAAATTATAAGAGATCAAGAAATAATTAAATAAAATATGAATAATGAAAATATAGAAGAGAAAGTGAAATATCTTATAAGAAAGACAACAGATTAGGAGAATAGATCAAGAAGAGAAAATATAAAAATAATCAGACTAACTGAAAGTTATGATCAAAAAAAGAATCTTGATACAATAGTATAATAAAATATCAAAGAAAATTGTCCTGAAGCATTAGAACAAGGGAGGGAAGTAGAAATAGAAAAAATCCATCTGTTGCCACTTAAAAGAAATCCTATGAGGAAAACTCATAGGAATATTGCAGTCAAATTCTGGAACCCCTGACTCAAGGATGAAATATTAAAGCATCATAAAACAATTTAAATATAATGGTGCCACAATTAGAATCTCACAGGACCTAACAGCAGAGACATTAAAGGACCACAGGTCTGGGAATGCAATATATCAAAGAGCAAAAGGAACTGGGGCTATGGTTAAAAATATCATACCCTGCCAAGTTAAGTATTATCCTGAATGGGAAAAAAAATGGACATTAGATAAACTCTCAGACTTCCAAAACTTTGTTTAAAAAAAATCTGGATCCCCAAATGATAAATGGTGAAAGGCAGTTTTCAGAAGAAGAAATTAAAGCTATCTATAGTTATATGAAAAAATGCTCTAAATCATTATTGATTAGAGAGATGCAATTCAAAACAACTCTGAGGTACCACATCACACCTATCATATTGGCTAACATGCCAAAACAGAAAAATGGTAAATGTTGGAAGGAATGTGGGAATGTTGGAACACTAATTCATTGCTGGTAGAGCTGTGAACTGATCCAACCATTCATTCTAGAGAGCAATTTGGAACTATGCCCAAAGGGCTATAAAACTACGCATATCCTTTGATCCAGCAATACCACTTCTAGGGCTGTATCCCATAGAGATCATAAAAATGGGGAAAAGACCCACATGTACAAAAATATTTATAGCATCTATTTTGTGGTGGCTAAGAACTGGAAATTGAGGGGATGCCCATCAATTGGGGAATGGCTAAACAAGTTGTGGTATATGAATGTAATGGAATACTATTGTGCTATAAGAAATGATGAACAGGCAGGCTTCAGACAAACCTGAAAAGACTTATTTGAACTGATGCTAAGTGAGGGGAGCAGAACCAGGACAGCATTGTACACAGCAACAGTCACAGTATGTGAGGACTGATTTTGATAAACTTAGCTCTTCTCAGCAATGCAAGGGCCTAAAACAATTCCAAAGAACACATGATGGAAAATACCAGTCACATCCAGAGAAAGAACTATGGGGTCAGAATGCAGAATGAAGCATTCTTTTCTGTTTTGTTTTATTTGTTTTTTTTTCTTTCTCATGGTTTTTCCCATTCATTATAATTCTTCTATGCAACATAACTAATGTGAAAATGTGTTTAGTAGGAATGTATTGTGGAGTCCATATCAGATTGTAAGCCATCTTGGGTGAAAATTTAAAACATATGAAAGTGATTGTTGAAAACTAAAAATAAATAACAGTAAAAAATGAAAAAAAATAAATTTTACTATAGTATATTCCAGTTTTCCCAGCAGTTTTGTCAGATAGTGAGTTCTTATCCCCAAAACTGGGGTCTTTGGGTTTATCAAACAGTAAATTACTATAGTCATTGACTGCTGAGTACCCAATATATTCCACTGATCTGCTACTCTATTCCTTAGCCTGTACCAAGTAGTTTTGATGACTGCCGTTTTATAATACAGATTAAAATCTGATACAGGTAGTCCATCTTCCCTAGCATTTCTTTTCATTAATTTCCTTGATATTCTGGACCTTTTGTTCTTCCAAATGAATTTTGTTAGTATTTTTTCTAGCTCTATAAAGTAGGTTTTTTTTTTTGGTAAATTGATTGGTATGGCACTAAATATATAATTTAATTTAGATAAAATTGTCATTTTTTATTATATTAGCTCGACCCAGGCACAAGCAATCGATGTTTTTACAATTAGTTAGATCTGACTTTATTTGTGTGAAAAGTGTTTTGTAGTTGTGTTCATATAGGTCCTGGGTTTGTTTTGGCAGGTAGATTCCCAAATATTTTATAATGTTTACAGTAACTTTAAATGGTATTTCTCTTTCTATCTCTTGCTGTTGAGTTTCGTTAGAAATATACAGGAATGCTAAGGATTTATGTGGGTTTATTTTATATCCTGCAACTTTGCCAAATTTATTTATTGTCTCAAGTAGTATTTTACTTGATTCACTACAATTCTCTAAGTATATTATTATATCATCTTCAAAGAGTGATAGCTTGGTCTCTTCTTTGCCTAATTTGATTCCTCTGATTTCTTTTTCTTCTCTAATTGCTACTGCTAACATTTCTAGTACCAGGTTGAATAAGAGGGGTGATAGTGGACACCCTTGTTTCACCCCGATCTTATTTGATATGCTTCTAGCTTATCCCCATTGCATATAATAATTGCTGATGGTTTTAAATAGATGCTACCTTTTATTTTAAGAATAGCTCCATTTATTGCTATATTTTCTAGTGTTTTTAATAGGAATGGATGTTGTATTTTGTCAAAAGCCTTTTCTGCATCTATTGAGATAATCATGTGGTTTTTCCTAGTTTTATTATTGATATTATCAATTATACTGATGGTTTTCCTAATATTAAACCATCCTTGCATTGCTGGAATAAATCCTAACTGGGCATAGACCATTATCTAACACCATATACCAAAATCAAGTCTAAATGGGTGAATGATCTAGATATAAAGGCTGAAACCATAAGCAATCTGGGAAAGCAAGGAATAGTTTACCTGTCAGATGTGTGGAGAGAAGACTTTATGACTAAACAAGAATTAGAGAGCATTATAAAATCCAAAATGGATAATTTTGGTTACATTAAATTGAAAAGCTTCTGTACAAACAAAGCCAATGTAACCAAGATTTGGAGGGAAGTGGAAAATTGGGAAAGAATTTTTACAACCTATGTCTCTGATAAAGGACTCATTTCTAAAATATACAGAGAATTGAATCAAATCTATGAGACTACAAGTCATTCTCCAATTGAGAAATGGTTAAAGGATATGAACAGGCAATTTTCAGAGGAAGAAATTAAAGCTATCTATAAGCATATGAAAAAATACTCTAAATCACTATTAATTAGATAAATGCAAATCAAAACAACTCTGAGGTATCACATCTCACCAGTCAGATTGGCTAAGATGACAAACAGGAAAATGACAAATGTTGGAGAGGAGGTGGACAAATTAGAACACTAATGCATTGCTGGTGGAGTTGTGAACTGATCCAACCATTCTGGAAAGCAATCTGGAATTATGCTCAAAGGCCTATAAATAATTTCATACACTTTGACCCAGCAATACCACTTCTATGTTTGTATCCCAAAGAGATCATAGAAGTGGGAGGAAGACCCATATGTACAAAAATATTTATAGCAGCTCTTTTTGTGGTGGCAAAGAATTGGAAATTAAGGGGGTGCCCATCAATTGGGGAATGGCTGAACAAGTTGTGGTATATGCACGTAATGGAATACTATTTTGCTGTAAGAAATGAGGAGCAGATAGACTTCATATTTAACCTGGAGAGGCTTATACAAACTGATGCTGAGTGAGAAGAGTAGAGCCAGGAGAAATTTGTACACAATTACAGACACAACGTATGTGTGACAATCAGCTTTGATAGAGTGTACTCTTCTCAGCAATGCAGCGTTATAAGTCAACCCCAAAAGTCTCATGATGGAGGGAGATGTCTACATCCGAAGAAAGAACTGAATTTGAATCCAGATTGAAGCAAACTACCTGCTCTTTTTCTTTTTCTTTTTTTGGTTTTGTTTCCTCTTTCCCATTGTTCATTCCATCTGTTACAATCCTTCTTTATAACCTGACTAATGTCTAACGTGAAAGTATTTGCAGATCCTATACTTGATTTTATGCAGCCATGGGTGGGGAGGGAGGGAGGGAGAGAAAATTTGAAACTCAAGGAATTGTGGAACTGAATCTTGTATACTAAAAGTTAACAAATTAGTAAAGACCAAAAAATTAAAAAAAATAAATTTTAAAAAATCCTGAACTTAATAGAAGATTTGACATACAAGAACCAAGAGAAATATAAGGTACATACCAAAAGCTAATTATAAGGGATTCATAAGGACAGGCTGTTTACTTTTTATATCCATAAAATGTAAAATGTATGTCTAAGATTCTTATTAATAATTGGGTAGCTCATAAGAAAGATTGGGGTAAACCTGAGTCTGATATGAATTTAAAGAATAAAGCCATTTAGGGATAACTAAAAAAAGTAATTATTTTATATAAATGAAGTGCAAGAGGAAGAATCAATATGGAGGAATTTGATGGTGGAGGAGGGCTAGTAGTTCTGGTAACCTACTGTCATCAGGAACAGGTTTAAGAGGGAAAAATACATATATATTTAGAAAAGTATAAAAGTCTTCTAAATTCAGAAGAAATAAAACAGTAGGGACATAGGGAGGGGGAGAGGACAAGGGAGGGATCTTTAGAGGGGAGAATGAGGGAATAGGTAAAGAGGGGGAAGGTGGAGAAGGGTGTTTAGATTTATGGGAATGGGAGGATAGGGGAGGGATCCTTGGAGGGGGGTTGGCAAGTAAGAGTAGGGCAAGGTAGTGAGGAAGTAAAGTAGAGGAGGCAGGAGGGATAGGAAACAAGAGCTTGGCACATACATAAAAACAAAGATCAGGAGTAGAATATGTTTGGGAAAGTATATGTCTATATATGTATGTACATATTTCTATGTGTATGCATATATCTGTAGCTATAGAGAAACATATCTAAACTTTATTGTAACCTTCGGCAGGCGGAGGGAAAAAAAGAACAAAGTAAAAAAGTACACAGCAGAGAACAAAAGAAAACTCACAAGGAAGCAAAGAAAAGATGGACAATTCTCAACACAACATGTATTATTTATCATATAGGCTTTCTTGAAATGAAAACTTATTGTTACATATTTTAAATCCCCTCTTATGTTCTGCTATGCAAATGACATGCTTTTTTCTTTCTTCTTTGTACTTGAGTTCCAATATTTAGGTATATGATATATTTTTGTTTTTTTTTCTCTATTCTGTATTTCCATTCTGGCATTTGAGTCACATATACATACATATATGTATATATACATATATTTTACTGTATTATACAAACTTGACTTTCCCAAAGTTTACAATCTTGCTAAGGAGACAAAACAATACCCATAAAAACATGAAATAATAATAATTTACTGAAGCATGGGGTACTAAGTGAAGCAGTATGTTCTGATAGAAAGAACATGTGATTTGGAGTCAAAAGACCTAGGCTCAAGACTTAGCTCTGTTAATAGCTAATTGACCTTAGGTCTGGCACTTCCCTCTGGGCCCAAGTCACCCCAAATGTAAAAAATAAAAATAATTTTAAAAGTTATATATATGCATATGTGTATATACACATTTTTACTGATATATTATTATTTCCACAATAGAATATAAAGTCTTTGAAGACAAAGACTGCCTTTTATCTTTGTATCTATAGTAGCTAGAGCAGTTATTTACATTTAATAAATGCTCATTGGTTTGGAATGTAGCCCTTTAAATTTTATTAAATAATTTGCAGATACTTTCTTCAAACTTTACAATAATCCAGGGGCTGTGTAGATGACTAAATGATCTCTAAGTTTTCTTCTAGTTTCCATTTGTATGATGCCCTATGTCCTACAGGAATTCTAATAATAATAACTAGCATTTATATAGGGCTTTACAGTTTACAAAGTTCTTTACAAATATTATCTCATTTGATCCTCACAAAAACTCTGGGAGGTAGGTGCTATTATTATCCCCATGTTACAGATGAGGAAACTGAGGCAGACAGAGGTTAAGTGGTCACACAGCAAGTAAGTGTCTAATCCAGATCTGAACTCAAGATTCCGTGTCCAGTGCTCTATATGCCAAGCCACCTAGCTGTTTCCTATCTCCAAGAAGGATGAAATTAGCCAGGCAAGGCTCACCTACTTGTTTCCTGCACTGTGTACCCTTTACTACTTCTCTCCCTTTGGGCCTTTTGCTCAGATTGGAAATATATTTCCTATCCTTTCTTCTTGTCCTGTAGCAACACGTGGCTCAGATACCACATCCTATAGGACCCTTTCCTGTGTTAATCCAGTCCATGATGAACTTCCCTCATTGAAATTACTTTGTTTTTACTCCATATATATTTTGTATATGATTATTTTTGTGTATAAACTGTTTCCCTATAGCATTAGATAGATAGAAAGAGATAGATAGAGATGGATAGATACATCTCAAATCTATAATATACACACACACATATATATATATGTGTGTGTGTATATATATATATATATATATATATATATATATATATATATTTAGAGAGAGAGAGAGAGAGTCTCATAAACACACACACAAGATTATAAGATCATAGAGCTGGAGGTGGAAGGTACTTCAGAATCCATCTCGTCTCATCTCCTGTTACATAGGAGGAAATTGATTCCCAGAGAGATTAAGTTTCTTGTCTAAAGTCCTTCAGGTAGTACCAAAGACAGGATTTGATTGTTTAGAGCCAGTGTGCTCTCTACTGTACCACACAGAAACCTCCCTCCACTCCCCCCATGACCCTTTCCATCTCATGTTTCAGGAAGCTTAATGTATTTGACTTCTCTGTGGTTCTGCTCACCTAATCCCTGACTCCTCAGAACAGAACTCTATCTCTAGCCAAAACATGCCTGTAATTCTTATTTTCCCTATTAGAATGTAAATTTTTTCATGGCAAAGAATGTCTCACTATGACCCAAAGTTTGACACACTGACACATTGATATATGAGAAGTTAACAAATGCATTTTCATTCATTCCTTCAATAAAAGGTTCTCAAGGGCAGGAACTATTTTAGATTTTGTCTTTATATCTCTAGTACCTAGAAAAGTGACTGGCATAAAGTGGGGGCTCAATAAATGAATTAAATTGACTTTTAAGAGTGGACTTCACATACAAGGCTCTGGAGAATGTGCCAATGTGTCAGAGGCTTCTTTGCTAATTTGGGTGTCAGTGCCTAGAAAATTGTAGGAGTTCAAGAAATGTTTGTTGAATTGAATGCTGTAATTTGAGGTCATGGGTTACTGATGAAAGAGAAAAGGAAATGAAAACTAGAGCTTTAGGAATATTGCTAGGGTAGTAAAGAATTGGATCTTAGGTATTAGGAAATGAAAAACCAAGGAGGAAAAAAAAAACAATGAAAGTAAAGTCTGTGAAATAGTTGGACATGAAATAAGTAATTGGAAAAAGACTGTTTGAGAATATATTGCTGCTGCTAGCTTCCAAATGTCCCTTCCCTCCTGAGCACAAATCAGGGTGCATCCGCTGAGTTCTGAAAGGCTAAATTGCCCTACATAGGTATTTGGATGAATTGTACTTTTGAAACAAGGTCCTTTTGAAAGGAATACACTTCAGCTAAAGAATTTCTTTTCTTGGTTCTTTGGGGAATACCTGTGAAATCGCTAAGATGAGTCATACATATGAAACTTAGTGTTAGGGCCCTGAAAAATTGCCAGAGCAAGGATAAAATCATCTTTGTTTATACAGATGGTTAGTTGAACTTTCAGGTAAGACTATGAGAAGCTGTTTATTCAGTTAGCATTCCTTAGGGAAAGGGCAATGACTGATGGAAGCGAGAAGCACAGAGCATGACTGATCTTCTATAGATTAATGAATTCCTCACGCTTAGGATCACTGAGTTTAGAGTTTGATAGGACCTTTGAGATGTAGTACAGAGTCTCAAATTCAATATGTCCGAAAGAGAGCTCATCATCTTCTTAAGATTCTTCCTTCTATAAACTTACCTAGTTCTACTGAGGACACTTCTGCTCTCCCATCTCCCAGGTTTATAACATCAGAGCAATCTTTGACTTTTTCCTTTTCTCTTGCTTCCCCCTAGCCACTTAGTTGTCAGTTCAGTTTAATTCATTTCCATTTAATTCAATAATTTAATAAGCATTTAAGCTTCTGTTATAAATCAGGCACTGGACAGATCCTAGGAATACCAGAGGAATGAGGGACAAAAAAAAAACCCCATTGTGGTGCCCTCAATGACTTTCTACAAAGTCATATGGACTGTTTGCATCCCACCTGTGGTAGAGCCTTCCAAGCTCACATAGATTTGATCAGCCACAGTCTGGCACACTGTACCTTAATCCAAACATAGAGATGTCATTTTGAAACTCTTAGAGCATAGACAACAACCAGTACAATGAATTCGTGTTAATTTGAAAAGCAACAGACTGCTACCAATTAAAGCAATTATAATGAAAAGGTCCTCTATAGAATTAAGGATGCAAACTTGAGTGTCTAGATGTTAATGTTAAAATGCTAAATTGTATGGTAACAATAACTTAAATTCATATATCCTTTCAATTAGATAGCATGGTCTCTAGCTTAGAGAAATTCTGATAAACTCTTTGCCTACTTTATACATTTAATTCTTTGTCTTCTTATTCCTATTGCTAGCATTTCTAGATCCATTTGAAATTGTGGAGAAAGTAGGAATCCCTCCTTTACTAAATGTATTTGTTGGGAAAGTTTCCAGTATATCTCAAATGACTGAGAAAGATAAAAAAAAAGAGTCCAGAGTCACTTAGTTGATAATTATAATAACTCACATTTTAAAAAAGTGTTTTGCTCTGTATTTGGAGTCAAGAAGATCTTTGTTAAAATCTGGCTTCAGCCACTTTCCAGGCAAATCAATTAACTCTGTGTGCCTCGGTTTCCTCAACTGTAAAATGAGACCTACCTTTCAGAGTTGTGAGATTGAGATGTGATATTTATAAAGTCCTTGGCATTTTGCATATCACATAGGAGGGAGTTAATAAATGTTTGTTTCCTTTCTTCTTTTTGCCAAGAAATTAACTCCCCCAAACTCTATGAGGTAGATATTGTTATTACTAGCATAAACTGAGAATTTGAGAGGTGAAGTGATCAGTAAATGTCAGAGCTAGGATACAAATCCAGGCCTCATCTAACTCCAAATTCAAGTCCTTTTCTACTTTATAGTTCTGTTTCCTAGAAAATAGAGCTCACAGATATAAGTTAAAAGAAAGAATAATGTCTGTGACCTAGGATTTGACCTCAAAGGTCCCTTTCAGCTATAAATGTATGATCTTATGATTTCATCACATTATAAGTAATCAGGAAAAAATTGGCACTGTCTCCATTAAAGCAACTTACATACGACTTGCTTTGGCACTCAGGCAACTACATCCTATTTTCCCCCCAGCAAAGTACAATGTGGATCTGACAATGTCTGATATATACTACTCTGACTCTGCTGATGACACCCACATTTATTGCTTCATAAAAAGATGGTCCAATTTCATTGCAGCCTCTTGGCGACTGACTTCTCCTAAGCGTATAACACAGTGGCTGAACATTACTTTAGAAAACCCTAATCTAAGAGTGGTTAGTATTAAATAAAAGTATTTCTATCAGCCAATGCATCTCTTAGTGGAGTAAAGGGGCAAGCAGGAAAGTGACGGATGGGAAACATATTTTATTAGCAATCTATAGTTCCAATTTTGGGAGCAGGGGTAGAGGAGAGAAGAAATTACCAGAAATACAATCCTAGGGTCAAAAGCACATCCTATAATATCATATTACTCTACTCAGGCTTCCAGTTTAAATTTATCTGGGCTTTCTTTATTATTATTTGGTCTGGTGAAGTCAAAATTAGCTTGGTCCTAATGGTTTAAGGACAGAATCAACCAGGGACATGGAGGTAAGTTTTTCTTGTATCTGTTTTATGACCTTCATAACCCAAAGGGGAAAGTCTAGAACATATAATTTGTTGGTATGCTGAAGTATGTGCACTAAAGATAATTAAAAACAGGCCTTTTATATCCCTTATATCTTCAAGATGGTACATAGTGAGAGACAGTGGGGGTGATAAAAAAAAAGTCAAAGAGAGCTAGCATTTAGGCATTAACACTTACTAGGTGGGTAATCCTGGGCAACTCTCCATCTGAACAGATTTCCTTTCTACCTTTTGCTTTTATGACTGTAATAAAATTATTACTGCCGTTGCTTTTGGAAAGGGTACATCAATCAAAAATCCTGTTGTTTCAATCACCATCCTCATGATTATCTAGATCAAAACATCCCTTCCTGGGGGGCAGAGCCTAGATGGCAGATTAAAAGCAGGAACTTGCTTAAGCTTCCACTCCAACAACCTCCAATACCTGTAAAATATGACTCTAAACAAATTTTAGAACTACAGAACCCACAAAGTGACAGAAAGAAACAAATCTCCCACTGAAGGCAGCCTGGAAGGCTGACAGGAAGGGTCAATCACACCTGACTGGGGGCTAAACAGTCCAGAATAAACTATGTGGGCCCAGACCCAGGGCAGCTCCAACCGGCAACACAGACCCACTGGAGCAGACTTCAGGAGAGTGAATCACCAGCAGCTGTGGCAGCTTCCAGACTTCTCAATCCATAAGTGCCAAAGAGAAAGTAAAAGGTCAGTAGGGAACTCTGTTGGAACTGGGAGACAGAAGAGCGCAGTCTAGCCATTGCCCCTAGGGTGAGAGAGAGGTGGTGGAGGCACCACAGCTGCAGCTACAGCTGCTGCCGCGTGGTTGCCACCAGAGTTCCTAGCCTGCAGATTTTAGGGGGATCATTCAGAGGGTAATCACTCTAGCTTTGACATGCTTGGATCTGGGTTGCAGTCTTGGACAGTGGTCCTGGGGTGAGAAACGCCAGTGTGCCAGAGCTTGGGGTGTTTGTAGAGAAGTCACCCTCCTCAGACCTCAGACAATATTTGTGAAAACCCCAGAAACTTGGGACAAAGGTCTCCACTCTGGAAGCAGAGTTCTACTCTGGCAAAGAGCTCCAAAGTCAAGTAATTGGCTAGCAAGATGAGCAAGCAGAGGAAGTGCAATTAGACCATAGAATCCTTTTTTGGGGACAAAAAGGATTGAAACATGGGACCAGAAGAAGACAACAAAGTCAAAACTTCTGCATCAAAAGCTTCCAAGGAAAATATGAATTGGTAACAGGTCATTGAGGAGCTCAAGAAGGATTTTGAAAATCAAGTAAGAGAAGTGGAGGAAAAATTGGGAAGAGAAATGAGAATTATCAAAAAAAATCATGAAAAGGTCAACAGCCTCCTAAAGGAGACCCAAAAATACACTGAAGAAAATAAACACCTTAAAAAATAGACTAACTCAAATGCAAAAGAAGCCCAAAAAGCCAATGAGGAGAAGAATGCCTTAAAAAGTCAAATTGCCCAGATGGAAAAGTAATTTCAAAAACTCACTGAAGGGAATAATTCCTTCAGAATTAGAGTGGAGCAAATGGAAGCTAATGACTTTTTGAGAAATCAAGATACTATAAAACAGATTCAAACAAATGAAAAAAATAGAAGGCAATGTAAAATATCTCATTGGAAAAACCACTGACCTGGAAAATAGATCCAGGAGAGATCATTTAGAAATTAATGGACTACCTGAAAGCCATGATCAAAAAAAGAACCTAGAAATCATCCTTAAAGAAATTCTCAAGGAAAATTGCCCTGATATTCTAGAACCAGAGGGCAAAATAGAAATTGAAAGAATTCACTGATCATCTCTTGAAAAAGATCCCAAAAAGAAAACTCCTAGGAATATTATAGCCAAATTCCAGAGTTCCCAGGGCAAGGAGAAAATATTACAAGCTGTCAAGGAAGAAATAATTTGAGTATTGTGGAAACATAATCAGGATAATAGAAGATCTAGCAGCTTCTACATTAAGGGATCATAGGGTCTGGAATATGATATTCCAGAGGTCGAAGGAGCTAGGATTAAGACCAAGAATCACCTACCCAGCAAAACTGAGTATAATGTTTCAGGGGAAAATATGGTCATTCAATGAAATAGAGGACTTTCAAGTATTCTTGATGAAAAAAAAAACCCAGAGCTGAACATAAAATTTGACTTTCAAATACAAGTGACCACCTTCTCTATGTATGTATAGATACAATAATACATATTAAAACGTATCTTCCTTGAGATCAGGGACTACCTTAGTTTTCCTCATATCCACAGTTCTTAGCACAGTTAGCATTTAAATATTACTTTTATCCATTTTTTCATTCATGAATTTATTCATAGTCAATCAGTAAGTCAGTCAATAAATATTTATTAGGGGCCTACTTTTTGTCAAATACTTGCTAAGGGTTGGGGATACCAATAATAAATAAAAAGACAATCCCTTCCCTCAAGGACCTTACAATCTAATGGGGAAAGGTCAACACACAAAAGGGGAGTAGGGGGAGAAGATATGGGGCATGATACAGTCCAGTCCCAGAAATGTAAGCTAGAGGGAAATGAAGAAATGGCTGGACCAGGAGCCCTCTTTAAGTGGAGATTTTGGGAAAAGTTCTTTTCTGTGATGTCTTTCATTAGGTCTCTAGATATTTTGAAATAGTTCCATTTGATTTAGCTAATAGTAATAATAGTAGTAGTTACATTTATAGAGCCCTTTTAGGGTTGCAACATGTTTTGTAGACAATATTTTTCATTTGATCGCAATGACTTTATGACATATATGCTATTATTATTTTTATTTTACAGGTGAGGGTATGGAGACAAGAAGAGATTAAGGGACATGATTACTGTCACACAGCTAGACAGTGTGTGAGATAGGATTCAAACTCAGATCTTGCTGACCTAGGTGCCATAGCATGGCACTAAGTATGATGACATCTATTCAAGTAGTTTCTATGCATCAATGTTATGTCTCGTGATTATGGGCAATAGTTTTGTCAATTGTAATACTCCAGTTCTAGTACAATTTATTTGTTGAATTCTCAAGGATATTTTATTATAATTGCACTTTCACATTTTTTAAATAAGATTAATATAGTCCTGGGGCAAAGCTTTATCCTGCTATTATTTCTTTATATATAATATTCTATGGACTCTTACACAGCTGGATGAAATAATTGTTTTTTTTTATATAGCTAAATAAAAGTGGTGAGATGTAAGCTCATCTACTAAATGCTTACAACAAACATCCTCATTGTTGTTTTTTTCAGTCATGTCTAACTCTTAAGGACCCCTTTAGGGGATTTTCTTGGCAAAGATACTGGAATGGTTTGCCATTTCCTTCTCTAGCTCATATTTATAGATGAGGATGCTGAGACAACTAAAATTAAATGACTTGCCCAGGGACACACAGCTAGTAAGTGACTTAGACCAGATTTAAACTCAGGTCTTTCTGACTCCAGGTCTGGCACTTTATTCACTATGCCACCTAGCTGTCAAGTATCCTGATTACAAATCCAATAGCAGACAATATTACAGGAATGATTTGTACCTCATCCTGTTTCCACATGCTTTTCATCTACTCAGATAGTTCTCTATATTTTGGAAGCATTTTAAATTCTAAATAGTTTAGAAATTATAAGTATTTGGTATGCCAACATCTGCTAAAAATACTAAGTTTTTAAGTATCAATGTTATATCCAGGCTATTGTAGGCAATATTTCAGACTCTAGTTCTGTACAATTTATTCTTTTTCTCCAGAATTTTGAGAACTATATTTGCAGTATGGTTATTTGTCACTTGTTAGTCCATGAAGATGATAAGGTATCTTCCTGATGTATGATTCTAGATACAAGGTGATGACTTGCTATGTATTTAACAAGTATTAGTTTTTTATAGTATAAAGTTATATGTGGCATTGTTTCTACTATTTCCTTGAATAATCTCATTGAAAACTAACTTCAGGAACCTTTAAGGCTAACCCTTCTGTAGTTTCTGTAAACAATGACCTCAACCTCAGTCAACATCATAAACCCATTTGCACAAAGAAAACCACATGACTCAGCCATTTATTTGATGCCTTTTTTTAATTTTTGACGTATTATAGACTTAGTTCCTGCAGATGCTGTCCATGGAGAGCTTTTTTATTCCATCCTTGCACAGTTGCTGTTTTGTGGGTAAAATCTAGAGGTAAAATCATTTTTATTTAATTAGATAAATTGAATGTACCAGTTATCAGCCTTGATTATCATTCAGCAAAGTGACATCTGTTTATTCCCAAAGTATATTTGGAGTACTTAGACATTTATCATGTGCTGTTAGAGTGTTTGTCAGTTCTCTTTCTCCTTTAAGTTGAGAAAGTGTTCATCTTTCTAGAGTTGTCTTAGGGTGATCACCCTATTATTATTCTACTCATTGGCTTTGTTACTTCTGAGTCTAGAATTTTCTTCCCTATACCTCTACTTCTGCCAACTAGAAGTTAAGCTTCTGGAGGGCAAGGATGGTCTTTCTCTTTGTGTGTGTGTGCGTGTGTGTGTATGTGTGTTGTGTGTATATGTATTTGTATCTCCAATCTTAGAAAAGTACTTGATGCATAAATGTTTTTCTTTCATTCATTTATTCATACCACCCCAAAAAATTTAGGAGACAATCAGGTCAGGTTTTTTTTTTCTACAACTATGCCTATTAGGTGAATTCTTAACCTAACAAAATGTATCTGTAATTAAAAAGCTAACATAGATATTTCTGATTACATGAAATTTAAAAGATTTTGCATGAACAAAATCAAAGCAAGCAGGATTCAGAGAGAAAGTTGATTCACAATTTTTATATCAAATATCTTTGATAAAAGTCTGACATCCAAATTGCAAAGGCAGTTAACAGAAACTTATAATCAAAAACTATTCCTTCCCCTCAAAAAAGATCAAAAGTTATGAATAAACACTTTTCAAAAGCTGAATCACAAACTATTAACCATAAGAAAGAATGTTCCAAATCAAATGTAATGGAAATATAAATCAACTCTACAGTTTCATTTAACTCCCTGTAAATTGGAAAAGATGACAAAATATTGAGATAGTTAATATTCAAGGATTTTAGGAAAGACAAGCACACTAGTGCATTGTTGATGAAACTATGAATCATTGGTCTTTCCATTCTAGAAAGCAACTTATAATTACATAAGGAGAGTGACTAAAAAGGCAACAACTTTTGACACAGAGGTCCTTCTGTTTAGGGACATGCGTCAAGGAGGTTAATGGCAAAAAAAGGCTCCATATTCTCCAAAATTTTTATAGAAGGACTTTTTGTAGTATCATTGAATTATTAATAAAATGGATGCCCATAGATTTGAAAAATGGCTAAATAAGTTGATTTACATTAAAGTAAATGAAATATTATTTTAAGAAATGTAATGAGTAGCAAAAAAATGGATAGACATTAAATTATGAAAAGCAGAGCCAAGAAATTTTATATATATATATATGTATATATATATATATTATATACAGACACATATCTATATATATACACAGATATATGCACACACAAATACACACACATATATAAATACATACATATATACATGTATATTTCCTTATTCTTGGGCCTTTCCTGATGTGTGTGTAATGATTATAGTAAATTAAAAGAACAATAAAACAATTAAGACTTAATGCTACAACATTGTATGATGACCACCTTTGATAGATTTAGCTCTTCTCAGCAATGTGATGATCTAAGACAATTCCAAGACTCATGATGGAGAATGCTATCCATATTCAGAGAAAGAACTATGGAGTCTGAATGCAGATTGAAGCACACTATTTTCTCTTTTTCTTTTCTTTCTCATGTTTTTTCCCTTTTGTTTTGATTCTTCTTTCACAATATGACTAATGTGGAAATATATTTAATATTATTGTACCTGTACAGCCTATATCAGATTGCATGCCATCTTGTGGAGGGGAGAGGGGAGAGAAGGGGAAATTGTTTAATTCAAAATCTTATAAAAGTGAATGTTGAAAATTAAAAATAAATAAATACATTTAATTTAAAAAAAAGATTGAATACTACAAAACTATAATGACCAAGTTTAGCCTCAAAGAAGACAAATGAGAAGACTGCTTCTTTTTAGAGAAGAAGAACTATGGGAGTGGAACACTAAATATAGTATGAGACTTTTTTGGTATGTTTGTTTGAAGGAATAGCCTTCTTGGAGAAGGAGGAATATATTGAGAAATGTAGGTGATATGTTCATTCAATGAACAAAAATCTAATTTCTTTCCCTCCTACTTCCTCTCATTCACTGAAGAAAAAAAGGACAAGAAAATTGTTGTAACAGATATGCAGTCAAGTACAATCATTGGTAAAGTCCAAGAAATAAGCCTCAATCTGCACCCTGATTCTACCACCTCTCTATCAGAACCTGGGTAGCATAGATTTTCATGGGTCTTCTGGAATAGTGATTGGTCATTGTGTTGTTCAGAATTAAGTGTCTCAAAGTTGTTTATCTTTACATTGTTGTTGCTATCATATAAATCATTCTCTTTATTCTGCTTACTTCATTCTGCATAAGTTCATACAAGTCTTCCCAGATTTCTCTGAAACCATCACTTTCATAATTTTTATAATATCTATTAAAATATAACCCACACCGAGCGGCTAGGTGGCACAGTGAGTAAGAGCGCTGGCCCCAGAGTCGGGAGGATCCAGGATTGGTTCCGGCCTCAGATACTTAACACCCACACACAAAAAAACTGGCCATGTAACCTTGGGTAAGTTACTTGACTCCAATTGCTTAAAAATATGTGTGTGTGTGTGTGTGTGTGTGTGTGTGTGTGTGTGTGTATATATATATATATATATATATATATAAAACACAAACCAAAATTTGTTTAGCCATTCCTTAATTTGATGAATATCTCATCAATTTCCTGGCTGTTGTGGTTTTTTTTTTGCACTACTAAGAAAAAGTTTTTTACATTTTGGTCCTTTTCCTCTTCCTTTGATCACTTAAGGAGTGCAGATCTAGGAGTGGTATCACTGGTTTAAAGGATGTGTGCCACTGTTTTCCAGAATGGCTGGACCAATTCACTTCTCCCTCAACATTGCATTAATGTATCTGTTTTCCCAATTATTTACTTTTCCCCAACAACTTACTCTTCAACATTTATCATTATTGTTTTTTGTCAACTTTGCCAATTTTATGAGTATAAGGCAGAACTTCAGAGACTCTAATATACATTTTCTAACCTATTAGTGATTTGGAATGTGTTTTCAAATAGCTATTGATAGCTTGGATTTATTTCCTTAGAAAACTTCATCTTTATATCCTTTGATCATTTATTGATCAGTTAAAAATATTTATTTTCAAAAGAAGTAAAGAAGAAGAAAAATTGGGATCAGTCTTTTCCCTGTTGGGATAAGGATGTTTGTAAAATACTTTTCTAGTTATTTATGAGACACTCTGATGAATTTCATAATTATGAATCTTATCTAGCCCTACCACTTTCCAGTTATGTAGAGAGACTAGAGTTTCAGTCATGCTTTTGATCTAATTCATTTTTAATTTATTCTATTAAAAGTTTAAATGCTGTTTCCTATTTGATACAACTTATATTTTGGTAAAGTCAAATTTCTTGTGACCACGTAGACAACAAAAAAATTTCTACATTTTTCATCACAAAGGTTTTCTCTTGCCTTTCTCTGTATTCTTGACCTTTCAAGCCTCTGCAGTCAAGTTTTTGATTGATGTTAAATTGTTTATTTTATTCTTTGTGCTGCTCAAATCCTTGTAGCACCTTAACCTTTTGACTTTGGTTTTCAATTTCTGATTAAGTAAATTTAGAATATCTGATGTATGACTAACTACTGCTGAATTCAAAGGACTGGAGGCACTCACCCCTCTCTTTCCTCTACTCTGGGGCCTTTCTTATTGTACTCACACATGTGGTTGGACTATGTTCGTCCTAGGGGAGGCTAGCCTCTATCCGCTCCCTTTTCCCATTGACTCATTTTGTCTCATACCCTGGTGGTCCAGAGAAGAAGTTGTTTAAGGCTAGACATTTGGCTTATATCTAGAGAGTCCCTAAAGTGGGTAGTAAAAAAGTACTTTCTCAATATACAATATAACTCAGTCATGAGGCATGAATTTTTTTTTAAATACCAAAGAAATGTTGAATAAAAAACACTAGCAATTATTTTTATTTATTTTATTTTTAATTTATGAAATAAAATAAGCATTTCCATAACATAGTATAATAAAAAATATGATTGCACACAAAACTGCAAATGTACAACTTGCTATTCTTTTAAAATACATAATAAAGTTATAATGTAAATTTTTTTCTTCCTTCCCCCCCCTCCACCATTGTATCAACAGTAAGATTGAAAATAGGATTCAGTAATTTAAATTATAACTGTAATTTTATTCTCTTAAGAAGTTGATATTTAAATATCATTAGAACGTAAAGTAATTTGTCAGCCTGAAAAATAGGTATTGTTACATACTACCTTGGCTCAGCATATCCACTCAAAGTTGCTGTCTTTAGTACAGCCAGGACAGAGCTTGCGCTTATTTTTTGATTTTTGGAGAGGGGAAGGCAGGGCAATTGGGGTTAAGTAACCTGACAAGGTCACACAGCTAGTAAGTGTTAAGTGTTTGAGGTCAGATTTGAACACAGGTCCTCCTGACTCTAGGAGCGGCGTCCTATTCACTGAGCCACCTAGCCACCCCTAGAGCTTTCACTTTTTCCTCTTGTCAGTAGTCATCTTCTCCAATATGGTAACATGTCCTGCTATCAATAAACCCCATTATTACTACCTACCTTTCTGAGGACTTTTGGGCCTCTTATACTCACAAAGTTACTTCCAGTCCTAGATACATCCATTTTAAGATTGTGTTTTGGTCACCTACTTGGGAAGGAAAACAAAGTAGAAAAGGTAGGGACCCAGGCTCAGGTTCATAGCTGAGTCACTTATTCCTATCTGCCATATGGAAGCAGTCATATGGTGAAAAGGATACCAGCTCCATTCCCACTCCTCCAGCAAGAGGTTTGAAGTGTGCTCACATTCAGATAAGAGGTAAAGAGAGCAACTGAGGTTGGATCATTCCTTTTAATGACCTGAGTCATAGGCATTTTTTGCTTAATGGCTATTGAAAAGATGGCTTCATCATCTCAAAGCACAAAAATCCAACATCCCTGACTCACATGTGACCAGAAACAGTCAAGGTCTTTGCCATCCCCAAAGAACTCAATCTTATACCCATTGTTGACTGGAATCAGAAAAATATGGTTTTGTGTATGCCTTATTCAACCTTGTTTATCTTCTTCCCCTGATTAAATATCTGTCGTCCTCAGCAAATCATCTGGGGTACTGTTAGCACAATTATTTATATTTTTAATTCTGGAAAATCTTGTGGGGCCCTGGTATAGGCTCAAGCATTGGTGTTTCAAATAATAGCTCCCTCCCTCCAGACACTCCTCCCCTCCTCCAAAAACCTTTCACTAACAAGTCTCAAAGGCTTTGGACCTAAAACATAGTCCTTAGTATTTTCCAAAATACTATGTAAAGAGTCCCAGAAATCTATTTGGCATAGTCCTTATGTAATCTCAAACTTAACAGTCCTCAGAAAGGGCCCAGATCTAGCATAGTTGATGGGCCTCAAGATCATAATCATGCCAAATACAGAGTAATGTAATTTAAAGAATGGACATTTTACAAAACTTATCAGAAGTTATAACTTTCCTCATGGTAATAAAGGGCCTATTTCAACTACAGCAAATGGAGAAAAATAAAAATTAGAATAAAAAAAGCTAAAAAATGAGAGAAATAGAGAAAAAAGGGGGGAAAAACCAAGCTTCCCCTCAGAGGTAAACTAGACTCAAATGAGTTCCCAGAACAGGTGGGATTCTCCTTATAGGAATTAAGGACATGGGGTTATAACAACAATGCAATATTCACAATGCCTACAGTGACTATAAATATGCTGGTATAGTAGTTAATCACAAAATTTAACAGGCCTTTACATGGGGGACATAGCCAGAGCATTTATTCAAATATCAGAAAGCTGAGCCCCAAATCAGAAAGTCAAAGCCATCACAGTAGCCACGGAGTTGGCACACATAGCTAATACAGTAAACACCCACATTCTCAAGCCATCAAAACAAAACAGGCTACCTCAGTCAAAGATCCTCCTCTCCTCACTCATGGTAACTGCTCAGCCTCCTTTCTTCCAGCAGCTCTGGCCCCCTGCAGTTCCCATCCCTGGCAATCCTCAGCAGAAGTCCTCAGCAGAAGTTCTGGCTGGCTCTCAGAAAAAGTTCCTCCTGCCACCTCAGCTTCCAGTTACCTCACTGGCTCTGGATCCTTCCTGACCCACCCCTTCCTGTTACATCAACAAGTTCAAGGGGCATGGAACATCTTCAAATCCCATTATCATTACAGGAATTAACTAGAAATCATCCCCTTACCATCAGGTGAGAAATGAAATTGTCTGACTACAAATTCTTCTGGGTCCCTTGAGCACACCGGGCACCCTTACTTTTTTCTTTTTACAATGAATCTCCTGACAATATAAAGGAACATCAAAGGGAAGATTCTGGCAAAATCTTTCTAGGGGTTCCTGCAAAATGTAGAACAACCCACTTTTCTCCAACAGATACCTGCCAATGCATTGGGAAGTCTGAATGGAAGTCAAAATGCCCCCAATAATAGGACAAGAAACCTTAGTGTACAAAGAAAGAATACAAATTCAGATAAGTCCTGAATATGTTTAGGGCTTCTGAGGAGGAATTAACATTAGAATTTGATTGGAATCAGTCCCTCAAACACCAGAAAAAAATGTTCCACATCTAGCAGTAATAAAGTCACTGCTGACCCCAAAGGCATGAGCACTAAGGATTCTCTCTGGTCTCAACCCAGGTATGTTCAGTGAACTGGAGGTTGGGGAAAAATTTAAAAAAAAACTGGCCTTTATAGAGGAATTAGGCTTCCATTTCTCATCCTCTTTGACTTGCTTTTGTCCTTCTCAGGGACTTCAGGAAAAGAGAAGACAATAACCAAAAGCAGGTCATTCCCTTTAAAGATCCATTGAGTTATGGGGTTTTCCTGCTCAGTGGCCAGTGAAAAGATTTCTTCTTCACTTCAAATCAAAACTAAAGCGATCGTGTCTTCTATCCATTCATGCATACTTACATCTAGGTTTGCCTATTTCAATAGTCAATACCATCTGGGATGAAGTTCTTCTAGCAAGGTATTGGTATTTCTGATTTGTTCCAATGTATCTTGCCTTTTTGTGGTACCAAGCTCAAAGAAGGACATCTCACTATGTCGTCCTTCATGCCAAGGTGATCATCATGACAATTTAGAGTGGAGCCAGTCTTCAGCCCTTTGCTGCTCTGTCTTTTGCTTAGATTCGTAAGAGGAATTTCATCACACTGGTTGAAGGACTAACCTCATTGTATTGCAATACTCTTACTAGCCAGTGATTCAAGGTTCCTTCTAAGTTGTCATATCCAACACACTTGTTTCTGGACACACAGAACCCCCGCTTTATATCATTCTAACTGGCTTCTTCTTGCCATTGATCCCCTCATAACATGAATAATGGTTTGGGCTTTGGGTTATTAACAGCAGTGATTAATAAACGTAGTACAGTAAAAAAAAAAACCAACAACAACACTGGATGATAGAGTCATATGATGTGACTCTGAAGTCCTCCTCTGCCATTTAAATAACCTGTGTGAACTTAGTCAAACCACTGGACCCCCATACGTCTCAGTGTTTTTATCTTTAAAATGATAGGGGACTTCCAGGTAAGATGATGACATGGAAGATTTTAAAGGAGTAAAGCTCTCCTATAAATATTCCAGCAAAGATCTCAAGAGGGCTCCAGACTGAATAATAATCAAGACATCCAAAGAGAAATAACAGTAATCTTCTTCATCCAGCCCAGGATTTCCCCCCTCAAAATATCCAAGAGCCTGCCAGCACTGAGAGGGGTCTTACCAAGGAATCCAAGGGTCTTACCAAAGAATCCAAGTTTAGGTAAACAGATCAGAAGCCTACCAGGTCTTTTACCAGAGAAATCTAGGCATACCTGAAGTGTGTAGTGTCTTGTTCCCAGGGGTCTATAAGGCCACAGTGTTCTGAAGGAGAAGGGCCAGGAGGTTTGGAAATCTGCAGCCCTTTGACCACGGAAGCAGGGATGGGAGCCAGAAACATTTTGACCATGATGCTCTAGGGATGCTGCAAAACTCCAGCCCTCTGAAGGCCACAGTATTCTGCACAAGGATTATCTAGTGTGACGAGGAGACTATATTGTTCAGACCATCCTGGTGGTCCTGCAGCCTTCCACTGCTATTAGCACATACATACCTCAGAAGTCAGAAAGTACTGGTAGGAACCCAGAAAGTTGAAGTCGGGCCCAAACAGGGTATGACCACTCCATTTGAGAATGTGGGTAAAAAATGAAAATTTATAATGATCACTTCGACTCAAGCTTGGGACAATTTTCCTGATGGACAGCCCCATCACACTGATATGACTCCTGATTGGCCCAGAAGCCACTGAGCTAATGATGTTGCATATCTATTAATAAGATAACAAAGACAAAGAATGTAGAGAGAAAGAAGAGAGTCCAGGACAGAACCCTGAGGTGTATCAATGATCTGAAGTCAAAGTCACTTTGCTAGGGGCAGTATGACTTCAAGATTATGAGTTTACTATACACTTTTGTAGCTTTTATTTTAAGCTTTTCTTTAAAAACAGAGATAAAGGAAATTATTGTATCAGTCAACAAGAATTTATTAAGCATGTACTAAGGCCTGTGCTAAGCCCTGGAGATTGTTATTTATCATTTGTTCTCAAAGAGGACCAGGACATCAGGAAGATATTGCTATGACTTACAAGTGAATTGGATTTAAGTGAGGGAGGGTTATGCAAAGACATCAGCCTCACTTTCTCCTCCAGAAGCATCTGGGTCCAGTGGCAAGATATACATCAGGATCACTGGAGATGGCCCCAAGCCCTGGAGGTACAAGTACAAGGAATAGGAACAATCTATATTCATAAGGATCTTATATTTAGACAGTACATTCAGGGAAGAAAAAAGTGAGAGCAATAGGGACCCTTAAATCTAAGAACACATGTCAATGGACCAAAGTAACAAGAGAACACCATGTTGACAGCTGGCTCTCAGGCTGACCCTCCAGAGGCACAAATTCCAAAACCACTAAACTTGAAGTATTCCAGATGTGAGATATCAAACTCCTGACTGGGAGTCAGAGGCTAAGAAAGAAAACTATAACAATATCCACACTCAGGGAAACAAAAGGCTCCCTTACCCTGGAAAATATAGGTGGACAAAGTTATTTCTCATTAAAAGTGCTGCCTGTAAATGAAGGAGCAAACTCAAATTATAAGCCAAAAGGGCAAACCAGTTACCTTAAATGATGGAGTACTTGCTAACAGATAAATTATTACTGCTTCTGGCTGGCACTATATTCTCTGGCAGGACTAATGCTCCTCTGGGCCACGAATCTGGTCTTGTGAATGCCGAGTCAACCAACCTTCCCAAATAACCTAACAGTTCTGTGATCAATAAAGAAATTATCTTTTCATCCTTACAAAGAATCTCCTAGTAATGAAAGCTCAGGCAAGATAAAAGAATCCAAATGAACATAATGTGGAAGGCAAGCAGAATTTCTGGACAGCAACTTTAAGTGCCTTTTGGCCCTGGCTATTTATAAATATGTATCTGATAAATATATTGTTAAGACCTTGAAATCACCCCCTGAGTTCAGACTACAAACTAGCAGCACCAACATGCCTATGTATGCCATTTTCTTCCGAAAACATCAAAGACCTAAGTTCTTCTCTGGGCTCTTTAGGACATAAAACATCATCACCTCTGTTTACTCAACCCCAGAAGTGTTTACACAAAATCCCCATTTTTCCTCCCCTTTGGGACCTCCTTATTCAAACTGCAGTGGCCTCTACTCTACAAATGACAAATTGATTCTCTTGTAACACCATGAATAAAAAGCACCTCCCCACGTTCCCCAGATAAATGGTTGTCACAGAAGCAGCAGCTGCCTTTTGCTTGTATGTGAGTCTGAGCCCTGCCAAGATCTAAACACTAAGTTCACCTCAGCTGATTCAGCTGAAGTTATCACTTTTTGACAATTAAAAAAAAGCTCCATGAGGATCTGTTCTGGTTAATTCAAATTCTCTAAGCTGAAGGGGCTGTGTTTTTTCTTATTTTAATGAGCTGATTTATTACATTCTACCAGTGAAACATTCAAAGGAATTCTGCTACATGTTATTTGAAATGCTTTCCTAATCTCCTCAAATTCTCATTCCGTACTAACTCATACTTCCTTAGATTTCAAATGAAATCTTTTGAAATGTATGACAGTGTGTGGGGGGAAATGTAAACAACAATAAAAATGTTTTAAATCATATCCCAGGTTTAAATTGGGGATGGGGTGGGGTGCAGCAAGCACTCTAAGCAGCAAGTATTTAGCTGCTTAGAGAGCCCCATGTCTCCTCACCTTACAATAATAAAAGGTCAGGTAGAGCTGTCATAACTAGGATTTTTTACACCCTGTGCAATTACCATAAAAAAGTACCTCAGATAAGTGTCAAGAATGGGGTCATCAGTTAAAGGGTAGTGTCAAACAGAGACAAATATTCCAGGGCACTGATGCAAGCACACTGAGAAGGATGCTGCAGGGGGATGCTGTCCTTCCCAGGAGAAACTCATCCCTTCTAAACTCAACACCATGCTGCTAGCTCAAGCCCTGATTGACACTGCCTCCCTCAACCTCCTTTTTCCTCTGACTGGAGGTCTGGAGAGAGAATCAAACTCCTCCCAATGCCTTCCTTTACAGAGGGCAGAAATGGGCCTCTCTAAGCTTTTTCCATCCTACCTGGTTTCAATTCCGCAGAACAAGCCACCCTACTTAAGGTACCCCTTAGCCTCCCCCACCGTCATTCCTTCCTTTTTGTGCATGTTATCTACCCCTTTAGATTGGGAGCTCTTTGAAAGCAGGGACTGTCTTTAATTGTGCCCCAGACTTAGCACAGTTCCTGAGATATAGTAGGTACTTAGTAAATGTTTACTGGATTGGGAGGAGAAAGCAGGGGAGGGCAGAGGAGGCATACCTCCAGCCCACCAAAGGACTATAAAGAATATCAGTGCTCTCTACATTTTATAGGGTATCAATTCAGTGACCTAGGTCCAAGCCTTACTCTTTACTCCTTCCTTACATGTCTACATTTATGTGAGTAATTTCAACCTTTATAAATATAAATATAGAGAGAGAGAGAGAGAAAGAGAGAGACAGAGAGAGAGAGAGAGAGAGAGAGAGAGAGAGAGAGAGAGAGAGAGAGTTATTATACTTCAGTGTGAGACATTAGAAGTGCTAGGAACAGGTGCAGCCAGGTGGCTCAGCAAGTAAGAGCACTGGCCCCAGTGTCGGGATGACCTGGGGATCGAATCCAGGCTCAGACACTTAGCACCACACCCAGAAATAACTGGCCATGTAACCTTGAGCAAGTTACTTAACCCCAATTGCTTTAAAAAAAAAAGTGCTAGGAATTCTACCCTGTGCTCATCCCTTGAATCATATGACTTTGAACAGGTCAATGAGTTCAAATACTGGTATATACTTGGAGAAGTCATTTCCTCTCTAGGCTTTTGTTTCTTTCTATACCTAATGATGGGGTTGGCTAGATAATCTCCAAAGTCTTTTCCAACTCTTTCTTCCACATTTATTTTCCATAACTTCTTGGATGATGTTCAAATGAAAGCTTCCAAAGGATGGAATAACCCTTAATTTGAAGTGCTAAAAATCTGCAATTCTTTGGAAACAGGTGATGAGTATTATTTATAGCATTATAATCTTGGTGAATTGGTCTCATGTCTTACCAGACAAATACAACTGGGACATTCCGCATTAAAAGTATTTTGAAAGTTCATTTGGACTATGAATGTCTTCATGATCTGTCATGCAAGTAAAATAGTGAGATGATTATAGAGAAGATCACATTTCCCAATACAATGTAAATTCTCCTAAAAGCTTTAGTGTATACATTTATATGGCAGATCTTTTCATTAGGAGGGGGAGTAAAGAGGAAGGGAAGAACTGATAAGACATTATAGGACTTTTCAAAATCTGTACAACTTTTCTTCAATGTCCACTTAACTATACTAAACATCCTTAATAAGGGACTTTTTAAAAGTTAACTACAAACCTCACTAGCCCAGTTTTCAATATGTAATAAAGCAGTCATGGCTATTTTTCTCTAAATCTAGCTTCTCTGTGAGAATTGCCTACAAAATTTTTATTTAGAATGCAATGTCTTTGGGAAGTTAGTATCATATAAACAAAACACTTGAAAACACTCCTCCTTTTTTGGGGGTGTTACATTCCTAAGATCAAGCCAATTTTTGTCAGATATAGGAAAAATAAACCTTTCTTGTCCAAGATTTCAAATGCCTAGAATTATGCTGGATGAAGTTTTCATTGGCTAAGCATTCATTGCTAGAAATACAGATTATTAAGGAAATACAGACTCACTGTTAACTATGAAGTAAAGTTCTAGGACATTTTCAATGTCTTTCAACATTTTATTTCATTTGGTACCCTAACAGTTTAATTTGTGTTACTGAACTTTTTTTGCTGAGGAATTTAAATTTTATCAAGAGGCAATATAGTTAACCACAGATGGTACACCATACCTATTTTGTATTCATAAGACTTAGCACAATATGGAACACTTAAAGTTTGGTCAGACTTTGAAGACACCAAGGTCATCCAATGCATCCTGGGCTATCACCAGTCATTCTGACTTTTGTCTTGCCACTGGACTTGGATGACTCTGGAACAAAGAGTGAGACTGATGACTAAAATTCAATCTGTGAGCAAGTCAAGATATCACCCTATAAAGTCATTGGTCCTCTTCCAAAATGAAGGATGAACAACTACAACTTAGCACAATGCCCAGCACATAGTGCTTAGCAAATGTTGATTGAATGACTGTGTGAACAAGGTCTGAGTGTACACATAAACTCTTGAGTAAGAGATCAATAGTAGGGGAAGTTAGGTGGCGCAGTGAATAGAGCACCGACCCTGGAGTCAGAAGAACCTGAGTTCAAATCCAGCCTCAGACACTTGACAAACTTACTAGCTGTGTGACCTTGGGCAAGTCACTTAACCCCAATTGCCCTCCTAAAAAAAGGCGAAAAAAAGACATCAATAGTTTAGGGAATATTGTTAATGTTGGTTCCTTTCTTGATTCTACTCTTGTGTTCTTAACTTCCTCAAATTGTCTTGGTTTTACTTATTCACTTACACTAGTATACCCCAAAATAGAATGGGTAGTAACTATTTCTCATATTTTTGTGTTTGTAACCCAACACCTTTCACATACAAGGTGTTTCATAACTCCTTGCTGAATTGAATTAAAAGCCTTCTGAAGTCATTCTCATATGTAGTAGTAGAGGCCAACATGGAACAAACACTAACAGCAGAATATTCTCAAACCTCTAGTCTTTTGGAAATGAATGTATAGTATAACAAATAAACAAACAATTTTACTGGAACTCCTCTCCTTATAGGGTCCTTTAAGAAGAAGCTCTATTCAAAAGAATGGTTTTTATTTTAAGGGTGAAGGTCCAATGATACTCACTGAAGAAAGAGTTCAAAATCCCACACATGTTTTATTTTAAAGTATTTTAAAGAAATTAGCATCAAGTTTATTTTATAACAAGCCAACAAGTAAATAATTTTATTTTCTGGTATATCCTTGAAGTATAGTATCTATATTATATACCTTGGCACTGTTGCGAGACATCAACAAACCTCATAGAAAGAGGAAAGAAAAAAAGCAGAAAGAATATAAAATAGTAGACTTTAACTGCAAAAAAAACCTTCTTTTTAAATTAAAGAATTTTTTATTTAGAAATTATAGTGAGAAAGGTCTTCCTAGTTCTTTTAGAATCATCAGTTAGCAGGGATATTCAAAAACATCTTAGCTCGGGGCCCTTACTTTATAGTTGATGAAAATGAGACCCAGGGGGGTTTGTTGTGGGCAAAGCCAACACTAGAACCCATGTCTCGGAACCCCCAGTTTGGTGTTATTAAATGTTGTTGACTCTTTAAATGAATGAAGAAATTAGACAGGAGAGAGAGTGTATGTATGTAGAGGAATAAGCATTTATTAGGTACCTATTATGTTCCAGGCATTATACTAAGTGTTTTACTAAAATTTTCTCATTTGAAATAGTAGAAAGAGCATTGAGTTGGGAATCAAACATCTGGGTTTGAATTCTTTACTACATGAAAGCTGTGTTAGACTTAGGGCAAGTCACTCTCTCTTCCTTGGTCTCAGTTTCCCTTTCTGCAACATGAGGGCTTTGATGACCTTTCCAACTCTAGATCATAAAATCTTAAATTTGATGACACAAACCTGTTATTGAAACCCAAACAATACCTACAGGATTTGATTCTATGGTTATGAGTACCTAAAAACATTGGGCATAAAAACACCTTGAAAACATAAATATTAATGGTAATGCAAACATAATTGTATGGTAACATAAAATATATTCTGAAAGAAAACATTACCAAATATTTTACCATTTTCAACTACTTACTACCTCCTATTCCCGTGTTCTATTTCCAAAGCATAAGCTTCCAGGAAAGTGAACCAGAAGTGACTTAGGGAAAATCAATGTGTACATTAAATGATTGAATAATAGCAAGCAGTTGTTAAAGACACTTTCACTTATGTAGAAAAGTCAGCATTTTCACCCTCTTTAATTAAGATTTAAAGATAAAAAACAACTCGGCCTACTTAAGCTGTCTACTCACAAACTCAAATGGTTGAATTCAGTTACACAATGATTTTCTCCATAGAACACAGGATAATCTTCACAGAGCCTTAGAGTTGAAAAACCAGATTTCCAGAGGTCATCTAATCAAACTCATATCTGATCATACTCCTTCTATAACATCTCTGACAAATGATTATCTACCATCCACTTAAAGGCTGTCCCCAAAATCTCAGGGCAGTTTTAAGAGCTATTTGGGACACCCTGTACTTTGAAAAGCACCAATTCTTAAGACATTTTTTTTCTTTACACTGAACCTAAATTTGCCTCTCTATCACATCTACTTTTTGCTTCTAGTTCTGACCTCTGAGAGAAGCAGAGAAATTTAATATCTCATATAAGATAGCTTTCCAGATATTGGAGGGCAGATATCCTGTCCTTTGAGACTTCTTTTCTCTATGATAAACATGTCCAATTACAATCTACTTTTATATGGCATGGTCTCCAGGGCATTCTTTGTGCTATTCCCTCTTCTCAGGAATCACTACTTTGTCAATGACTTTCCTAAAGGGTGTACAAGTGATTAACTTAAAAGTCACCACAATGTGGCAGATGTGATCTTATCAATGGAGGATACAACCAGTCTTATCACATTCCTTGTTTTAGACACTATTAATGCAGGGCAAGATCATGTTAGCTTTTCTGGAGGTTCTGCCATATTATTGACCAATATTGAGTTTTTCATCCACCAAAATCCTCAGATCCTTTTTATGTGAACGGTTGTCAGGCCACATGCCCTTCATTCCATACTTTTGCCATTGATTTTTTTTTATAACTAAGAATAGGACTTTATATTTATGTAGTACCCAAATGAAGAAAAATCAAACCAGACAAAATGTTTCTGTTTCTGGATATATGGCATGAGCAGAAATAGTACTTTGGAGAGTCTCCAAAATGCTAGGACCAGCTGGAAAGTTATTTGATGCTTCAATTGCTTTTTTATTGGCTGAAGCCTCTGTCTGTTTGAAGGTAAAGACAGGATTCCATTAAGTAACAAATGTAGATGGAGTACTGGACTTGTAACCAGCAAGACTTTCGTTCAAGTTTCAACTCTGACACTTGTTAGCTGTGTGGCCACGAGCAAGTTTCTTAACATCTCTGGGCTTCAGTGTTCTCATCTCCAAATTAAGGAATTGGACTAGATAGCCTATAAACTCTCTTCTAGCTTTAACCCTAAACCTATGATTCTACTGTAGCATATAGTGTTGTTGTTTTAATATGACCCTCTTAATGAAGCAATTTACTACAGGAAAGAAGAAAAGAAGCAAGGCATGAAGAAGTGAAGGAAGAATGGAAATAATCATTTACTAAGTGTTGCAAGGCATTGTGCTAACTGTTGTCCTGGCCTGTAGGAGCTTACATTATAATAAAAGAAGACATGTCTTTGAACTCCAGAAGCCAGGAAAAGGACCTAAGCCTTCCTCCTAAAGGAGAAGAAAGGCCAACCTGGTGAAGAGTATTATAAAGGGATATTCTAGGTTGAGAAGGTTACAGGGGGTAGTGGGATGTTCTAGGTGCTGAGAAAAGTTCTAGGATGAGACAGAATGGGAAGATATGAATATAAGGAAAAAAATAAAATATTAAAGGACTCATATACTACTTCTTTCATTGATAAATATTTTGATGCCTGAAAGAAATAAAATAACTTTGGATTAATAAAAACTGCTAAAATCTATAAGGATAAACAGTTGTCAGATGGAATTTGAATAGTTAGGTACAGAAAATGAACATTAAAATAATTATAAAGAAACAAGTCATCACCTCGTTTATCTGTTAATAGTTTGATGTTTTAAACTAGCAGAAAACTTCTTTATTTAAAATAGTAATGTGAGTGTAAAGTAACACAGTTTCAAGGACACCAAATACACTAGAGAACTGTTTTGAGAACTGATTATTGATTGGAGCTGTAGGACATTATGGTCCTTTATTTGCTTGTAACTGTTTTAGACTTTTTTTAAAAATGGGGGAAAAAATCCAAACTGTTTAGAGATTAATAAGAATTTCATGGAAGAAACTTAGTGAGTTGTCACTGCATAAGTGAAAGGTGAAAATCAGGAGTTTCTAATTTAATTCATTGGAAGTGTGAATTTAATAAAGAGACTGAAGCACCTGGAGGGGAAAGGAAAGTTTAATAGGGAGGTCAAAAACATCAGATGTTTGAAGAAATTAGCAGCAGTATAGTCATATGACAAGAAGGCTCTGGCTGCTAGTTCCTGTTTTGCTGAATAAAGTTTTAAGCTCTTTGAAAGAGAGTTTCAGTTCTGTAACCCTTCAGTGACAAGTAGGGCTAAAGGAAGATGAAACCTTTCTTAAGGGTCTGTTGTTCTTTGCTGCCTTCCTCCCTCCTCATCCTCCCCTCCTCCCTCCCCATCCTCCTCCTACCCCCACCCCTTCCCAGCCTCATATAATGCTGGACCTGGAGTCGAGGAGACGTGAATTAAAATCTGGCCTCAGACGCTTACTGGCTGTTGACCCTGAGGAGGTCATTTGTTCTCTCTTTGTCTCAGTTTCTTCAACCCTAATATGATAAAGAATATTTAAAAATTATATGGCACCTGTCTCATAGGGGTGTGAGAATCAAATGAGGTATTATTTATAAAGCACTTAGCACATTGCCTCACGAATAGTGTTATTTAATAAATGCCTGTTCCCTTCTCTTCCCCTACCTCACTTCCCCCAGGTTTGTTTTCCTTGGTCAGAAAGTCAATTTAAGCAGTTCTCCTGTAAACTGTGTTTGCTACAATCTGACTTGACAACACAGAATCATGGTGAATACAGTGCTCTGTATCACCAAGAGAGAAAGAGCCAAGCTGACAAGTTTTGTAGTTCTTTTAAAAGGGAACTCACTAGGCAATCTCATAGTGTAATATTTTTCCAATACTCTGAACTCTAAGTGGAAAGAGTTTGCAAATGCATCATTGGTTCAAGACTAGAAGAGGATTTGTCCAGCTGAAGAATGACAAGGGTCAGCAGGTGAACAGTTATCAGAGAAGCAGAATTGTATGTTCCTGAGTGGATCAATGACATCAAAACCTGCAGTCAAGAGGTAAGAGTTATTTTGAAAATATGAGTTTTCCTCTCCTGTGCTTCACTTCTGGTACCTGTAAGTATGTGCCCACTCTTCCTAACATATTAGTGAGCCAGCATGACCTAGGTTTTTGTTTGGAATTTGAATGAGTTTATTTTTTCTGCATTTGCATTAATGTGTACCTATCTTTGATGCGATTTTTTGTTCTTTCAATTATTGTTAAGTAAATTATGTTTAAGATCTAAAAGTGTTATTGCTATGAATTGCTGATCTGTGTAAATGGAAACAGTCATAGGAACTCAAGAACTATAGTGGTGAGGAAGTCAGGAAGAACAGTCCTAGACCAGCCAAAGGAAGTCGGGCCAAGTCATTAAACTTTTGGTTGCTTATGATATGAACTGTGTCTGAACCATATCAAACTCTGATAGATTTTCTGCTTTTTTTTCCTTGGAAGTATATTCTCACAAACAGGGTTACCCCTAAGATCCTGAAATAATTTGTATGTAATCTCTGGGAAGCTAGACCAGCCAGTATAAAGGCAGGTTGGAGTGAATGAACAAGCTCAGGGAATGAATAAGGATCAATCTATCTTTGTGAAAGGTGTGGGGTCCTACATAGTGAATGGCCACCACATGCACAAGGTTTGAACTATGATCATGATAATTCACGTTTACATAATACTTCATGTTTGAAGGGGCAAATTGACTTTTATTTCTAGTACACCCCAATCCCCACTGATAGGGTACAATAAATAATTAAGTATTGGCTTTAATGGGTATAGGAGCAAGCACCCCAGCATGGGGTGGCTGCTAACACAGGTTCTTAGATCTGCTTTTCTAAAGGAAAGCAACTATCAAACATATCGTTTACATTGTTCAGGGGAAAGTGTCAGCACCCCGAACTTCAGAATATACAGACAGAAGTTACAAGAAAACAGAAAAACATATCAAGCAGAGAGGCCTCCAACTGTCTTGACCATTATATCCATACCTAGTCAGTTACCAGAGAGGGAAGCATCAACATCTGGGTTTTTCAAGGCCGGGGGGTGGCTCTCAATGGTTGCCCAGAGTCTCATCTGGTCAAATCATACAACACTTCTCAAAGTGAGCCCCAAAACAAAGTCTCACATCAAGGATTATATAGCCTTCTCCTGGGTCAGAGAATGTAGCAACTTCTTGACTCACTGCCCAATCACAAAGCACAAAGGTGTGGGCACTGCTGAAAAATAAGCCTCCCACCACAGGCTCCAGGTGCACTTAACCTAGAGGCAGGGAAGATCTTAAAAATTTACATTCCTATTACAATAAATATCCCATTAGTTTCCCAGAATATTTTCGCTGATACTTTCCTTTGGAATATTAGATAGTTAAGGACAAATCTAGAGATTGCTATGTACAAGAAACATCAGGAATCCAGAGGCTGTAAGCAAGAACATTTTGTGAACCATAGCCATTATTTGTTCAAATGGGCACCAGGGGAAAATTAAAGGGAGGATTTTTGTTGTTATTTTTTCAGAATATGGATGTCTGCCAAACATTCAATAGCAATTACATAGAGAGTTTGTTTTTTAAGCTTATTTATAAGTAGTCTAAAGAGAGAGAGAGATTTTATTTTTATACTTTCAGAATATGGTATACATGTCAAATGTAATTGAGGTAATCATATGCCAATCATTTTGTGAACAAATTATATTTGGAGCATCAGCTCCAACTAAATTTTGGAAACATTTGTAAAAGAAAAGAAAACAAAGTTTCTAAAAAAATAATTTTTAAAGGATGATTTTCTTTGGATTTAGTTACATAAAATCATATGCAATGGGATAGTTTTTTTTCAATCTAGATTAGTGTTTTAGAAGTTTTATACCCTTTGAAACTCACATTGGTGTTAATCAAGATTCACACAATAGATTATTTTACTCATTATTTGACATTACTTTTCTGAGAAACAAGCTTTAAAATTCTATAAATTCAGGTCATTGGATAACTGCTGTACGAAGGCTCTCTAGACTGTAGAATTATTAAAATAACTTCAGGTATGGTGCTTTGAACAATATAATAAGAATTCATTTTATAGATGAGGCCACATTTCCTATCATTAGATTCAAGATTCTGCAGAATCTACAGAACATGAAAACAGAGAATGCACCAGCTTCCCACATAACCAAGAGTAATCTTCTGCCTTGAAAGCACAAATGCTTTCTTCACAATAACTACTGATTTTGGACATGGGTTTAATAATAAAAATTTCTATAAATCAGGAATAGAAAGAAAAAATGACAATATATGAGGAATAAAGCAAGATTAATTTCATAAGATACCAAGAATAAAATCTGAGAACAAAGAGAATAGCTTTTCATTTGTCCTCTCAAGGGCTTCTTTTTAAAATTATTTTTTTAATAAAAAAATCACTTCTATCAATGAAAACAAACAAACGAAATAAAAGAAACCAAACTCTCATAACAAATATGCATATTCAAGTTGTCATATTCAAAAAATATATGTCTTATTCATTCTGTACTCTGAGTCCATCACCTCTCCATCAGGAAGTGAGTAGCAAGTTTCATCATAGTTCCTATGAAATCATGACTGGTCATTGCATGTAAAATGTAAAACTTTTAAAATTATTTTTACAGTGTTTTGGTTATTGTATATTCCTCCTTATTCTGTTCACTTCACCCTGCAACAGTTCATACAAGTCTTCCCAAGTTTCTCTGAAACCATCCCTTTCATCATTACTTATGGTATGATAGTATCCCAATACATTCTATGTCGTCATTCCCCCATAAGTGTGTACACACTTAGGTTCTTGTTCTTTGCTATTGCAAAAAGAGCACCTATAAATATCATTTTACATTTGAGTACTTTTCCTTTAATCTCTTTGGAGTATAGATCTAGTGGTGATATTAAGGAGGGGGTAGTTAGTAGCTTTGGGCACATCCAAATTGCTTTGCAGAATAGATTCACAGCTCAAACTGTTTTTAGAAATCGGAGAATAATTGAATTCTAGAGCTGGAAGTGACTCTTATTCTGGAGATCATTTCAAACACCTTTGTTTCATAGAGGGATAACTGAGATTCAGAGAAATGTAGTAACTTATATCATAGATCATACAACTGACCAGTAATAGTGGAAATGGAATGATAACTCAGGTCTCCTGAGGCTCAGTCCAGATTTCTTCAAAGTCTGTAACTCACAAATGGATACTGAAATGAACTAGAGTGAAAAGCTCAATTTTGACCAAAATGGACACATGGATTTGATGGTATTTTAAAAGAATAAAAATGTCACCAACAAAATCTAATTAAATCCACAGATGGAAATGGAATTAGAAGGAAACTGAGAAAAAATCAAGTTATTATTTTATTGTATATTCTTTCTTTATTTAATTTTCTTAGTCCAGACCTCTGATTTCAATGTTATGAGAACTTCTCTGGTGCAGAAACCTCTATTGATATAAATCAACTACTTGTCTATAACTATTTAGGAACATTGAAGTTAAGTGACTTGTCTAGGATCACATAAATAATGTGTCAAAGTTAGAATTTGAACCCCAGTCTTTCTGTTTTTATTTTTGTATTTATTGATTGTTATTTATTGTATTATTTTTATTCTTGTTTTTATTTTTATGGATGAGTTGTTGTCTTATATCAGGAGAAGGAGTTTTCCACAACAGGAAGGCCCTATACTAATAACAAAACAGGTATTCTATAAACACATACTCATGTAAAATATAGTTTCAGTCTCTTACATAATATAATTTATGACACTATACATGGTAGATTATAGTTAAATTTAATGTATATATACATATATATACACATTTCTTTTTAGCAAATTTTCAATTATTTGGAGTTTAGAGTATTATATATGATGATTCCTAACTTCATTTTATTGAAATTGTTATCAAGTTTATAAGATATATATATATATATATGTACATATATATATATATATATTCTTTTTTTTAAACTAACAACTACAACTCTAAAATGGTCAGCTGGGTGGCACAGTGGATAGAATGCCAGGCCTGAAATCAGAGACTATCTTCCTGTGTTCAAGAATTGGCCTCAGATTCTAGCTGTGTGACCCTGGGCAAGTCACCTAACACTATTTTACTTCGGTTTCCTCATTTATAAAATGAACTGGAGAAGGAAATGGCAAACCTCTCTAGTATCTTTGCCAAGTAAACTCCAAATGGCACCATGAAGAGTCAAACATGACTGAAACAACTGAACAACAATTATAAAAATTATATACAAGGTCAAAATTAAATAGAGAATTATTATAGGGGAAGGAGGGAAATCACATATTTTCTTTCAGCCTCAGTTTCCTCATTTGTCAAATAGGTTTATAATAGCACCTACTTCATAGGAATGTTGTGAGGACCAAATGAAATACCATTTGTAAAGTGCCTTGCAAACAAAGTTCTGCCTAAATGCTATAACGTCATCGTCATCATTTGAGGGCTTGCTGTCCCAGAGATCAACTGGAACACTAGAAAGTTGTGGTCTATTTTGGGAGGCCATCTATAATCAGGAAGACATCCAAATAAAGCAAGCTTCCCTAAAGTGTTAGATGATGAAATAACAAAGCTGTGGTTTGAATCAAGTCTACAGACTCCAAATTCAGTGTTCTTTGTACTACTTCGTAATTACTATTTAAAATTGAAATAAAATTGTAGAAAATGAAGGGTGATTTTTCTAGGTAGGCAAATATCTTTCTGCCAGAGAAGATAGTTTGCTCAACTGAATGGAAACATGACACAAATATTAGATCACTGATTTATAGCTGGAAGGGACCTGAAAAGCTCATCAAGACCATCCCCTTCATTTTTTTTTTTTTTTGCTTTTTGGAGGGCAATTAGGGTTAAATAACTTGGCCAAGGTTACATGGCTAGTTTTGTGTGTGTGTGTGTGTGTGTGTGTGTGTGTGTTAAGTGTCTGAGGCCAGAACCGAACGCCTGGGCAGGCGCTTTACTCACTGCGCCACCTAGCTGCTTCTATCCCCTTCATTTTTAGATAGAAAAAGTAAGTTATTAAGACATTGAAATGTATTGCCAAGAGAGTGTCACAGATAGTAAGTGATAAAGACTGGATTTGAACACAGGTCCTCTGATTCCAAACCAATATTCTTTCTACAATGCAAAGTTGCCTCACTTGAATTGTGCCTAGTGAGGTCACTGCATTTGGCTATTAGCTAGATTCATTGTTTCTACTAAGGCAGATTCCCTCTTTACCTTGATAGATAGATAGTCTTGGATAGCTTCTTAAGATACATTAAGCGATTTGCCCATGGTCATACAGCTAGCAAGTTTGAGGAGCAGAATTCTAACCCAGGCTTTCCAAGTCCAGTGCTCTTTCTACTACTTCATGCCGCCTCTCTGCTGTTTGAATACTTCTTGATTACTTCTAATTGATAAGTAATCCTAAACATCAATCCTTACTATTCCTAAAGAAACAGGACTTTCCTCCACTTAAAAGTTTCATTTTGAATCCCATAACCTTTCAATTTGTACTTCTAAAAAATGAGCAGGCCAGAATCATGGCAGGCCATAAATGGCAGTATAAAACACTTGCCAAACTCAACATATTTGTGTCAGGTCATAAGCAGTGATGTGGATGCCATCGAATGCCAGGGTCAGAGCAAGCACTCTGCTGTTTTTTATCCAATCACCATTATTTTGAGAAACTCTGAAACAAGATGGGTTATCCAAGTATGCATTTGAAATCTGTTTACGAGAGTGGCGCTACAATGGCCTTTGAAATACTGCAAACCATTAAATATGCATATTAAGGCCCAGAGGATAATGTGGTCTTCCTGGAGCTCTGGATGTTGTCTCAGTAAATGCTCCCTCAAAGCTGAATGCCTTTTTGCTCTCTAGTAGTTTCATTACTGCTGTCATGCTTACTTTAACTAAAGCTCATGGTGGCTATTAATGATCAACAGAGGTAAAGTTGTATTGAAAACTACAAACAGTCCTTGCTTGAACACAATTAGCCTGTAGAGAATGTCTGTCTGACTTCTAAGATTTTCTGACTTGGGCGGCAAAGGAAAGGAGTCTGTGTTTTAATCATTCAAATTTCAGTCTTTTCAAATTTCACACAATTCTTTTCACTTCAAGGCCCTCATTTGGCATTTCTTCCATACAGATAGTAATCCCATCCAGCTATCCACCCTGGCTATCTTGTGGCCAAGATTTGGCCTCGACTCAAGATTTATTGTTATCTTGCCTTTCTCCACATGGGAAGAGCACTACCCTACAGACCAAACCGCCAAAAAACATGTTCCCAGTCCCTGAGGATGATAATCAGTTTAGTTTTGGAATTCCCACCCTGAGGATAAGATGACTTGATTGGTGAAAGAGTGAATACAAATCCAGCAGTCTATCCACATGGCCTACCACATCTAACTGGCTCCATACCATACTTCACATCCTATGCAGCCATCCAACCTGGCCATTTTGTTATCTATCCTGAAGCTATTTATTTCAGTACCTGGTGAATAGAAAATGCTTAATAAATGCTTTTTTCTTTATTATTTTATTCATCCATTCATTCATATTATAAGTCCAAGGAGAAGATAGGCAAAAAATAACCAGCTCTCTAAAATGTTTTACCTCTTATGAGTTTCATAATCATAGCAGTTTGCCTGATATGAAGTAGGCTATCCCACCTCCATTTGAATACTTCCAGTGAATCTAAAGGCCATCTTTTTTTGGAACTCATCTGATTATTAGACATTTCATAAAATTATAGTATGTAGAGTTGGAGGGGACATTACAAGGCATTTCATGACCTTATCTCTTCTTCTACTAATTTTGCTTTGGGGCTTAGCCAAATAAATCTGCTCTCTTTGCCTTATATGGGGATATATAGGAAAATAGCAAGTGCATATTCTCTTCTCTAAGCTGAACATTTCTGTTTCTCTTACAGTTCTCCTTAAAACTGTGACTTACATTCAGCCCCAAGATCTTTCATGCCCATAGCATAGTCAATTTACTTTTGAATTAGCATTAACAATCATAGGTCACGTTTGCAAGATACATAACTGAAGTTACCAAAGTGGCCACTGGGCCTTAAACAAACACAAAGTACATTGCATTACCACTTCAATTCAAAATAAGACTCCAAATAAAGTTCTCTTGGGGGGAGGGGGTATCCTTCCCCTCATACAGCTCCAGCCCCTGCTTCCAAGTACAGAGAGGGGGCTGGGCAACAAAACCAACAAGGTGGGGTACTTGGGGGTCCAAGGCACTTCATCCCACCCACCATAGTCACAAGTCCATCCTCCCCCTGGGTCCCAAACTGTGGGATGCAGCCAGGAAACACATTCAGTGCCCCTGCTTTGCTGCTCAGTTCTTACCTTTTCCTGTGGCTGAATTCCGAACTCCTGGGTTCCTTCTCTTCCCACAGGCGACAGCCGCTCCTGGCTTCTGCCCAGGTCCCAATGCAGGTAGCTCACCATTCCTGCTCTCAGCTCAGTGAAGTCTGCATGCAGGTCATTCTTCTCTCCTGTTCCATGGCTCCACAGAGTCACAGCTACCACAACTGGGAAACAAACAATTATCCCAGCCCCCATACTTTCCTTTTACTCTGCAGATCCTGTTCATGATGCCATTTTGTAGCAGTAAGCACCCCAGCATCCCCAGGGTGGCTGCTCACACAGGTTCTTGGATCTGCTTTGATAAAGGAAAGCAATTCAAAATGGGTTAACAAGCTTCCTTTAATTAGTCAAACATATGTACTGTTTACCTAGTTCAGGGGAAAAAGGTCAGCACCCCGAACTTCAGAATATACAGACAGAATTATCAAGACAGAGAAACAGATCAAGTAGACAGTTTTCCAAATTGTCCAACTATTACATCCATACCAAATCAACATCTGGGTTTCAAAGCCGGGGGGCCCTGGACAACGGCTTCCCAGAGTTTCATCTGATAAAATCAGATGAACACTTCTCAAAGTGAGCCCCAAAACAAAGCTACACATCAGGTCTTATATACCCTTCTCCTGGCTCAGAGAATGTAACAACCTTATTGACCCACTGGCCAATCAAAAAGTATCTCCTGAAAAACAAGCCTCCCACCCCAGGCTACAGGTGCACTCTAGCCCAGGGCAGGGAAGATCTTTAAAATTTACATTCCCATTACATTGCCCCAAATAGTCCTTACTTACAGCCACCTGTATACAAAAATCATGAAGTTATTTCATATTCTTCATATTCAGAGTATTAATGGAAACATGCCTTAAGAATGAAATAGACAGTATAAGAGCAGTTTCAAATAGCTATTAATTATGAACTAGAAGATGAGACAACTTTTTATTTAATAATAGTGAATGCTATTTATATAACACTTAAAGGTTCATAATTATCTTTTCCTCACAAAAATCTTGAGATGCATTGTACAAGTTGGAATTGATGATATGAATATAGTAAGTACTTGAAAATATTGATTGATTGAATTGTAGTGCATTTTGATAATATCCTGGTTTATCAAGAGAAATGGAATCCACAGAAAGATTTCACTTTGGTACAGTAGAAATAGTATTAGATTTGGAATAAGAAGAACTGGATTTATATTGTAACTTTGCTCCCATGGCTTTAGCAAATTATTTTCCTTCTCTAAGCCTATACACACACGTATGTATATGTACATACATGTGTGTACATACATGTGTGTATATTTTTTTTAATCTTATTAAAATTTATTGGATCTAGCACACCAAGCAAAATACTGAGGGGCTTAAAAGGTTTAGATACGACATGATCCCTATCATTCAGGAATACTCAGTCTAGAAAAATAAGGGGGTTGAATTAGATTCCTTATGTTCAACAAACACTGACTTCTGCCTATAGCATGCAAAGCAAGGGAAAACAAAAATAAAAGTTCTTTCCTTTAAGGAGTTTACTTTCACCAGGTAAGAGTTGAAAGAGTGTAGCACAAGTTTTTTAACATATACATGAATAAGAATTATATAAAGTAAATATACACAAAGGAGATATCCAGAATGATCCAAGTTCAGCTGAAAATATCAGAGAATGGAGATTTCCGAAGTACATGAGAGGTAACTAGTGGCAAAGTGGATAGAGCAATGAGCCTGGGATCAGGAAGAACTGAATTCAAAGCTGAACTCAGACACTTACTAGGTATATGCTCCTGGGCAAATCATTTAACTTCTGTTTCCTCAATTATAAAATCTAGACAATAGGACCTACCTGTCTGGGTTGCTATGAGGATCAAATGAGATAATATTTGCAGTGTTTAGCATAGTGCCTGATACATAGTAGGTGGTATATAAATGCTTATTCCTTGACCTTATTTGCTCTAAAGTTCTAAATCCTAATATCTGACATAAGGAAGCAGAGTAGTTGCTTTTAGCAAAACTTTTTCTTAGTTTCTTTTTTTATACTTACTTGTATTCCCCACCCCCCCCCATTATATATAAAGATAGTTTTCAACATTCATTTTTTGTAAAATGTTGAGTTTCAAATTTTTCTGTCTCCTTCTTTCATTGACTCCTTCCCCAAGACATCAAGCAATCTGATATAGGTTATGCATGTACAATCTAGCATATTTCCAACTTAGTCATGTTGTGAAACCATAAAACTCTTTTACCTCAACAAATCTCAAAAAGAAATGCAACATATTTCTAGAAATTAAAATTGCACTAACAAAAGTAAACAAACACCATCACACAATATAAAGCCTTTTGAAGAAACAGCTGAGAGGCAAACTATCAAATGTACCAGTTGGCATTAAACAACCCAAGAACTTCTGTGCACTGGTCACAGCTAGCTCAAACAACCTACCTGGCTTGTATTTCAGGCTTTGGCTTTGACAGTTTTTACCCTGTCCCCTTATGGTGTTGATTTACTCCGGATCCCTTCCACCACCATTACTATAAGAGGTAGAAAACATGGCTCTTTCCCAAGCACATGCTGGAAAGAAAGTGCATTTGGAGAGTGAGGGGGTGAAGGTATGACATTAGAGAACTGACCAGAGAAAGAAGGGCTTTCTATACCCAAGGAAAAGGGGAACAAACATATACTTGTTATCAGTCCTTTCTTTCAAGAGTCTGCACAGAGCTGGGACCTGGCCAAGCTTCTTTATTGAAGAGATTGAGGATACTTGGTCTCAGGGGTCTGCAAGAGAAAAAGTGTGTGCAATGGTAGAGGAGTCAAACAGGGAAGAGAGAAGCTTGAGAAAACCTACCAGAAATTAAAGAAAAGTTCTGAAAAACAAAAAGGTTACAAGAGTGAAGGCTGGTTATAACAACAGTTCCCAAGAAGATAAAACAACAGTGAGATTAATAATGACAGAAGGAAAAATAAGAAAGAATTCCAAAAAGTCTTTAAATTAAGGCCACAACACATAGAACAGGTAGTATACTTTGAAGGAAAGAAAATAAACACGAAGGAAAAAGAGTGATCTGTGGATTTCCTAGATAATATGGAACAACATCAAGAACTGCAAAATGTTTCAAAAGTAAAATGAAACTTCTAAAAGAAGATAATATAGTATAAATTCATAAAAATCAAAGCTCTTGATGTAGATTAAGACACAAAACAAGGTAGAATCATTAAAATCTCAGAAAAAAAGAAAATGGCATTTATGGAACTGAAAATAAGTAAAAGGAAATGGAAGAGAAAATAAATAATAGACCACAACTCTATTTCTACTCATTCTATGAAAGCTATAGCAAATGAAGACAGAGTGGACACAGATACTTTAAAAAGCATAGGTTCCAGAAAATAAGATAAATCAAAATGATTGCCAATCATAATACAGGAAAAAAAAGTGTTTTTTTTTTTTAAGCAAAATATTGATTAATGGAATTTTCAAATCCCTGGCAGGAAGAATAACAATAACAACAAAACTTGAAATTCTAAGCCACATAGTGATTAAATATCAAAATTCCAGTACAAAACAATTCACTTTATATGGAGCAATGGTAAAGACTTTTGGCTATAAAATAAATTCAACTAAAAAAAACAAAACAAGGATTGCTTAGCATCTATGAGGATCTGATAAAAGATAGAAATTTAATCTTGCAAAAGGTAAAATTGAGTCTAGTCTTCAATGAAAACTTATGGAACTTGAGCAAGAGAGAGACTTGAATCTTTTCTACAAAAGGAACCAGAAATGACTATTTGACATGCATACTTTCCAAAGAAAATAAAACCGTACAAATAGTCAAATATGATTTCATCTATCCTCCAAAAATGCTACATTGAAGCATATATATGCCTGTCCATTCTGTAGAATTCTCCTCCACACCTGCCGATCTTATTGAAGCAAAACTATATGATATGATTTAAATATATGTATATGTGTATACATACATATGTGTGTGATCATATACAAATATAACCAAAAGTTATAATTATCTGCACTTGAAAATACTAGAAATTTTCTGGATTAAAAAAATAACCCTCTTTGCCCAATATCATTTTTTAGTTCCAGACATGCTTTTGATGGAAGTAAGGCAAATGAAATATTGGTACTGAAGTTGTGAAATTACCCTTATTTGTAGATGACATGATTGAGAAACCTGATAAAATCTGTAAGGAAACTAATTGAGATAATAACTTTAGCACATCAGCAAAACACCAAATAAATCTATGAAATTATTAACATTTCTATACAGAAATAACAAAATGCAAGAGGAAATATTAGTAAACAAATGCCTTTCAATATAACTACAAAATGCATAAAATATCTAAGAATCATCTACGGAGATACTCACAAGACACATAAATATAGTTACAGAATAATCTTTGTAGATGGTTAAGAAGGCATACAATTGGAAAGAAAGGCTTTACTCATAATTGGTTCACACCAAATAATGATTACTAAATTAATTTATAGATCTAGTGTTCTACCAATAAAACCAACAAGGATACACTCTATAGAAAGAGCAAAATAGGTAGTCCAATAATTTTTAAATTATCTCTCCTGGATCTATTTTCCAGGTCAGTGGTTTTTCCCATGAGATATTTCACATTGCCTTCTATTCTTTCATTTGTTTGGATCTGTTTAACAGCATCTTGATTTCTCATAAAGTCATTAGCTTCCATTTGCTCCAATCTAATTCTGAAGCAATGATTCTCCTCATTGAGCTTTTGAGATTCTTTTTCCATTTGGCAAATTCAGCTTTTTAAGGCATTCTTCTCCTCATTGCCTTTTTGAGCCTCTTTTGCCATTTGAGTTAGTCTATTTTTTAAGGTGTTATTTTCCTCAGTCAGGAAAATGTTGTTGACTCTCATTTTGTAATTTTGTTGCATTGTTCTCATTTCTCTTCCCAACCTTTCCTCCACTTCTCTTGTCTGCTTCTTAAGGTCCTCTATGGCCTGTAACCAGCTCCTATTTTCCTTTGAAGCTTTTGGTGCAGGAGTTCTGACTTCACTGTCTTCCTCCTGTTCCATACTTTGCTCCTTTTTGTCCCCAAAATAGGAGTCTAATGTTGGAATCTTCTGTCTGCTTTGTTTCCTTTGCCTGGTCATGTTACCTCTCAGTCACTTGACCCCTGGACTTTTTGCCACAGTAGGACTCTGCCACCAGACAGGGGAGCTTTTGTCTCAAGCGCTGGGGTTTTCTCAGCTGCCAGAGGTATTAGATGGGTGCCCTCTCTGAGGTCTCCACATGCTCTGGAAAGCTGGACACACACCTCAGGACCTCCACCCTATACTGTAATCCAGATCCAAGAAGGTTAAAGCAAGAGCGATTACCCCTCAGACTGGTACTTGGTCCCCCTACACTCTGCAGGCCAGGAGCTGAAGCTGCCACATGGTGCTGGCTGGCTGTGCCGGTGTCTCAGTGGCTTCTCGCCCTGAGGGCACAAGCCACATACTCTCACTTACTGGGTCCCAAAGTCCAGACTGCACTGACCTCTCACTTTGTCCTTCACATCTGTGTGTTGATAAATCTGGAAAGGCCACAGCTGCTACTGATCTGGGGTCCCTCCAGCCAGTGGCTGGTCAGGCCTGCCCTGGGGCTAAAGTCGAGGCATGGGACTGGGCTAGGCTCCCAGAGTGCTGCGCTGGCCCTCGGTGGGAGGTTAGCTTCTCTGTGTCATTTTGTGGATTCTGCAGTTCCAAAGTTTGTTTAGAGTCCCCTTTTACATGGATTGGGGAAGGTGGAAGCCGGAGCAGTGGGGAGGTCCTGCTTCCATTCCCTAGAAAGGGCAAAATAATAATAAAATTCATTTGGAAGAATAAAAGGTATAGAATCTAAGGGTAACTAACTTTTTTTAAGTAGGAATGAAGTCAGAGTGACATTTCCAGATGTCAAATTATTTAATAAGCACAAATCATCTAAAAGATTTGGTAGTAGTAGAAAAATAATAAATGAACTCAGCAGAAAAGACTTAGGTAAACAGAATTCAGAACCAATCAAGCTCAGTATCCTACTGTTTGTTGAAACCTATGTAATGTAAATTGTTTAGAGAAAGCATCCTTTTTGACAATAACTGCTAGACAAACTGGAAAGCATTTTGGAAGAAAATAGGTTTAGAGCAGTGCCTTATATGATATACCATGATGAGTTCTAAGTATGTAAGCAACCTAAATATAAAAGATCATATCATAAAAATAAATAGAGAAGGATGGAAAGATCTATCTTTCACAACTATGGGTAGGGAGAGAAGTCTTCTGTAAATAAGGAATTGAAAAGATCATAAAAGATAATTTTGTTTATATGAAGTTAAAAAAAAAAGCTTTTCCTCAAAGAATTCAGTGATGATAGAATAAGGACAGACAAGTATTGATTGGAAAAAAATACATCTGATGTGTCTGATATCAAACCTATATAGGGAATTAGCATGATTATATAAGACCAAAAGCCATTTCCCAGTAGATAAATGGTTAAATGATAAAAGCAAACAGTTCTCAAAAGAATTTCAAACTGTCAACATTATAAAAGATTACTCTAAATCACTAAAAGAAATCAAATTAAAAGCAACTGAAATTTTATTATGAAACCAGCAAATTAAACAAAAATAACAAAAGAGAGAGAATCAATGATGGAGGAATTTCAAGTAGATAAGCATACTAATATGCTGTTGAATAAGCTAAAAATTGGTTCATATATTCTGGAAGATAATTTTAAATTAAATCAAGAAAAGCCACTTGTCATACCTTTTAACTCAGAAATCATTGAGATATATATATATATATATATATATATATATATATATATATATATATA
>NW_027187244.1:855316-879552 GCF_028583685.1 Petaurus breviceps papuanus
TATATATATATATATATATATATATATATATATATATATATATATATGACAAGGAGATTAAAGATATTTTTTAAAATGCCCTATAGGCCCCAAATATTCACAGTAGCACTTTTTTTTTGCATTTACAAAGAATAGAAGCAGTCAGTATTCATAGATTGAAGAATGTCAAAAAAAATTTCAATATATGGTGGTAACAGATTTTCCTTGCACTGTAAGAAATAATAAGAGGAATTCAAAGAAATATAGGGGGAGCTATTTAAATAGATATAGAATGAAAGAAGCAAAGCCAGGAGAATCATATGCACAATGACTATAATGATATAAATTAAAAGAACACTACAATGCAGCCAAATACTGTATAATCGCAATGACAGATCTGGGCTCTGGAGAAGAGAAGTGAACTTTCTTTTTCTTGGAGGTCTGTGGAAGTTTACCTGTGCTGTCAGAAATGGTCTATGTCAGATGTTTTTCCTTAACTCTTTTTCTTTGGTGCAGGGATGTGGTCTCTGCAAAAATGGCTATAATGTAGGAACAATAAGTATACATAAAATATTTTAGAAAAGGAAAAGTATTAAATTTTATGCACTAGGGGCGGCTAGGTGGTGCAGTGAGTAGAGCGCTGGCCCTGGAGTCAGGAGGACCTGGGTTTGGATCCGGCATCAGACACTTTGCACTCACACCAACACAAACATAGCTGTGTAACCTTGAGCAAGTTACTTAACCCCAATTGCCCTCCAAAAAGCAAAAAAAAAAAAAATTATGCCCTATACCTATTTCAAGACATCAAGTATATGAGCAAAAATAACAAGAAAAAGTGATATTAGAACTTATATTATCACTAAGATTCAAACTATAGTGTACTAAAACAATGGAATTCAAATCAAAGGACCTGGATTCTAGTGTGGATTTGGCCATTTATCTGTTGCAGGACCATTTGTATGTCACTCTTATAATTTTAGTTTCTCCATCTATAAAATTAGGGAGGGAGAGGGGGAGTTAGGTCTCATTTATGAAAAGTGTTCTACATACTTTATTTAATTTGATCTTTACTGTAACTGTGGTGTAGGTATGCTAGATATTACTATTCCCATTTTTGAGATAAAGAAATGAAGGTTCAGAGAGGTTAGGTGATTTGCCCGTGATCACACAGCTGGTAGGTGACGAGTCAAGCTCTCAATCCATATCTCCCCTCAGTACAATGCACATTCCACTATACCATGTTCCCACCATAACAAAGACAATAATACCCACGTGACTTGCTTCACTGAATTTTCATAAGGATAAATTGAAACAATGCACATAAAGCACTTAGTAATTCATAAAGTCCCATGTTATTGTGAGTTGTTATTAATATCATTATTACTCCTACCCCCCCCCCCAAAAAAAATTCCTAGCCTTCCTAGGGCAACTTGGTTTCTACCACGTTTTTCTTCCACAAAAGGAGCCATTTCATTGCTTCTTAGAAAAAGTCATTCCATGGCACTGGAGTCACCAACATGTGGAGCCATTCTGAGCTGTCAAGGACTTAACTGACTTTGGAGTCTATGCTAGCTGGTGCATTCCAAAGAGCATAACCCACTTCTTTTTACCCCCAGTGCTTCACCCTAGAGTGTTAGAGCTGTCAGACACAAAATGCCAGCTGACCATTGAAAAGAATCACATGCATGTATGGAGCCACACTGAGTTATGAATGCATACATAATAAAGCTGCATATATTTTAATAGACAGGGTTGTGTTTTGTTTATTCCGAGACAGATTTGATTCACAGCATCTCAATTTAAATGTGCACATTTAAGGGATTGTTGCTTTGCATTGAGGATTACCTAGGCAGCTAGCAAATAGATTACCTTTCATTTGTGTGAGCACCTAGGACAAGCTTTTCCATAGGTAAGTGGCTTATTATGTGTGATTCTGATTCACAACTTTTCAATAAATACAGGAAATTTAAATAGGATATTTAAGGGAATTCTTTTCACCTGCTTCTGAACAGCTACTAAATCCTCTTCAGAAGAGTGCTTATGTTTCTGCTTAAAGTCTTAGGAATAATTTGGTCTCTTCTCTAGTCTTGTGAAATTTCACTTTCTTAGTTCTTTCAGTGGGAGCAACTGAGCTTCTATAACCGACATATACTTCTAACTTCCCAAAGACTGACCCCCAAAGATGAAATCACTTCTTTCTTCCTGAATGTTCGTTATTCTTGGGTGACAGAATTTTTTATTTGGGTAATTACAAATGAACAGGAGACTCAGGTATGCTAAAGAGCAACCCATTTTCCAGCATTTCATATTATATAGCACTTACCTCTATATCTGCTATATCTATTCTAATGGACTGAAAGTTCCTTAAGAACAATTTTTATATCAACATGGACTAGGAATGGACTTTCTACATTCTGGTGCTTAATAATTTGTTGAATTGCATTGAATATTTCAAAAGATTTGTAATCTAATCAGTTTGTTTCACTCAAATAGATTTTAACCCCCTTTAATAAGCAATTTTGACAGTTTGTTAAGGCCAAGAAAAACTTTCTACAAGAAACTTTTCCCAACTCTTCTTAATTCTAGTTCTTTCCCTCTGCTGGGTATTTCCTACTCACCCAGGTGGCAATTGAGCTGAACCCAGAAGGAAAACAATAATTTTGAGAGATGAAGAGGTAGAGTATTCCAGGCATAAAAGATGGCCTATGTATATAAAAGATTTCCTGTCTAGTCACAGAATTACTTATTTTACATCAGCCCTAAAGGAAAACAAACTACTTAGGCTGCATACCTGTATAAGCCACCAGATGTCACTCCACATCCTGAGCTATCAGTTTGAATAACTACCCCATTGTCTCCTTTTGAGGGCACTGAAACAGACCATCTTTCCCTTTTCAGAGCCTCAGTTGGTTCGTAATCAGTCTAACAGTATGATTTAATTCCCTTAAAATTAAAAATGTTCTTGGTTCACATTTACCCCTGTATCTTAAGATCTTCCTCTTTTTCCCAACCTCCCAGGACCCCAAAGAATTACTCATTCTCACGTAAATTAAAATATATTTATTGAATGGAATAAAAAAGTGAATGCTATAGCAATAAAATGTTATGGCCTAGGCAAGCCACATTGACCATGTTGGCCTAAACTTTCCAGCTCGTAGTGTTCTTTTCTTGGGATTTTCTTCTTGTTGTTCCTGAGAAAGACACATTCCCAAATCCTTCATACCCAGTGGTGCTTGGTCTCAACTAAGTGGTCTAATGGGTATGAGGAGAAAGGATCATTGTCTTTGTCATAATCCTATTTGCTATTTCTTATTGCATGGTCCCTAATTCTAATTAACTTGAATCCTATAGAGAGAGCATTCACTTTTTGACCAGGTTTCAGGTGAGAACCATGAAACAGACTGGGTGTAGGCCCTGGAAACCCTTCCCTCACCAACTTTCTTAGAATTTTCCTACATGGTCAAGTCTCTACAACCTATCCCAGAAATCCTTTCTTTGTGGTCTATGACCAATCTCCCAATTCTTTGTTATCTTTAAACTAGCCCAGCCCTTCATTGTCTGTTACCTCTTGATTGACCCTGGCTATTTCCCTCCCTTAATTCAGTCTAGACCCCATTCTCCCTTGGCCAGATGTTGGAAGTCCCTGGCATTCATCTAGGGCATCAGGTCCTCCTCTGTTACCTCCCAGTCACCTCCTGACTACTTGATCACTCCTAGATCTTTCCCATAATCTTTATGTATATAAGATTCATCTTGCCTCCATTAAGGTGCTCAGATTCCTTAAGAATGTAGCCAGATTCAGATTCATTCTGACTAGTATTGCGGATTTTTAGTATCACACCCACCCTGATCAGTGTTCTTATAAACCTTGTCTTTGAAGGAAGGCTTGGGTTGAATTTGTTAGAGGCAAAACCCATGTGTCACTATTTCAGGGTCCCAATGATGAGGTATGGGCTCTGGGAGCCCCCTGGAGGTCGCCTTCAGTCCTTGAAGTACAGGCCCTTGAACTCTAATTAAATCATCTCGTTTGATGAGGCATTTGCATGAGGCAAGTCTGTTAGACTTCCCACCCACTGTTACTAGACTTACTAGACTCCCCTCCCTATCAATCCACCCTTGAACTGGCCTAGCCCATCATTGTTTGTGACCTCCAATGACTTCCCACCCTTAATCACTCATTGACCTTATTAACTCCTCTTGAAGACCCTTCCCAAACTCCTCCCCTAACCATCCCCAGATTACTCCCACAACCTTCTGTATATAAGACACCATCCTGTCTTAATGTTTGTGAGAGCGCCTAGCACAGACTTACTCTGTGTCTAATACAAGTGAACTTTTAATAAACTTTACTTTTCTTTGGCTGAGAGAAGACTTGAGTAGAATTCATTTGGCAGGACCCAGCATGTTGGTATTTTGGGGTCTCCAGAACAACCCTAACCCTCTTTATGGGTAACCTCTTCACCAGTACCCCTAAACCTCAACAAAACCTCTTGTCAACCTCAAGAGTTCTAAGAAAGGCAAATAGAATTAGGTTATATGCCCATTCATTTCTCATTTCAGTCAAAGTGGGTAGGCATGCATATGATTGCAAGGGAGTGGCAGACTGCAACTAAGTTCACTTTGGTGTCCCCCTGCACTGTTTATATATTCTTCCAACAGGGGCTGATACTCCAAATACTCCATCAATATTTCAACCCTGGGCAGAAAATAAAATCTCTTTACCAGACCACCCCCAGTTATACCAGACCACTCCTAGCCTTGCAAGCTTGGGTGGGGGCTGACCTGGGTAAGGAGAATGATGCAATCTCATTAAACTTGGGGAGTGAGGAGGGGGGGGTCCTAACCCTGGTCTAATCCAGGATTGATGAGTCCAGTGATCTCATCAGTAATGTCCTTCTGAAGAAAAAGCAAATTTAAATCTGGAGTTTAGAATAAGGGAGTTGGAAGAAGCTCTGACTCTCTCCAAGATATTGGTTATTAACAGTCTTTTTTCACACTTTTTTTTTTGCCTTTTGGAGGGCAATTGGGGTTAAGTAACGTGCCCAAGGTTGCATGGCTACAGTTTGTTTGTGTGTGTGGGTGTTAAGTGTCTGAGGCCGGAACCAGAACTCGGCCAGTGGTGGCGCTTTACTCACTGCAACACGTAGCTGCCCCTCAAACTCTTTCTTGAGCAGGTTCTGAGGTCAGGTACTATCTCAATGTCTTCTCCCAGGGTCCACCATTAAGTAACCCTTTGATGTAGTTCAGTCCTTTTTCAGTTGTCTCTGACTCTTTTGTGAGCCCATTTGGAATTTTCTTGGAAAAGGTACTGGAGTGGTTTGCCATTTCCTTCTTGAGCTCATTTTACAGATGAGGAAACTGAGGCAAATAGGGTTAAGTGACTTGCACAAGGTCACAAAGCTAGTAAGTTTCTGAGGCCAGATTTGAACTCATAAAGATTGACTGACTTCAGGCCTTGTACTCTATCCACTGTATCACCCAGCTGCCCAGGTACCCTTTGTGAATCCCCATCTTCAGTTCCACATACAACCAAACTCTCTCTCTTTTCTCACTGACCTCTGAAGTCTCAGACATCTTTTCCCTAAGATATGGTATTTCTTTTTGAGGGTCCCCCTCTTATTGAAACATTAGAAGAATCTTGGACATTCCATTTATATGAATCCACTGAGGCCCCACCCTATCCATCTTTTTCTTTTTTAACTATAAAGCAAAGAGCAGTTATTTATTCCATCTCTGTGATTTCAAATGTTACAGAACATGATGGATAAATAAGGCAAATAAAGCAATCTATTCCCTTCATCCCAATTAACCATGTACAAGTGTCAAGGTATTCAAGAGGCCTTGTAAACAACCCTCTTCCACCAGCCCACCCTGGATAGTCTATAGCTCAAGCTGTGATTAGGTGATGTTTCTATCACAGCATTTTTATAGGCACTATTACCATTCATGAAACCACCTGAGAATCAGGAAAATCAGGTTTCTGCGTATTTTAGTACCTTCACAGCTAAATTGACAAGATTTAGAGGAAACTAGGAGTCACCTTAATTTGTGTGCTTAGTACCAAACTTTGGGAGCTCAAAATGGTTTCTTCAGAAGCCTTCAAGAACTTCCTGTTTTGTTTTGTTTTTTATTCCATCTGAATCCTCTTCTTAAAAGCAGGCAGTTTGTCACTTAAAGGCAGAACCCTTTTTGGTTAGCTCCACACCTTTAACCATCATTCAGTCTTTATGCAAACAAAATGGTTGCTATTTAAAATACTGGAGTCACTCCCAGAGCATCAGAGGTGTGCTTCCAGGAAAAAAAAAAAAAACAACTTTAATATTTAGCAGCTAGGATTCAGCATTCAGGACAACCTAGCTGTCCTGACTTAGGAGTACAGGTACTGATATTTGTGTGCAAACCACATTATAAGTGCAGCAGACCAAGTAACATTCTGATCATCTGAAGAATTGTTCTCTTATGCCGTGTTTGGTACTGTAAGATGCCACACCAGCGAGGTGTCATCCATGACCTGAAAGCAAATGATAAAGGTCTGTATGACCCTTCTGTAAATAAACCTAAGGGCACCCTCCTCTAGAAAGCTCCTCACAGCAGCGGTCATCTTCAGAGACCAGTCTTTTTGACATCTCAATGTTTGTAGTTGAAAAGGTCATCTTGAAGGCTGCTGTCAAGGTCAAGAAGAGCTTTCAACCTTTTCTTTGCTATGGCCCATGAACTCCAGCCCTTTTATAGGAATCTCCTTCTCCTTGATTGCTTTCTGCATGCACTGCTGGTAGCTCTTGAAGAGGTCGGTGCAGGGGTTCCGGAAGCCGTCGCCCTTGAGGAACTTCTCGGCAATCCAGCGGTTGAAACATTGATCGTACTCACGCTTCATGTCAGTGCAGGTCTCTCCCACCTATCCATCTTTTTCATGTCGTTAAGAAGCATAAACTATTTGGGGGATGTTACCAGGCTTAGTATGCATAGCAAGAGGTTGTCCTAACTGTCCAAACAGTTACATTTGAAAGCATAGATGTGGGAGACAGAATGTCAAGTTCAGGGAACATTTGGTAAAAATGTATAGTTCTTGAATGACAGTAGTTTTGATGGGAGTACAGGCTCTAGGAAACCCCTTGAACTCTGAATCTTCTCACTAGTTGAGGCATCTGCCTGAGGCCATAAGCCTTTCATTATCATTAGACCCAAATCTCTGTTACTGCCCTAGTTCTCCATTGTCCAGCTACTTCCCACCCTTTATCCTCCCAAAATATCTATACCCAAATCTATTACCCTTAAACTAACCTAGCCCTCCATTATCTGTCATCTTCAGGTAGCCTCCAGCTATTTCCCACCCTTAGTCTCATTACTGGAGTCTGACCTCATTGATTCCTCCTGAAGACCCTCCCCAAACTCCTCCTCTAGACCACCCCTAGAACCCTCCCACAATCCTTCTGTATATAAACTCTATCTTGCCTCCATGAGGTTGCCGAGAATTATCTAGCACAGACCCACTCTGTATCAGATTATTCTGTCCAACTTGTCCAATAAAAGCGTCACTGATACCTAGGTTCCTTAAGAGTCTATCCATTATGGTGAACCTTTAGTAAACTTTGCTTTACTTTGGCTGAGAGAAGACTTGAGTCAAATTCATTCAGCAGGACATGAGTGTTGGTATTTTGGGGTCTCATGCACCCCTTAACCTTAAACCTCAACATTTTGAAAATAAGACTAGAAATTTGGGACCATAATGGGGAAGGCTTTACGTGTCAGTCTTTTGGTTTGTGTTTTATCCTAAAGGCAATAGGGAGATGCTCAAGTCTATCAAGTAGGGGAATTACATGATAAGATCTTTGCCTTAAAAAGATTAATTTGGCAGTTGTAGAGGACATAGGAACAGGCAGAGAAAAGAAACAGGAAAACCAAATAGTATAGGAGGCCATTAAAATAGTTCACCAAGGAGTGATGAGGGTGAAGCAGAGTACCGGCTATGTGAGGGGAAAGAAGGGGATAGACAGGAGTGAGAAAGAGTCATGTCCTCTACATATGTGGGTTGCATGCAGCCCATGTACTGTGTGTTTAACAGCTCTCCATACATGATCTTTCCATCCTTTGAAATATTATTTTTGAAATTTATTAAAAGTGGATCCCTTTCTTCCTTACACGTTTGGACAATTCCAGGCACTCATTCTGATCTCCTTTATCAAGTGTCATTTCCGTTTCCTCAGTCTGTATATGGTAAAGTACATATGAAATCATCCCATTAAAATTATTATTGAGCATAAATCACCATAGGAAAACCATGAGATCTGTTCTATTTTGTATGTTACCCCACCCCTTTTCAGTTTCAACTGCAATTCCTACTGTGGTAATTTGTTATACCTTGAGATATATTCAGGCCAGTTTTCTCCTATTGCTTTTCATTCTTTCATGAAAATATCGTTCAAATTCTTCCACTTGTATCCTTTAAAATGTCTTACAAATGAGCTGATGTCCCAATCAAGCATTGTCCTTGGCTGCCACATGCCCCTTTGTAGCAATGAGAATCAATGCTTGCTAACTAAAGTAGTTATGATGCTTTTTCAGTTTCCTAATTATACTCATTCTACCTCCCCCCCAAAAACATCCAAGAATAAAGATATTTACTTCTGCCCTTTTCTCAGGTCAGATTGGAGTTGCTATGATGTTGACCATAGTTTTCTCATCTTTGGCTTTTAATCTACTTTGTTATTCACTCCTGACGTTTGCCCCTATTGACTAATGGCCTATGTGGCTGCACAGAGCAGATGATTCTGAAATGACCCTCAACCTTCTGTAATCAGTCCTTCCATCTGATAAAATAGTAATTCAATTTTTATGAAAAATAAATAAAATACATCAACTGTGAACAGAAGAATTTTGAACCCAAGTGGAAAAAAAAAAGAGAAGCACCACAACCCTAGAATATGTGTATGGAAAGAAAATGCCTTTACCTGGATGCTATTCATTCTTCATGCTTTAACATTCATTAACTCTTCTAGATTGGCATCAATTTCTCTCGTTATTGAAACCTGAATTCTTGCCTACAGAAATAATCTCTAGTATGATTGTACATTTTGATGGAGGTTAGTATTTTTAAAGATATTAAAGTCATTCTTCCCATCCTCCTTTCTGCACCCTGTCCCTACTATATTCCCACAGTTGGAGGTTTATTTTAAACTGTATTCCTTTCCCACGTTCTTGCTTTTCATAGATAACATACATGTAATTGTGAAAATAAAATCAGGCCAAAGGGTGCCTTTTGGAGTGATGGGTGCATCACAAACCCACTACAGTCTGCATGAGATGGGATTTCTCCTCTGAGAAATGTTTGTGTTTATACTGTGGGAACGTAGCAAAATGATGATTTCTGAATGCTTAGAAAATAATGTTCAGTGCAAATGAGATCTGCCAGTTGTGCTTAGTCATCTTTAGAAGTAGGAGTGGAGTTTCTCCACTGCACATCCATGTTTATTTGCATATCTTTCACTGCCTTAATCGGGCCCCAAGCCAGTTCTAAATAACATAGAAGGTATTTTCATTTTTGCTTTCCAATTGTGCTTGGCATGAAGTTGGAAACATGTGCTAGTCTCACCAAATACCTTCTCTAACATGATCTAATGCTCTTTTCTGCTACTTTATAATTTTCATTTCCATTAAAGTTGATTTACTGTTCTCACCGATGATCCCACCATTCTCTCATTGACTTTTAATTGAATCCCATGAATATGTGAACTCGTTATTTTTGGTGTTCCCACTAATTGTATAATACAGAACTTCTACTCATCTCATTCTATGAAGTTCTCATTATCTTTCTGTAAATTTCCATAGAAGATAATCTCTACTTTGAGAGTACTTCCTTCCTCTGGGTTATGTAAAATCTATGAACACAACTGCAACATCTGTTTGAGCCAATGTCTCTCTATTACCATATGAACTATAAATGCCGCTATTTGGCATTTAAAGCCCTTCACAATACTGCTCCAACCTACCTTTACAGTCACATTGTATATTATCCCCCTCCAGGCACATTCAAACTAGTCTTCCTGATATTCCTAATATATACATTGATTTCAGGGTGTGCTTCATATGTCTTAAACATTTTATGCGTTTTGTTTTAGTTACATTTAATGAAGCTTGTCCCGGGCATGAGACTTGCTAGTTAAGGGTCTAGTTTGAGGCATAAAGTGGGAGCCATGAGCTGAGTAGTCATGCTAGGGATTTGTTATGGTTCTGCTCCAAGAGAAAGACAAGGGAATATCCCATAAGTGAAAAGTTAATATATAATTCAATTATTCTTTTATTATTATAATTTCAACTATGTTAAAGTCTGAGTAGCTTTCTCAGAAGTATTATTTCATCCATTATCTCAATAAAATGAGTTTTGTATGAAACTTTTAGTTGACCCTTACTAAATTTAGCCAGAGTTCCAAGGCCTAAAGCAATTAGGTCCCATTTTCAGGTTTCTACCTATCATCCTATTGCTAAAGTAGCCCAGTGAGATCTCTGTTTAAAGACAGATGGCTTTTATTTTTTCATTGCTGTAATAATAAAAATACAATTATAGAATAATGTAAACATTAATATAAAAATACAAGTAGAAGCCAATCACAATATGGCAAGTGCCAAGCATACCAAATCCAGAACTGCATCCTTACATAGTGCCATAGGCAATGACCTCTGAACAAAATGTCACACCAGGTCTGGCTTCAGCTTTTTAAGAAAGTATTTAAATGAGTCCTTTGCCCTCCCCACCTTGCCCCCAAAGTATGTTTTGCATTAAAAAACAACTGTCTTTTTCTTATTTTACTCTGATTTTTATGTCACTACTATCTTTTAAGGCCATATTTAACGTTGGGCTTCATTTCCATTCATGGTTCCCCAAAAGTCTGGGATGAACTACCTGGCAAAATGCACTACTTTGCAATATGTCATTTTGTTTTGAGTCACTACTCTTCAGGTATGTCATTTAGGATGTATTGCAGTGAAAAGAGGCCAGATTTAAAATCAAAGAACCCAACTCTGCCACTTTTTAACTGGATAACTCAAATTTCAGGGCTCAAATAAACAGTCCTTTTACTTAAGTCACATACCAGTGCCCTCAGGAAGAAGTTATTCTCAAGGTGGTTAAATAGCAGTTCATTGAATTAAAAAAAAAATCAAACCACTTGCACAAAGGTTAAAAACAGTTAATAAAAAATATTCCCTGGGGTCTCATGAACTCATTACCAAAGTCCATGGAACTACTTTTTTTTTAAGATAGCATTTTTAAAAATTAATTAATTTTCAGTTTTCAACATTCGCTTCCACAAGATTTTGAGTTCCAAATTTTCTCCTCATCTCTCCCCTCTCCTACCCCAAGACAGCGTGCATTCTGATTTACCCCTTCCCCCAGTCTGCCCTCCCTTCTATAACCCCCTACCCCCTTCTGTTATCCCCTTCCCTTCTATTTTCCTGTAGGGAAAGATAGATTTCTATTCCCCATTGCCTGTATATCTTATTTCCCAGTTGCACATAAAAGCAATTTTTTACATTAATTTTTAAAACTTTGAGTTCCACATTCTCTCCTTTCCTCCTTCCCCACCCACCCTCATTGAGAAGGCAAGCAATGTGATATAGGTTATACATGTGTAGTCATGCAAAACATTTCTCAGAACTACTTTTTTTTTTGGAGGGGGAAAGGCAAGGCAATTGGGGTTAAGTGACTTGTCCAAGGTACTAAGTGTCAAGTGTCTGAGGGCAGATTTGAACGCAGGCCCTCCTGACTCCAGAGCTGGTGTTCTATTCACTGCACCATCTAGCTGTTCCTCTTGGAACTACTTTTTATACACATCTTGCCCAAAAAGCCCAGAAAAATTCACCTGGAGAGGTTAACTCAAATGCCCTAGGTCTATACTGAACCTTCATTGCTTGAAACAGTAGAAAAAAACTGAATTTAGATTCATTTCTGAGTTTCCTACCTGTGTCACCATGGACAAATTATGTAACATCTCAACCTCAATTTTCTCACCTCTAGGATCTACTCTTACAAGGTTATTGTAAAGATAAAATAACAATATTTATAAAGATCACTGTAATTATAAAAATTCTAAATAACACCAGTAATGGTACATTTATCACCCATGACTTTCTTAAACCTTCCTTGTATCTATTTGTATTTTAGCCTCCAACTTCCCTAGGTTCACAAGTTCCATGTGTTTACTGCCTGCTGCGTAAAGCATTGCTCCTTTTTATATGCCTTAAATTTAAGTGCTTTCAGACTTCAAGGGGTGCCTTCTAATTTTAGGATACAGACTGTAAGCAACATATTCTTGCAGCCTAAAAGCTATAAGATTACTATTTTGAAAACTTCAGTAAGGTAGTATATTTAAATGGGTTTTTTACTCTGACAGCTAAAACCAGCTGCCAATTTCAGGCCAATTAGTCAACAAATATCTATCCATCGCCTACAATATTCTAGACATTTGCTAAGTGCTGGGGATGCTGTTTGTCTTTGGTTCTTGAAGAGAATCATAATATCAGAGAGGTGATGCCTTGACATGCAAATGAATCAGATTTAAATGAGGGAGAACTGTGCAAAATCACCAACCTTATTCTCTCCTCCTGAGAGATCTGGGTCCAGTGGCAAGAGAGATTGATCAGGGCAACTGGAGAAGTGATAAGGATACAAATAAAAGCAATAAGTAAATTCTGCTCTCTAGAAACTCACATTCTAAAGAGGGAGATAGCAGAGAAATCACTCTATACACAAGGACAGCTAGGTGGCCCAGTGGATAGTAGCCCGGGAGCCTGTGACACTTTTCAATGGGGATCAAGATATAAATTTCTATCTATTAATGCTTTAACACACAATTATTCTCATCCTACAAATAAAAAATCAAAAGGAATTAGAGGAGGTAAATAATTTCCTAGATATCCTTGCTAAAAAAAATGGCAGTCAGTAACAAGCATTTATTAATGTCAAATAAAAATCATTTATTAAGTACCTATTGGATGCCAAATCACTGTACTTGGGGTGAAAAGACAAAAATGAAACAATCCCTGTCCTTAAGGAACTTACATTCTATACAGAGAAATAAGATCTCCATATCTCTACTTCTATCCCTAGATATCTTAAGTATGTATACACACATATACAAACGTGTATATATGCATATATGTATGTACACCTGTGTATCTTGTATCTATAATGTAACTATATGTAAATATGTGCATATACATATGTGAACATATGTATGTGTGTGTATATACACACAACATAAATAAATGCAAGTTAGATCTTTGGATGTAGATGGAATAAAGAATGGTCTCAAAAAGGAAGTAGCAATTGAGCTGAGCTTTTAAAGGAAAATAAGAATTCCTAAAGATGGAAATTTCAGAGGAAATGCATGAAAATGTATTCTGAGAATAAAAAACAACTCAGGGTCAGAAATTTTTTTAAAATAGTTCTTTCAATTTAGTGTAAATGACTATTTCTTCTATTCAAACACCATAAACCTAATACAATAAAATTTTTTTAAAAAATTAAGTTGTTGTTAAAGAAGGCTGTATTTTCTTATCCTGGCATTGGCCAACCCATGATATTGAAAGACAAATAACACTGCATCAAAACATAAAGTATCTGATGGTAATTGTTTACTTTTATTAAGAAATGAAATCACAAAATCCTAGAATTTTGGAGTTGAGAGAGATCTTGGGTATTATCTCCTCAAAGGTTTCACTTTACAACAAAGGAAACTGAAGTCTTGAGACTTGATGCCTAAAATCAACAAGGCATAAATTAGGGCAGCACTGGGCCTGGATTTAGAAAGACTCATCTTCATAAACTCAAATCTAGTTTCAGACATTTACTAGCTGTGTGCCTGGGCAAGTCACTCAACCCTATTTGACTCAATTTTCTCACATGTAAAATGAGCTGGAGAAGGAAATGACAAAGCACTCCAGTATCTTTTCCAAGAAAACCCCAAGTAGGGTCATAATGGTAAATGTTTGACAGCTAACTTTCTGAAAAATTTAATCTGCATTTTTAACAATTTCAATTTGTAACATTTGTCAATTTCTAAAGTAGAACTGTTCATATTGAAAATACTCTGGCTCTCAGTGTACATTTTCTGAGGATGTAGCTTACATAATATGGTACGCTTTCATAATGCCACATTTCACACACCAAGTTTAATTACCAACCCAAGAAGTTTGAAATGAAAGTGACTTAATTTATGATAAATCATTATAACTGAGAAAGGCATTCATTGATCTTGGAGTTCAGAAAAAAAAAGATAAATAAAAACCACTCTCTCTCTACATAGAATTATTGGTCATAACTAGCTGTCCTTGCTAGATAGGCATGTTTCTAGGGTAGAAATTCTTTGAAGATTTAAGAAACTAAGCACATGTGGTTTGTATGCTGCCTTCATGGAATTCTTTCAATCATTTTGATGTCAAAAGAATATGGACTGAAGGCCTACTTTATGTTCTACTGTATGAATCATTCTTGATCTTAGACCACATCTATATTCACATCAGGATAGTGGGTCTAAGAAACTTGCCAACCATGACTTTCACTCAAACTGTTCAGCATGCTTTGTTTTTTTCCAGAGACACGATAAGAATTCTTGATATTTCTGGGTTTCTACATATCTGAACTGTCTAGTGATTTGAGTTAAAGTTTCTCAGAATGGATCCACACTTTACTTTGTACCCCTTCACGTACATTGCAGGCCACCAAAATTGGTCTACTTGCTCTCTCTTACATAAAACATTCCATTTACCATCTGTATGCCTTTGCACAGACTATCTTCTATGACTTGAATGGACATCCCTCCCATTTCCAAATCTTAGAATCCCAACCTATGTTTAAAACTCACCTGAAAAACCACCTTCTACATAATACCTCTTTTGTCCACCCAGTTCGTCCAAAATTTTATATATATATATATATATATATATATATATATATATATATATATATATATATAATACATGTGTGTATATATATACATATACACACACACTTATGTACATATTGTTTCCCTTTATAGCAGTAAAATGACTGCTATAAAGATCAATGACTGGGTTTTTTTTTTAATCTTTGTATATCCAGGACTTATCACCATCCTTGGTACATGGTAGGTGCCCAATAAATGCCTTTTGTCTCTTGATTTGATAAGCCTGTCCATGGACTTTTTAAAAGTACTACAGATTGGATGTGGTGGTACATCCCCAGGCATCAGCCTGCTGCTGTGGAGTCTGAGGCTAGTGGATTGCTTGAACTTAGGAGTTCTGAGTTGCAATGTGCTAAGGCAATAAAGGATCCGCTCTATGACTGATTGGCATGAATGTGATGAGCTCACAGGAGTAGGAGGCTATTAGGCTGCCTAAGGAAAGATGAACCAGACCAAGTCAGAAAAAAACAGAACCAGTTAATGTTTTCATGCCAATAAATATTCAGATCTGCTCAAGATGGGTCTCTATGCTTCTAGCCCAAGTGAACAAGTGGCACAGTGCATGGAGTACTGGGCCTGGAGTCAGGAAGACTCAGCTTCCTGAGTTCAAATTTGCCTCAAATACTTACTAGCTGTCTGACCCTGGACAAATCACTTCACCCTTTTTGCATCACTTTGCTTTTTACAGATGAATTTTCTCATCTGTAAAATGAGCTGGAGAAGCAAATGGCAACAACTGCAGTATCTTTGTCAAAAAATCCCAAATGGGGTCACAAAGAGTGGGACATGATTAAAATGACTGAACAACAAAAGTCTCACCAAAAAAAAGTAATCCATTGCCAGTTAGTTTTTTGATAATATATTCAATATTCTGCAGGGTAGTCTTTTCAGTCTAATGAAGTGTGTGCTATTCTCCTGGCTTTACTTCCTAGTTATAGAAATTTCATCTTGATTCATTTGATAAAGTGCCTATTTATTCCATGTCAGGTACTGTGTTGAATATTGAGGAAACAAAGACATAAATAAAACAATTCCTACCCTCTAGGAGCTTATTTTCTGTTGGGAAAGAAAATAGCCTATTCAGAGAAAAGTAAATACAAACTAGATACAAAGTGGTTACAAAGTAACCTAGTGGCTGTCTGTGAAGCACCAGAAATCAGGGGCAATCTGGAATGTCTTCTTGAAGGTTATGACACATGAGCTGAGTTTTGAAGGAAACCAAGCAAATACCTCATGGGGTGGTTGTAAGGATCAAATTAAGTATTTGGAAAAGAGCCCTTAACAAGGTAGAGCCAAGATGTTGGGAGTAGAGGCAGCAATCCGGATGAATTCTTCCAACATTACCCTCCAAACAACCTTAAAATAATACCTCAAATGAACTGTTGGAGCAGCAGAGCCAACAAAAGAACAGGGCGAACTTTTTTTTAGCCTAAGACAACAGTAGGAGGTTGGCAGGAGAGGTTTGTTACACTGGGGTGGCGTCTGACCCGAGTACATGCTGTGGAAATACCAGTAATGGACCCTGGAGTCTGCTTTGACAGTGGCAGCAGCAGTTTCAGCAGCTATCATTCAGAGATGGTGAGGAAGGAGGAGGAGGGGTGAATAACTGGTCAGAAGGAGATTACAGGGGACCTTTTTCTGGTAGTGGGTGCATCTGGTTACTAATTGGCACCTCTATTGCACATACGAAGTTCCAGGGAAGAGAGGAGGGTTTATGGTCAGTCACAAGGAAACAGGGGCTATGGTTACAGTTCCAAAGTGGTGAGTAGTGCTAGCACTTGTGATTGCAGAGGAACAAGAGACTTGGTCACAGTTCCAGGGCCAAGAGGAATACTAGTGCTTGACGCTATAGGGGACCAAGGGTTCTTCCTGGGTCAAGACCAGATCATAGACCAGGAGAGCAATAATCACAACTCTCCCCAAATCACACCACTTTGGAAGTACTGAAAACTTGCAGACCCCCATAACTAGTTATGAAAACAGCAGCACAAAAATAACCCCTGATGCTCAGTATAGTGTTTCCCCAGCCCAGATGACCAGTGCCCAACTTTTAAAGTTTGTAGTCAAGGTCAAATTCAAGAAATTGGCTGGAAAAATGAGCAAACAATAAAATAAAAAAGAAATTGGCCATGAAAAGCAACTGTGTTGGCAGGGATGACCAAGACACGAACTCAGAAGAAGACATCAAAGTAAAATCAGCCACAAGCAAAGTGTCAAAGAAAAATGCTAATTGGACACAACCACAACTAGAATTGCTAGAAGAGTTAAAAAAGAGTTGTATGTTAAAGGAAAAATTGGAAAATAAATGAAAATGATGTAAGAAGACTATGAAAACAGAATTAATAGCTTGGTAAAAGAGGCATAAAAATATTGAAGAAAATAACACCTGGAAAATAGAAGACCCAGGAAAAAACCAAACATAAAACTCAAAAGAAGCATAAAAAGTAAACATGAAAGAGAAATCAAAAGGGACTCAATAAAGTCAAAGTGTTTATATTCTTATATGAGAAAATGAAATATGTAACTCCTAAGAATTTTATCATTATTAGGGCAGTTAGAGGTAATCTTTATAGATGCCATGGATATGACTCGATTATATTAAGATGATCTCCAAAAAATGAAGGGGTGAGAAAGAAGGATGCCCTGAGAGAAGGGGAAAGGGAGAGGAAGAATGGGAAAAATTATCTCACATAAAAGAGGCATGCAAGGAAGAGCTTTTACAGTGGAGCAGAAAATAGGATGAATGGGCAGCAGACAATACTTGAACCTTATTCTCATTAGAACTGGTTGAAAGAGGGATGAACACACTCTGTTGGGTATAAAATCAAGCTCACCCAATGAGGAAATAAAAGGGTGGGTAGGAGGATAAGAGAAATGAGGAGAGAATGATTAAAGGAAGGGTGAATCCAGAGAGATAGTGGTCAAAAACAAAACAGATTTTTGAGGAAACACAGGATAAAAAGAGAGAAGGATAAACAGAAGAAAATTGAATGATATGAATTACACAGTAATCATAATTGTGAATATGAATGGAATGCACTCACCCATAAAATGGAAGCAGGTAGCAGAGAGGACTAGAAGTCAGAATCCAGAAGGATGTTGTTTATAAGAGACACTCTTGAAACAGACACACAAACAGCATTAAAATAAGGGACTGGAGCAAAATCTCTTCTGGTTCATTTGAAGTGAAATATGCAGGGGTAACAATCGCGATAGACAAAGCAAAAGCAAAAAAGAGACTTAATTCAAAGAAATAATCAGGAAAACTAAATTTTGCTGAAAGGTACCATAGACCATGAAGCAATATCAAATAAATTTATACCAATTTTCTCTGACAAAGGCCTCATTCTTCAAATACATAGAGAACTGAGTCAAATTTATAAAAATAAGATGCAATCCATGATTGATAAATGGTTAAAGGATATGAGGAGGCAGTATTCAGAAGAAATCTATTTTCTGTCTATTGTCATATGAAAAAAATTTTCTAAATTACTATTAGAGAAATGAAAATGAAAACATTTCTGAGTTATTATTACATATCTATCAAAAATGGCTAGAGGGGATGCTAGAGGTGATGAAGGAAAATATGCACATTAATAAACTTTTAGTGGAATTTTCAACTGGTCCACCCCTTCTGGAGAACAATGCCCAAAGGACTATAAAAGTGTACATACCCTTTGATCCAGCAATACCACTACTAGTTTAGTACTCTAAGAGATCAAAGGACATATAAAGGAAAAATCCAGGTATGTAGTCCCACTACTCCTTGAGATCTAAGGCCAATGAATTCCACTGGATCCCTCCAATAATATAATACAGAACATGGAAGTAATTTAAGCACAGGGAATTTGTTTTTGTTTTGTTTAGTTTTTTAAGGGGGAAGGTGAATTGCCCCTGAATTACTCCATTTCTCCACTTCTCTATGCAAGGGAAGACTTGGCCATTCTGTTTAGAAGCCAAAGCAATACAGTTTTTCTTGCTCCTGGAAAATCAAAACCAGACTTGCTTTAAGTAAAAATTTTCTTTACCCTATTTATTTTTGTAATATTAGAATAAATAAAGAGCAGAGCAGAGATGTTGTGAGAAGAAACCAGAAGGAAAATTTTATTTCATGGGGCACAGTAAGTATAATATACTCAGTTAATTTTTTTATTATGAACTTGACAAGCATCAGCAAACATAAATATTGCAAATACAAAGAAGAAAAATTCTATTATATAAGAAAATGTATTTTATTATATAGATATAAATCTATTTCATAGATTGCTATTTTAGTATATATTAATTTTAATATGATAAACAATATATTTCTGCTTATCTGTGTCCTTTTCTAAACTTTTTTTCTGCATTCTTCTGTGTTTTTAACTGTTTCATTTACATTTTTCTTTAATTTCTTTTTTTTCTTAGCTTTATCACTATTCCCCCACTCCCTCCCCACCAAACATACACACAATTCTCCCAAACAGTAAAAGCCTGCTTTGTAACAAATAAGTATAATCATACAAAACAAATTCAATCACTGGTCATTTTTTAAATAATTTATTTTATTTTTAATTTATAGATTAAAACAAGCATTTCTTAAAATGCACATCTGATAATGTTACTTCTTTAACTTTGGGGATCAGTTTTAAAAGTTCCTCAAATAAAAAGATTCAGGAGTATTTATGGGGTCATCTGATCATAGATTTAGGACTTTAGAAGGTCCCCTAAGAAACACCTCATTTTATAGATCATAACATTGACACTGAGAGAGGTTAAGTAACTTTCCCAACATATCAGAGATGGGCAGGGCTGTAATAGAGCTAGAATTTGACCTCAAGTCTTCTGACTCTTAATCCCACATACTTTCTGAAGGAGAAATTCTCTTTACAACATTCAGAACTGGGAAGGGCAAGGAAAGAGAACAAGCATTTATTAAATACCTGCTATATGCCAGGCACTGTGCTAAGTGCTTTACAAATATAATCTCATTAGATAATTGGAAGTGAAAAGTAGCATAGTGCATTGTAATGGGAATAAGAATTTGAAGATCTTCCCTGCCCCCTAATAGGCCTAGGGGAAATTTGAAGACCTTTCCTGCTTTGAAAGTAAACTCTGCCCCCTAATAGACTGAATGTAATCACATGGAGCCTGTGGTGGGAGGAATTTCCTGAAGGGTAGACCAGAGCCCAAAGGAAACTGGGAATCAGAGCTAGACTAGACTGTTGGGGGAGAGGACTCTCAGACAAGGAGTCAGATAGGCTCCTAAATAAATATTAATCTAATATTGGTTTGTGGGAAGGCTAAAGAATGATGTGGCTCTTAGCATTATTATGAATTCTGAATATCTTTGGTACTATGATGGAATCAGCTTACTGATTTGGGGATTTGGTTTTCTGCTGTCTAAATGCTTCAGTTCTGTCCTCTATCTGGAGAGTTTGGTATATTTTGTGTTTGAGTGCCATGTGGGAATATTTATAGTCACGGTCTTTATCTTGATCATGGGTGCTGTAAATATTGCATTGGTACTACATGTATAGACACTGGACCTGGAGTTAGGAAGACCTGAATTCAAATACAGCCTCAAACACTTACTGGCTATGTTACCCTGGGAAAGTTATTTAACCTCTCTTTGCCTCAAATGCCTCATCTGTAAAATGAGTGAAGTAATAGAACCTACTTCACAAGGTTGTTGTGAGGCCCAAATAATTGTAAAATGCTTAGTATAATACCTAGCACATAGTAAGTGCTATGGTAAATGTTATTTTATTTATTTGTGTATATATGTATAGATATGTTTATGTAATAGTACATCCATATGGGTATGTGTGTATAGATATAGATACAAATATAGATTAGATATATATATGTAGGGGCTGGTTCTGTGATTTCATTGGCCTAGGAAACTCCCATGTGAGGAAACTCCCTCTTCCAATGCAGATAAGCATCCTCTCTGAAACTTTTAATTTTTATAAAGTTGCCTAGAGTATTAGGTTAAATGACCTGTCCAGGGTAAAATAGCCAGTATGTGTCAGAGGTAAGGTTTACTTCCATGTCTACTGATTTTGGGATTGGCTTTCTATCCTTAAAGCACACTGCTTTTGCAAGAAGAAAAAAAAGAGGGAGGGAGAGAAAAAGACAGACTGAAACAGAGTCAAAGAATGACAGAGATAGACAGAAAGAGAAAGGAAGGATAGAAGGTTGTGATCAGAGAGTAATTTCAGAATTCAGATAATGTAGGCGATAGTGGGGTCTGCAATGAAACTATCCTTATGGGTGACAGACATGAAACATAGATTTAGATCTTGACTGGAGTTGGAACCAAAGTATGTCTCTTGGTGCTTTGATCCAAGGCACTGTACTTAGAGGGAACAAAATTTGGAAGGGAGGGATACCACTCACAGTCCTTCTTCAGTAGAGAAACAACAGAATTTAATACTTAGTTTTGAGGAATATTTTGTGAAAATAGGATACTACCAGCTGACGAACTGGGTTGAATTCTTCCTGAATTCTTCTCCTTCCCCAAGGTGGCCTCCCCAATAGCATCTACTCAATAGCAGTTGTTATGCTATTTGCCCAGCTGCTATATGTATCCTCCCTAAATTTCAGCATCCTATTTTACCTTCTTACTCTGGTTTTGGAAAGAAAAATTACATTAATATTAACATTGCTACAGTCCATTAGTTCTATTAAGAATCCCTATAAATGCCTAGACCCTAATGGATCTTCCTTTCTACTACCATATGGTGTATCCTCCCCTTAAAAAATGAAGTCCTTAGAGATGCAAATTGTCCTACTTTTGAATATATATGTATAGATAATACATATATAACATGCATCTATATAGAGAGACAGCAAACAGAAAGACAGAGACAGAAGGAAAGTGACACAGAGACAGAGTCAGCAAAAAGAGACACAGAAAAGTCATACACAATCTCCCATGTCAATATTATGTCATCTATAGGTAGAATAGGCAGTCACCTATTTGGTGATTTAAGAGCTTTAGAGATTTAGATCACCTAAATATCACTGTTCCCCTTCCAGACTCTCATGATACCCTCCATGCCCATAAATATGTTCATTTTCTTATTTTAAGACACAACAACAGAAGACCTCTGCTAAAATACAAGGGTATTATCTTAGTGGGGATGATGAGTGGGGTGAGGATTAACAGAGGAAGCCCCTAAAATCCAGCAATACATTAGCATATTATTTTTAAAAATCAGAGTTTTAAGAAAAATAATGAGAAGACTGAGGGATGGCATAGGACATTCCTCAGCTAAAAGGGGACTGGGTAGGAAGTTTGGTAGGTAACTAGTAGGGAGTAGAAAAGTGACAAGTAAGAAGGGAAACTCTGAAGAGTGGGAAGAAGAGAAGGACCAAAGGAAAAAATTCTCAATTTTACTAAGTAAAAATTCTGCTTGAAATAAATGTGGGATCACAATCCTAGGGTTACAGATTTAGAACTGGAAGAATAAATTGGACCTTTTTGAAGTATATACTCCAGAAACCGACACATCCTAATAGGACATAACAGTAGAAAGAACCTTAGGTTTGGAGTCACAAAATCATAGATTTAGAACTGAAAGACACATTGGTGGCCATTCAGTCTAACCACACATTTTATAGATGAAGAAACAGGTTCAGTAACTTGCCTAACATCGCACTGCTGGTATCAGAAGCAGAACTTGAACCCAAGGCTTCCTAACTCTAAATCCCATGTCCAGTCCGCTATTCTATGCTGCTTTTCTTCAATTCAGGATCTTAGTTCAAATCTTCACCTATTTGATCCTGAGCAATTCATATGTCCTGAGTGCACCTCAACTGCCTCATCTGTAAAATGGTTGTGAGGGTTAGAGATTGGGGATTACCCATCTACATGATCACTAAGACTTCTTTCTAGCTCTAAATTCTTTGATCATGTAAACATTCTCCATAGCACCAGGGGATCTGGTTCATGTCTTCTCTTGTACCACAGATAATGAGTTATCTGTTTATTTAATTTATGCTTTCCAGGGGCACTTTGGATATAAATCCATTTCAGCAGATTTTTTCTAATAGGAAAACCTAGACTCCGGAGGAAAGACCCTTGTATTTTAGAAATAAACCTTTCTCTTTTTTCCTGAAAGGTATTTTTATTCTTTTACAAACATAACAAGATCCCCAAATACCCAAAGCAAGATTTGCTGGGGTAGAATGGGTCTTTATCACTGTGACAGAAATTCGTTTTGACAGTCCTGTTTACGCTGGGGAGAATAATGACAGCTGACAGGCCAGGGGACCACCCGGCAGGTTATTTACATTTGGAACTTGGAAATCAGCTTTGTTTAGATAATGTTTCAGTTCTCCAATCTGGCCATGCTGAACAGGCTGCCTCCATTCCTTGTTGAAAGGATTCCAGGGCACAGGGATTGTAATCAGTAATGCCAGGGTTCACACTGACAGGTGAGAGCCCCTATACTAATATAATGAGTTGCTCAGCATCATGCTGAGCATTTACTGCACTCAGGTGATCATGACAGGGCACACTAATGGAATCTTCTACTTTAAAGATAATTTGGAGGGGGCAGTCAGCAGGCTGCAAGAAACATCAAGGTAGGTTTCTTGCATCTGCTACTGAAAACATGTATAGAAGGTCAAAGCAGGAAAGGAGGCTAAAGATCTTTTCCTTTCTCTTTATTTTACAGACAGGGAAACTGAGGCCAGAGAGTTGACGAGCCTTGCCTGAGGACACAATTAGTTGCTATTACCTAATCAAAATGCCTTAAATTACCCCAATAAAAAAAAGCATTTACCATTTTTGTGTTAGGCAGCGGTGATAGAAAGGTGAGGGCAGCTAGGTGTCACACTGAATAGAATGCTGGGTCTGGAGTCAGTAAGACTCATCTCCCTGAGTTCAAATCTGGCCTTAAATTATTCCTAGCTTTGTGACCCTGGGCAAGTCACTTAAAAATGTTTGCCTCGGTTTCCTTATCTGTAAAATGAGCTAGAGAAGAATACAACAAACCACTCTAGTACCTTTGCCAAGAAAACCCCAAATAAGGTCATGAAAAGTCTGACAGATTGAAATGACTGAACAACATCTGGTGATAGAAATTTCCTGCCCTCAAGGAGTTGCAATCTACATGAAGCAGCATGTACACATGAAGATATTTGAAAAATATATACAAAAGTTACTATGTGATTTTGAGAAGAAACTAAGCAAGGGAAACAGGAGAGGTCTCATGTTGAAGGTGGCTCTTGAGGTAAGCCTCAAAAGCAATTAAGGGGAGGAAGAGGAAGAGAGAGGGAGGGAGGGAGGGAGGGAGAGAGAGAGAGAGAGAGAGAGAGAGAGAGAGAGAG
>NW_027187244.1:879652-980242 GCF_028583685.1 Petaurus breviceps papuanus
AGAGAGAGAGAGAGAGAGAGAGAGAGAGAGAAGTACAAAGGCAGAAAAGTGAGCTCCAGAATGAACATGGAGGTAGGGGCAGCTAGGTGGCGCAGTGAGTAAAGCACAGGCCCCAGAGTTGGGAGGACCTGAGTTCGGTTCCAGCCTCAGACACTTAACACCCACACAAAAATACTAGCTGTGTAACCTTGGGCAAGTTGCTTAACCCCAATTGCACTCTGAAAGGCAAAAAAAAGGAAAGAGAAAAAAAAAGAATGAACATGGAGGGAAGCAATAACTCAATATGATCAGAAGGTAGGGTGAGACCATGGCATGAAGGACTTGAAATACAAAATAGGGGGAATCTATGATTTGCTGTCCTTGGGATATATGCTTAGGAAAAATGTTAATGTCCACTCACCATTGCTTCAGTGTCTCAGAGTCAGGAAGCCCGGGGTTCTATTCCCATCTCTGACATAACCTGCTCTTAGGTGGGCAAATTATAGAATATTACATTACTCTAGGTTATTCTTTAAAGTCATAATTTTAAGGTTATTCAAAGGTTTTTCTTTAAGACTCTAAGCTGCAGAAGAGTTTCTAACCTGCATTGGTTTAAAGAGTTTCCTTACTGGGAGTTACCTAGCACAGTGAAATCATAGATTGGGTCCTATCTATCCAAATATCTATCTCTCTATCTCCTTATCTATCTACATACTGTTGTGATTGTATGTATTAATGTAAATATTAATTTGCAAAATGAATATATAAATGTGTGATTTTAAGTCATTATGCAGCCCACAGGGATCCTTATATAAGGCTCAATGACCCACTTTTCTATTTGAACAGAATTTCACCACAATATACTAGACATGTAGAACATCGTTTAAAGATTTACAATAAAGAGGAAACCCACTACCTCCTAAGGGATCATATCACACTCTAAGAAAATTATTTTTTTTCCTTCCTCTCAAATATTCAGCAAATTTTTGATCAAATTATTGTGGTTATTTCCTCCAGTGTTGCAAATAGCAGCCCACTCAAGCCTGCCCATTCTGTGTAACTCTTGTTTACATCCTCAATTCCTATGTTCACTACAGGCAGTTTACTTGACATGCTGGAAACTTTTCTTGTTTTCTTTTGGTCTCATGAGGATACTAATGGCATACAAAGTGTGTCTATCATTTATCCCTTATTCTTACCATGTGACCATACATCTTTTATACTCACACATTTCTTTAATGACACCCTTTATTCTACTTTTCATCATAATTCCTTATTTATAGCATATTGCCACCTGCTCACCTTATATCAAGCCTAAATATTCCCCTTTGAAACCTCTACTTTTTAGCTTTTCCTAGTTCTACACCCTAGAATGAAACAGAAACATCTTCCATGTAAGAATCCTTCAGATACTTAAAGCTGGCTATTTTAAACCTCTTTCCTCATGTCTTCTCACATCTAAACTAAACATGTCTAATTCCTTCAACTAATCCTCATCTGGCCTGATTTCAGGGTCATTTACCATTTTGGTTGTTCTATGAAGTGTCCTTCCTAAAATATGGTGCTCATTAAAATCACCATTTTTAACAGATCACATGTCATGTGATAAAAGAATAGATGAACTTCGAGTCAGAGTACTTAGGTTCAAATCTCATACCTGCCACTTACTAGCAGTATGTCTACGGAGAAAACACTCATTGCTATGAGATTTTTTTAAAATCTGTAAAATGAAGATTAATAATACCTGTCACAGGAATAGTATAAAGAAAACACTTTTCAAGCCTTTAAGTACTAAAGAAACATTGTCATTGTGATTTCCCTTACTGATCATGTATTTCCTCTTTCCTTTGTCCTTTTCATTATTCTTATTTAATGTTATGCATGCACACCAATATCACTTTATTCTACACACTACTAAAATTTGTTTCCATTTTAGCTACAATAGGGAAATAAAGAAATTTTCCTGAAAGATCCAAGGGAATTAATTTACATCTACTTACAGAGAATATATATCTACCTATAGATATATATGCATATACACATGCATGTATACATCTAGTATATATACATGCATGTATATGTGTTTTTATACACACAATACCTGTGTACACATGTGATACACATATACACACATTTGTCTATATATATTATGCATACATATGTATATTGTTGTTAAGTTGCTTCATTCATGTCTGACTCTTCGTGGCCCTATTTGGAATTTTCTTGGCAAAGATACTGGAGTGCTTTGCTATTTTCTTCTCTAGCTAATTGTACAGATGAGGAATTGAGGCAAACAGGGTTAAGTGGTTTGCCCAGGGTCACACAGCTAATAAGTGTCTGAGGCAAAATTTGAAGTCAGAAAGGTGAGTCTTCCAAGCCCAGTGCTCTATCCACTATACCACCTAACGATTCTAATAAATAATAAAAAAATTCTGCAAATAAGAAGAAGATCCTAAAATATAAAGGAGAGAAAATTCAAATAAAACAAGGCTATTCTGTCACCCACCAGAAACTACAGAAAAGAATGAGATAATGTGCTTTAAAGAGCAAAGAGACTCAAAATACACCACAAAATGACATACCTTGCCAACTTCAGCCTAATCATCACTGAAATCATTGTAAAAAAAGAACTGGACCTGAAGTCAGAAGACCAGGGTTCAAACACTACCTTGGTCATTTCCATAGATGTATAAATCTAGGCAAGTCATTTAACATATGGGTCTCAGTTTCCCAATCTATAAAATGATCAGGTTAAATTAAATGATCTCCAAGGACCCTTCCAGCTCCATTTCTATGATCCTCTGGCTTGTTAAATATAAGAGAAATTAAACCCCACTGTCACCACTTGCGACTGACCCTGGAAAAATGTAAAACATTTTTCTTAGAATTGGAAGAGATATGAAGGGTCATTGAATCTAATCTATACCTGACTGGACAACATCCCAAACCTGTGATTATACTGCCTTTTTATTTGATCTTTGGAGATGAAATCCTCTATCCCATTGCCTCTGCTAGAAACTCATTCTGCTTTTAGATAGCTCTTATTATTAGGAAGTTTTTCTTAATATCAATTGTAATCTGCCTCTCTGCAACTTCCATTCATTGTTTCTAGTTCTGCTCTCTGGTGTCCATCAGAACACCTTTATCATTTTTCATAGAATAGCCTCTATCTTTCAATTTTGAGCTATTTCCGATGCCCCTATTCTTTCCTTAGTATCAAGTGATCTCTCTTGTTCTAATAAGCCACTAATACCTTAGTATGAATTGGTATTATTTGTTAGCTATCTCAGATGACATTCATTTTAATAACATTTTTAAAACTCTCTTTTAAAAATTTTTAAATGTAAGATTTTTTAAAAGAGTAAAAAAATTTCAGTGACTTTTATGGACAGTGTAAAGTTTGAAATCTTGCATTGAAGGACACTTACAATGCAGTATTGACTTAAATTTCTAGGTATTTCCTTTCATGCACTCTATATTCTAGGAAAACTGGTCTATTCTCTGCCTCTGCAAATGCGCCAGAGCCTCATACAGCCATGCCTCTGGCCAGCTGTTTCTTACATCTGTAATGTCATCTCCTCTATGTTCTACTCTCCTTGAATTCCCACCCATCCTTTAAAACTAAACTCAAGGTCCACCTCCTTTGATGAGCCTTCCTAGTCACCCATCTCTCTCCCCAATCCCTCCCCCAATGCCTCCAAATTAACAAAACTTATATTTCACATGAAGTTTTTGCAGGTAGCTCTCTGAGATGTTTAGTATATAATATTATGTCTTCTAATCATCTGTTTATGTTACATTCCCTTTTTTAGATGTAAACTCCATGTGTTTTCTAAACTTTGTCTGTCCCCCAGCACCTTGTACAGGACTCTCTACATATAGTGGACCCTTAATAAATGTTTGTTGAAGGGATGTGGGGGGAGGTGTAAGGATGGATGAATGAATGTGTGAATGAATTAATGGATAGATGGAGGTATGGATGGGTGGATAACCAGATATAAGGGGATCTTCAAGAGAAGAAATCAAAGAAATAAATATTGAATGGTGAAATTTCAGGATGGTGTTTTCTGTGATAATGAAGAAATATTTTGAGATAGTCAGGAGAAGCTACATAGGCAATAACTTGTAAATAAAATCTGACACTACCACTTATTCTGGTCATTTGGGAGGAGCGGCAGAGTTGGAAAGAGAGAACAGAGATGTGTTGAAGGAAATGAATATCACCTAGATAAACCCTCATTTTATAGAACAGAAAATTGAGTTATGGTTTAATTCTTACCCAAACTGAGGACCTAATTTCTATGTTAGAAATGATGGGAAGCCTAAGGGAAAAGGAAATGATCACTGCCATCTAGAGTTTGTAATAGAGGATAGAAAATTCAGGCCTAATTTGACATGTTCGTGTAGGGTTAATGGGATGTAAAATCTTCCTCATTCATTAATAGGCCTTACATGGAGCCCTGATGAAGAGCCAATTAAGCACTGGACCATGGAAATTCCCACCCCTTTCCATTTAAGAAATTCCTTAGCTTCCAAGCTTGTTTGGAAACCACATATATTATATTGCTTGGAGGGAGAGGTGGGGCAGAGAGAGAAACTTGCCTAGGGGAACTTGCTCAAAAAAGAATGTTTAAGATGTCAGCACTCCCTGGATTAGTGACAAGTACCTTGCTAAATTTTGCCTCCTGGTATCCCAATAGTGATGTTGCAAATAAATATTTTGGTTTGGTCTTAAATGAAGTTTATTATATTTTGTGGACCAACCCTGGAAATGAGCATGTATATTCATAGTAGCTGCTATGAGTATTGCATTGGCATTACAATTCCCTATAGAACAAATTTCAGAGGATTCAAAAGAAGGATAGGTGGGATCCTATCAATTTAACTTCTAGGGAAATTGACTCAGAAGGGTTAGGAAATTAATGAATGAAATTACAAAGTCACAAAGTGAAACAAATCCAATGAGGAGGAATAAAAAAGGATTTTTTCAGGACATCAATATGTATTCACAGAGAACTTATTTGGATTTTAAAAAGTAAGTACAGAATATAGAAGCAAGATAGCAGAATATGAAAACAAAAGAGGTAAACAGAAGAAGACTGAAGGGCTGAAGGATGAAATATGAATGTATGACATGAAGGAAAGGGAACAAAAATGTATTAAGTGCATACTTTGTGCTAGCCACTATGCTAAGAATTTTATTAATATTATCTCATTTCATCTACACAGCAATCCCAAGAGGCAAATACTATCATTATAATGTTTCATATTTACATTTCAGGAAACTGAGGCAGGCAACAGTAAAGTGATTTCCCTATGGAAGTGTCTGAACTCAGAGCTGAGCTCAGGTCTTTATGATCCCATACCCAGAATTCTATCCACAGTACCATCTGGCTGCTCCTGGGCTTATACAAGTATCAGGATTGCTAAAGTTCAGAATGAGCAGATGAAAGTCAGAAAAGTTAAAGCCAACAGAAAAGTTGGGTTTTTTTTGTTTTTGTTTTTGTAAACCTATGTTGGGAAGAAGCAAAGAAGAAACAGAAGGAATGGGTACTATGTTAAAGGTTAATAGAAAGATGATAGATGACAACAAAGAAAAAAAAAAGACTATCTGATTATGATGTTGCTTTCTTTTCCCTGCCAGGGAGCATGACCTTTGACTAGAAAAAAAAACAAAACAAAGATGACTAATAAAGGAGCTAATATCCAAGATAAATAAGGAGATAGAAAGCACCTAGCTGTTCTTTACAAATTCATGTCACCTGGCCCAGGTTCTTGGTTACTGAAATAAGTGGGGAATGTGATTGATGAAGGTGATATTTGAATGACTATAGAGAATGGGAGAGCTACCTCAGAATTAAAAGTCACATTTTCTATCTACTTCTTTTTTTGTTTTGCTTTTTGGAGGAGAGAAAGCAGGGCAGTTGGGGTTAAGTGACTTGCCCAAGGTCACAGGCTAGTAAGTGTTAAGAGTCTGAGGCTGGATTTGAACTCAGGTTCTCCTGACTCTAGGGCCAGAGCTCACCACCCCTCTATCCACTTCTAAAAGGGAAAGAGGATAGTTTATATCCTATAAGCCAATGAACTTGGCCTCAATCTTTGGCAAAATTCTATAATGGTTCCTAAAAGATATGCTTGGTTCTAATTTTGATACATTAAATTGAAAAGCTTCTGTACAAACAAAGCCAATGTAACCAAGATTAAGAGGGAAGTGGAAAATTGGGAAAGAATTTTTACAATCAATGTCTCTGATAAAGGCCTCATTTCTAAAATGTACAGAGAATGGAATCAAATCTATAAGAATACAAGTCATTCCCCAATTGATAAATGGTCAAAGGCAGTTTTCAGAGGAAGAAATTAAAGATATCTATAAGCATATGAAAAAATACTCTAAATCACTATTGATTAGAGAAATGCAAATCAAAACAACTTTGAGGTATCACATCTCAAATTGTTTAAGACAACAAACAAGGAAAATGACAAATGCTGGAGAGGATGTGGAAAAATTAGAACACTAATGCATTGTTGGTGGAGTTGTGAACTGATTCAACCATTCTGGAGAGCAATCTGGAACTATGCTCAAAGGGCTATAATTTCATACCCTTTGACCCAGGAATACCATTTCTAGGGCTGTATCCCAAAGAGATCATAGAAGTGGAAGTGAGATCCATATGTACAAAAATATTTATTGCAGCTTTTTTATGGTGGCAAAGAATTGGAAATTTAGGGGATGCCCATCAATTGGGCAATGTCTAAACAAGTTGTGGTATATGAATGTAATGGAATACTATTGTGCTATAAGAAATGAGGAGAAGATGGACTTCATATTTACCTGGAGAGGCTTATAGAACTAATGCTGAGTGAGAAGAGCAGAACCAAGAGAAATTTGTACACAATTATAGACACAACATAGGTTTGACGACCAACTTTGATAGATTGGACTCTTCTCAGCAATACAGGGTTATAAGTCAACTCAAAAGACTCATGATGGAGAGAGATGTCTACATTCAGAGAAAGAACTAGAAAAAAACAGAGTTTGAATGCAGATTGAAGCAAACTACTTGCTCTCTTTTTCTTGTTTGGTTTTGTTTCCTCTTTCCCATTGTTCATTATCTGATACAATCCTTTTTTATAACCTGACTAATGTCTAATGTGAAAGTATTTGAATATCCTATACTTGATTGTATGCTGCCATGGGGTGGGGGGAAGAGGAGGGAGGAGGAGAAAATTTGAAACTCGAGGAATCGTGGAACTGAATCTTGTATACTAAAAGTAAACAAACAAATTAATAAAGACCAAAAAAAAATTTTAAAAATATATATTTTTAAAAAGATATGGTTGGTTGGTTGTTGTCCTTCATTCTTGAAGAGGACCAAAATGACATCACCTTGTTAGGGTCAAGTTTCAATGTGTCCAACTGTGGCTGATCAGACTAATCCAAGCCCAGAATCAGGTCAGGTACAAATAGTCATGTGAACATTTGGGATGGACTCTCTAAATTTGCACATCCTTCATTTCCTTTGAGTTTTTTTCAATTCTGCTTTGCTCATAGAGCACAGCACTTTCTCTGATGTGGGCACACCATGCTGAGAGGTTCTATGCCAGTGTCTTCCATGTCACAGAATCAATCCCAAAGTTCAGAAGGACCTTGAGAGTGTCCTTGTATACTTTCTTCTGACTACCATGTGAGTGCTTGCCCTGTATGAATGCTCCATAAGATAGTCTTTTTGACAAGGATATGTTTTGCATTCAAACAACATGGCCAGCCCATTGGAGTTACACTCTCTGAAGTAGAGTTTGAATGTTTGGAAGTTTAGTTTGAGTAAGGACCTCAATATCTGGTACCTTATCCTGCCAGGTGATCTTCAGAATATTCCTAAGACAATTCAAACAGAAGCGATTCAGTTTCCTGGCATGGTGCTGGTTATACTGTCCAGGTTTCACAGGCATACAACAATGAGGTCACCACGATGGCTCTATAGACCTTTGGTTTGGTAGTCAGTCTAATACCTCTTCTTTCCCATACTTTCCTTCAGATTCTCCTAAACAGTGAGCTAGCTCTGGCAATGCATGCATCAACCTCATTATCAATGTGTACATCCCTGGAGAGGACACTACCAAGGTCAGTGAACTTATCCACAGCATTCAAGACTTCTCCATTTGTTTTAACCAATGGCTCCACATGTGGATGTTATGGTGGTGGCTGATGGAACGTCTATGTTTTTTTTTTTTTGGTGTTAATTGTTAGGCCAAATTCAGTACAAGCAGCAGAGAATTGATTCATACTTTGTTGCATCTCAGCTTCAGAGTCTGCATTGAATATACAATCATCTGCAAACAAAAAAATCACGCACCAACTCTCCCTCCACTTTTGTCTTGACATAGACTTTTCAAGTTGAAGAATTTACCATCAGTACGGTAAGATATGGTTAATGAATATCCAGAAGAGGAAGCAATGATCAAGAAGAACCAGAATGATTTCAACAAGAACAGACAATGCCAGACTAACCTTTAACTTTGATTAAATATCTCATGCTATTCTGGTTGAAAAGGGTTATTGAAAAATGTGGAGTGAATAATGGCATAACTTGTTAGACTCTGAAGTGGTTGAATGTTCAGAATCAAAGATCAGACATTAATCATTCTATGTCAGCTTGGGAAAAGAAAGGTCTCCAATGAAGTACGCTTTGCATCTCTGCTTATCCTTATTGTTATTCAGTTGTTTCAGTCATTTCCAACTCTGTGACCCCATGTGGAGTTTTCTTGGCAAAAATATTGGAATGGTTTTGCCATTTCCTTCTCTAGTTCATTTTACAGATGAAGAAACTGAAGCAAACAGGGTTAAATGACTTGCCCACGTTCACATAGTATGTTTCTGAGGCTAGATTTGAACTCAGGAAAAGGAGTCTTTCTGACTCTAGGTCTGACACTTGTGCCATCTAGCTTCCCTTCACTTAGACTTCTGCTGTTTAATATTTCAGCAATAACTTGGATACGGATCATGGTGCGGTTAGTATGTGAATGAAACTTAGAGATTATACAAAAATGGAAGGGATGGCTAGCATACAAAGATAAGAGTCAAGATCCTAAATGCTTTGAATTTGACTAGAACACTAGGGCAAATCTGTAAGACGAAACGGAGAAGGGATAAAAGCAGAATCTTACACTTGAGTTAAAACAATTGACTTCAAAATTACAAGATGGGGGAGGTATGGGACAGTTGATTGAAAAGATTTGGGTGTTTTGTGGATTGTTGACTCAATGTGTTTCAGCAATGTGATAAAGCAGCCAAAAATGAATGCAAATGTAGGCCTAATAGTGGAAGCATGGGGCAGCTAGGTGTTGCAGTGGATAGAATGCTGGGCTTGGAGTCAGGACTACTCATCCTCCTAAGTTCAAATCTGGTCTCAGACACTTACCAGCTATGTGACTCTGGGAAAATCACTTAACCCTGTTTGCCTCAGTTTCCTCATCTGAAAATGAGGAAAATGAGCAGGAGATGGAAATGGCAAACCACTTCAGTATCTTTGCCAAGAAAACTCCAAATGGGATCATGAAAAGCTGGACAGTACTGAAAATGACTGAAAAACAAAACAAAAGGAGAAGCCTAGCTTTTAGAATAAAGTAATCGATGACTTTAATCTGCCCTGGTCAGTTCATATCTGGAGAATCTTTTACCTTTAATGCCACAGTTTAGGAAGGTATTTTTTTTTATTTTTGGATAATGTTTAAAGGACAGCAACCAAGGTGATGAAGGGCCTTGAGTCCATGCCATGTGATGATCATTTGAAGGAACTGAGGATGCTTTATTATAGAGAAAAGAGGATATAGGAGCTACCTGATATATCAGTTATTGTTGTTAGCGGCAGCAGCAGCAGCAGAAGCAGCCTACAGTGACAAGAGGATGATCCCAGTCTGACAAGGACTTCAGTCCCTGAGTCTTCTACTCCTGCTGAGCTCAAACAATGTTTATAGAGTAATGCTGCAGTGTCCTGGCAAATGTTTAACTGGCTACTCCAGAAGAAAGAAACATGCAATATACTTTTTTTTTCAGTTTATTAATTTATTTGTTTTCGGTTTTCAACATTCACTTCCTTAAGTTTTAGGTTTTCTCCCCCTCTTTTTCCCTTCCCTCCCCAAGTAGGCATGCAATCTGATATGGACGCTACACATACATTCCTGTTAAACACATTTTCACATTAGTCAGGTTGCATAGAAGAATTATAATGAATAGGAGAAACAATGGGAAAGCAAACAAGACAAAACAAAAGAGAAAACAGTCTGTTTCATTTTGCATTCCAACTCCATAGTTCTTTCTCTGGGTGGCATTTTCCATTATGAGTCCTTTGGATTTGTTTTAGGTTCTTGCATTGCTGAGAAGGGCTAAATGTATCAAAATCAGTCCTTGAACACAGTGGCTGTTACTATGTTCAATGTTCTCCTGGTTCTGCTCACTTCACTCAGCATCAGTTCATATAAGTCTTTCCAGGGTTTTCTGAAGTCCACCTGTTCATCATTTCTTATAGCACAATAGTATTCCATTATATTCATATACCACAACTTTTTCAGCCATTCCCCAATTGATTGGCAGCCCCTCAATTTCTAGTTCTTAGCCACCACAGAAAGAGCTGCTATAAATAATTTTGTACACGTGGGTCCCTTTCCCATTTGTATGATCTCTTGGGGATACAGCACTAGAAGTGGTATTACTGGGTCAAAGGGTATGCACATTGTTACAGTCCTTTGGACATAGTTCCAAATTGATCTCCAGAATGGGTTAGATCAGTTCACAGCTCTACCAACAATGAATTAGTATTCCAACTTCCTCACATCTTTTCCAACGTTTATCATTTTCCTGTTTTGTCATGTTAGTCAATCTGATAGGGTGATATACTATAAGTTTAATCTGCATTATTAATAATTTTTTAAGTTTAGGTAAACAACAAAACACTAAATTGGGAGATGGAGAGGGAGGAGAGTGAGAGGCAGATTTATATAATGGAAAGGACACTGGGTTTAGAGTCAAAGACTCGAGTTCAAATCACTGTCCTACTTATCAACTTTGTGACATTGGGAAGTCACTGACTCTGAAAATTTGACTAGATACTAATAAAAACAATATTCACATGAGTCTTGTAGGTTTGCCAAGCACTTTTCTTTCAATAATTCTGTTAGGCACTAATAGAATTAGTATATTCTTTTTTTTATTTTTTAAAGTTTTTATTTATTTTATTTTTAATTTGTGGAATAAGACAAGCATTTCCATAACAAAGTATAATAAAAAAAAAGATGATTGCACATGAAACTGTAATTTTATTATGTACAACTTACTATTCCTTTTCAATATATAATAAAGTTATCGTGTAATTTTTTTTCTTTGCATACTCTTTAGAGGATCACTAAGATTGCTTATAATTCAGATTCCTAAGATTCTCTGAAATGTTCTTTCTGAAAGAAAGATGCAGAGGCATACCTGTAGGGTATTCATGGTTTCATGGGAAAAACATCTGGGATTTTCAGTGGTCTGTCAATTCTATTTGAGTCAGTAATGGTATGGCAGTCAAAATGCTAATGCAATCTTAAGCAGCATTAAGAAAATCATATATATAAGAAAAGGTCATCTATGCGGAGCTAGGTGGAGGTCACTTAGGCTGCTTCAGGTGAACCCTATGTGCTGTCTCCGTATTGAAGAACTTGGTGCTTTGAGATGTCAAAGCAAGATTCTTATCAGCCACTGGGTCAGGAAGAACTTCCTGCCAAGTAAACTTTAAAATAGATGGTCCCTTTTGTTCTCTTTCCTCTCTCTAGAATATGGGCCTGGAACTTTCTCTTTTTAGACTTCATTTAATGAGAAAAGAGTAGCACATCCTTCCTCCTCTTCCCTGTAGTAGCAGACTTGCACATGGCAGCTAAAGCATGTGTTGCCTATGTAAGCCTGTGACTGAGCTATGGGCCCCTGTCTGTCTCTTTAGCCTTGTATTTCTTTTCCTTAGCATATGTGACCAATCAATGATCCTTGGATGTTTCCAGTCTGGGAATTGATTTCATTGGGAGCTGCTGGGCCCCTCATTCCATGTCAGTTTTATTGTAGGACATTTTTCCTGAAACAACTTCAGGGCTTCTCAGAGAGGACCACACATAAATGGAGCCAAAATTCTGGGCTGGTTTGCCAGAAGACATGAACCTTGAAGAATTTGTTCAGCCAAGATTGTTGTTTGTCCTTCCTTCTCAAAGAAGACCAGAGGCATCAGAAGGGTGATGTCTTGACTTGCAAGTGAACTGCATTTAAGTGAGGCAGAACTGTGTAAAGTCATCAGCCTCATTCTCTTCTCCAAAGTCAACTGAGCCCAGTGGCAAGACATATGTCAAGATGACCCCAACTCAGACCATGAAGAAGAACTAACATGAAAGGGAAATACACATTCAACAATTTCACTAACTTTCCCATTTTTAATGGTTTAAGACCAGTATTGGCTTCTCAAGAGTATTGTAGGTTATGTTATCATTTTATGTCTTTATCAATATGGACTTTTATGACTTTTGTGCTTTTAGCATTTCTTTTGAGTGGAGGAAATAAATATTTGTCTTATAACTTTGATCTACATGTTTAAAGTACTTTTTTCTCCCTTTTGGGGAGATCTTAGATATTAGGCAAATGTAGGTTTAAATTTTTTTTTTTCCTTAGAGCTCCAGTGTTGGAGTGTAAAGAACCAGAGATGATAAGAAAAGAGCCTACCGCTATGTCTATCCAGAAAAATCTCAATATTGAACCTGGTTTGCTTCAATCCAGAGCCAGGGATGCTACAGTAGGAGAGGGACTCCCTAATCACCTCATCCAGCAATGGTGTTTGAAATTACTTATAGTATCCAGGAACAGGGAGGTAAGAATTCTATTGTAATCTGGCCTGGTAAGACCACAGAAATTGTGTTTGTGTTCACTTCTGGTCACCATTTTACAAAATGACATGAATAATCTGAGGACAGTCCAGAGAAATATAAGCAGTTGTTAGTGAGGATTGGTGAAGAAAATGAGAATATTTAGCCTGGGGCAGAGAAGACAAAGGGTGAAGTTGGAGAGGAGGGACATGATTCCATAACTTGGATTACTGTTTAAAAATGTTTCTTTTCCAATTATATGTAAAAATGAATATTAATATTTGTTTTTTCAAAGAAATTTTAAGTTCCAAATTCTCTCCCTCCCTCCTCACCCCCTTCATTGAGAAGGCAAGCAATTTGATATAGGTTATACATATGCAGTAATGCAAAACATATTTCCATATTAGTCACGTTGCAAAAGAAAACACAGACCAATAAGAAAGCCAAGAAAAATGAAGAAAGTAAATAAAAAGTGTGCTTTGATATTCATTCAGACTCCATCACTTCTTTTTGTGGAAGTAGATAGCATTTTTCTTTTGGATTTGTCTTGGATCATTGCTTTGCTGAGAATAGCTAAGTCATTCACAGTTGATCAATATACTGTTGCTACTACTATGTACAATGTTCTTTCTTACTTACCATCAGTTCATGTAAGTCTTTTCAGGTTTTTCTGAAAACATCCTACTCATCATTTTTTCATACTACAATAGTATTCATTACAATCATATACCGGGGGTGCAGTGAATAGAGAACCGGCCCTGTAGTCAGGAGGACCTGATTTCAGATCTGGCCTTAGACACTTAACACTTAACTAGCTGTATGACCTTGGGCAAGTCACTTAACCCCAATTGCCCTGCCCTCCCCCCTCCCAAAAAAAACCCCAAACAATCACATACCACAACTTTTTCAGTCATTTCCCAGTTGATGGACATCTTCTCTATTTTAAGTTCTTTGCTACTACAAAAAGAGCTGTACATATAGGTCCTTTTTGATTTTTTTTTATTTCTTTGCAATGCAGACCTAGTAGTGGTGTTGCAGAGTCAAAGGGATGCACAGTTTTATAGTCATTTGGGAGAATGGTTGGATCAATTTGTAACTACCAACAATGATTTAGGGTCTCAATTTTTCCATTGCTCCTCCATTTGTCATTTTCCTTTTTTGTCATATTAGTCAATCTGGTAGGTGTAAGATGGTACTTCAGAGTTGTTTTAATTTGCATTTCTCTAACCAACAGTCATTTGGGGCATATTTTCATGTTACTATAGATAGCTTTGATTTCTTCATCTAAAAACTGTCTTTTCATATCCCTTGACCATTTATCATTTGGGGAATGACTTGTCTTATAAGTTTGACTCAGTTCTTTTTATATATTTGAGAGATAAAGCCTTTAATAGAGGAACTTCCTATAATTTTTTCACAGTTATGATTGATAATTGCTATTTCCCCCTATTTCTCTCTCTCCCCCTCCCTCCCTTCCTCCTTCTCTCTCTCTCTCTCTCTCTCTCTCTCTCTCTCTCTCTCTCTCTCTTTCCTTTCACCCTGTCACTCCTCAAAAGTGTTTTGCTTCTTACCACTATTTCCCCTAACATAACCTCTTTTCCATCAGTCCCTGCCCTTCTCTTATTTCTCTCCCTCCCTATTTCCCTTTATAGTTAGATACAATTCAGTACACCACTGAGAGTGTATATTATGCCCTCTTTAAGCAAATTCTGAGGAGAGTAAGGTTTAAGCATTGTCTGTCATCTCCCAACTTCCCCTCCACTGTATATGCTCTTTCACACCTCTTTTTTGTGACATAATTTACCCCATTATACATCTCTTACCCCTTGTCCCATTGCATCCTTTTTCTCACCCCTTAATTTTAATTTTTTTTTTACATATTCACCCCAACAATTCATACCTTTGCCCTCTGTCTATGTATACTCCTGATTGCCCTAATAATAAGAAAGTTTTTTAGGAGTTATAAGTATCATCTTCCCATGTAGGAATGTAAACAGTTTAACTTTATTGAATCCCTTATGATTTCTCTTTCCTTTTTACCTTTTTATGTTTCTTTTGAGTCTAGTATTTGAAAGTCACATTTTCTATTCAACTCTGGTCATTTCATGAGGAATGCTTGAAAGTCCTCTATTTAATTAAATATCCATTTCTTCCCCTGAAGGATTATATTTAGTATTGTTGGGTAGGTGATTCTTAGTCATAATCCTAACTCTTTCACCCTCTGGAATATCATATTTCATGCCCTCTAATTCTTTAGTGTAAAATCTGCTAAATTTTGTGTTATCCTGAGTGTTGCTACAGGATATATGAATTCTTTCTTTTTGTCTGCTTGTACTATTTTCTCCTTAATCTGGGAGCTCTGGAATTTAACTATAATGTTCCTGGGAGTTTCCATTTTGGGATCTCTTTCAGGGGTGTTTGGTGGATTCTTTCAATTTCTATTCCCCCCCCCACTCTGGTTCTAGAATATCAGGACTGTTTTCCTTGATAATTTCTTAAAAGATGATGTCTAGGCTCTTTTTTTTTGATCATGACTTTCAGGTAGTCCAATAATTCTTAAATTATCTCTTCAGGACCTATTTTCCAGGTCAGTTGTTTTTCTAGTGAGATAGTTCACATTTTCTTTTTCTTTTTTCATTTTCTTTTCCTTTCTTAAACTTTTTTCATACTATCTCATGGAGTTTTTAGCTTCCACTTACCCAATTATAATTTTTAAGTAATTATTTTCTGCAGTGAGCTCTTGTACCTCTTTTTCTATTTGGCCAATTCTGCTTTTCAAAGAGTTCTATTTTCTTTAGTGTTTTTTTTGTGTCTCCTTTACCAAACTGTTTACTCTCTTTTCATTATTTTCTTGCATCACTCTCATTTCTTTCTCCGGTTTTTCCTCTGTTTCTTTTATCTGGCTTTTAAAATTCTTTTGGTACTCTTTCAGGAATTCTTTTTGAGCCTGAAACCAATTCACATTTTTCTTTGAGGCTTTAGATAAAGCAGTTTCGGCTTTGTTGTCTTCATCTTAATTTTTGATGATTCTTCCCTGTCATCATAGTAACTTGTTATGGTCAGATTATTTTTTTTCTTCTTCTCATTTTGCCACCCTATTTCTTGACATAAGTTTTTTTTTAAGTTGGGCTCTGTCTTCAGGGTAAAGGGGACAATGCCCCAAGCATCAGATTTTTTGTCCTGCTGTTTTCAGAGCTAGTTCTGTATGTCTATAAGTTTTCAGTTCTTCCCAGGTGGAAAGGTGTGGTCAGTGCTCTCCTGACCTGTTCTCTGGTCTGCAAGTGAACACAAGTTCTATTTTTTGTACTGCAAGTTTGACCAGGGTCTCCAATCTTGATAGTATTCCTCCTAATCCTGGAACTGCAACCTGGAATAATGCATAAGCAATGCAGCATAGTCCTGCACCCAGTGGCAGCAAAGTGTCCCCTGTAATCTCCTTCTGACCAGTTGTCCAAACACCTTACCACATGTGGGTTCTGGAAGTCTCCACTGCCCATTCTGTCTCCTCAAAGGCCTCATGCTGGCTTCTTCAAGTGTGGCTTATGCTGGACTACATTCCATTCTTGCCCCAATAAGAAAGATCTTTGCTGTTGACCTTCTAAGTTGTCTTGGCCTGGAAAATTGTTTCGGTGCACTCTCTTGCTGGTTTTGCAACTCTAGAATTAATTCTGAGGTATTATTTTAAAGTTCTTTGGAAGGGAATTGGGGGTAATTCAGGGAAATTCCTGCATTTACTCTGCACCATTACTTCCCCACCATTGCTTTGGATTCTCATGAGCTGAAAGAATTAGACATTTCTACTTGACTTGAGAGGACAGAAATAGGAGTAATGGATAAAAGCTGCAGAGAGGAAGATTTCAATTTGATGGCAAGAAACACTCCTAACCCCCAGAAGTATCTAAAAGTTGAATGGACTCTCTCAGGAAGCAGTAGCTAGTGGGTTCTTGGCAAAGACTAGACTTTTCAGATTCCACTTTTCAGAGATATTCAAGAAGGGATTCTTGATCAGGTGATGTTAAAGTAGGTGGCATTTAAATCTCTTCCAATACTTAGATATTTTGATTCTGTGGTTTGGGGTCAAATTTTATTCTATGGCTATTCATGTGACCTTTGTCAAGTCACTCTGTCTCAGTGAGCCTCAGTTTCCCCATCTATGAAAGGAGGAAGTTGAATTAGTTGACCTCTAAGGTCTTTTCCAACTCTAAATCATACGATCCTATATAAATTTTACTATATAAAAAATCTGCGGTGGAATGGTTGAATCATAGTCCCAGTACCCACTCATTTTAAGGATGTCCCCCAATTTTAGGGGTCCCCTGCATGCTAGTTCTGTGTGACATACTAGTTCCACTTAACAGATTAGTTTTTACAAAGGAATATTTACTCCAATGTGTGGAGGTCATAAACCGCACCCCCCCCCCCTTACACCATCCTTAGTCCCTTAGGGAAAGAAGGGGTATTAGGACAAGAGTTTAACTCAGTTCCTATATAGCAAAATCCCATTAACTGAAATCCCTGGCACTCTGACTTCTCAGACCTTCCCTGCTGGACTGGTAGCAACAACCAGCTTGGAATCCAGCTTCCAAGGTCAACATGGCTTCAGGAACTCCACTGTTTGTGCTGAGAACTGAAAAGGACAAAGAAAACAGACCAGATTAAAACTCCAAGGTAAATTAAGACATAGGGCCTAAAGGACAGAGTCCTCAGTTCATGATGCCAATAATGTGGGAAAATTGAATCTTCATTCTCTTGAATAGTGCCAGATAGAGAGATTGAGATAGGGTGAAACAGGAGGGGCGGGGCCAGGAAGGGGAGACAAAGAGAGAAGGGGAGGAGGGAGATGGAGAGGAAGGGATGGAGGGAAGGAGAAAGAGAGGAGGGAGGGGGGGGAGAAAGGGGGGAGGCGGGGGGAGGGAGAGAGAGAATCAATGAGTCAGTTTGTCCCAGTCTGGTAATTTTAAAGACATAGCCTGTTCTAGCTAAACAGCAAATAGAAAGAGGCTGTTCCCATTCATATGGTAGAGGAATGCAGAATGTCTTCTCTTAGAAGCAGGTCCCTGGCATCATCCACGTGGGTGCCTTCATGGTAGGCGATCTGGACATGCACAAAAGAAAGCTCCATTACACTCTGTTAATTTAATTCTCTAACAGACTGCCAGTTTCCTCCAGCTGCTACTTGTCCCTGGCAAAGCATATTTCTACATGGAGCCATGGTTGTGATTTGCATAGAAGCCTTCTCCACTGTCTTGGCACACACTTCTTCCTTTAGGAGACACTGGGAGCCCAAGGTGCTGAATGAGTCTGTCTGTCAGAATGAAAACCAGTCTGACCCCAGAGCCAGGGCCATTGATGATAAAATTCAGGAAGAGCTTCAGTGCTATGATATTCACAATTATGTAGACTGAAATGGGGCTGGCTGCTTTTCTGCTCTTGAAAGTTGTTGTCAGATCTTATCAGGAGGGAGTATCTGCTGAAGCCTTAGCAGTTTTGTTTTGTTTTGGTTTGGTTTGGGTTTTTTTTTTTTGCCTTTTGGAGGGCAATTGGGGTTAAGTAACTTACCCAAGGTTACACAGCTAGTATTTTTGTGTGGGTGTTAAGTGTCTCAGGCCAGAACCGAACTCTGGTCCTCCTGACTCCAGGGCCACGCTTTACTCACTGCGCCACCTAGCCACCTCCATAGCAGTTTTTTGACACAGGATCTTGGCCATGTGTTCTGGATCTAGGTAGAAAGTCTGTGTCTGCCTCTCTTTGTTACAGTCATCACTGGAATTCTCAGGTGACAGCAGCTACTTCCATTCTGCCACATGTACAAGTTAGCCAAATTTTCCTATAAGGGACTTTTTCCATGGAGACTAGAGAGTGCCACTGGAGGATCACTTTTGTTGCTGAGTATAATTTGGGGTATAAGCAAGGGAGCCCATGTTTTCTGTTTTGATTCTCTTAGACCCATCTAGGACAGTGGGCCCAAAGACAGGAAGTTATGGTTTTCCATCTCAGGCTTGCCTTCTCTCTGGAGTGGGCACTAGTGGGCAGGAATCCAGACCTACTTCCTTCCTTCAGGACTAGGCCAGACTAAATGATCTGGAGAGAGTTGGCTTCTGCTGAACTAGTTGTTCTAAAGGCATGATCAAGGGACCTCTGAATGCCAGATCCTTTCAGGCAATCTACAAGGTCAATACCATTTTTTTTTTTAAAGTAATCAGGGTTAAGTAACTTGCCCAAGGTTACACGGCCAGTTATTTTGTGTAGGTGTTAAGTATCTGAGGCTGGAACCGATCCTGGGTCCTCCCAACTCCAGGGCCGGCGCTCTTACTCACTCTGCCACCTAGCCGCCCCTCAATACTATTTTCATAATGATACTAAGATGTTTTAATTTCCAACTTGCCAGATATCAATAGATATAATCTGCATAAACAAATATCTTTGGTTGTGAGTCTTCAATAGTTTTTTAAATTTTACTTTATAGAATATAACAAGCATTTCCATAACATAGTACAATAAAAAGATGATTGCATATGAAATTGCAAATCTACTATGAAAACTTGCTATACCTTTCAAATATACAATGAAATTATCATGTAAATGTTTTTCTTCCCTCCCCTCCCCACTGCCCTAAAGATGGCTACCATTAGACACAAATAAGTATATATACACACACACATATATATACACACACACATATGTATGTATGTGCATGCATGTGTGTATATGTATTGTGTTATATGCATGTATATATACACACATATGTGTATATTTATGTAAAATTATTCTATACATACTTCAATAGATAGATTTTTTTCTCTGTATGAAGACAGCACCTTTCTTCATATGTCCTTTATAGTTAATTTGGGTGTTTATAATAGTCAAAATACTTTATTCACTCAAAGTCATTCTTAAAACAATATTGCTGTGACTCCATATGATGTTCTCTTAGTTGTGCTGATTTTGTTCTTCATTATTTCATGGAAGCCTTTCCACATTTTTCTAAAATCATTGAGCTCATCCTTTCTTATAGCCCAGTAGTATTACATCATAATCATATACCACAACTTGCTCAGCCATAATTTTTAAGAGCATAAAGGGGACTGAGGTGAAAAAGCTTGAGAACTGTCCTGAACAATCAGTATGTTAGGTAGATGGGTGGCAGGGGGCCATATATGAAGAATAAATGGTTGAGTTCTTGTTCAGAGGAACATTCAATATCCAGTTAAATAAGTGGATTTCTCGCCTCTCTAACTCTCAAGGTTTTGTCTTGTTTTGAAACCAATTCCCACCCTACGTTCCTTCACCCCTTCCCATTTCTGTGTTCCTAGCTATTCATGTAAGGCACATTGCCCTTCTTTATACTCCTCTGACATGCATGTTCCACCAACACCATCCAAATCAAATTGTATTCCCATCATCTACTCATTTTATGCCAAAACCTGAAAGAGCAAGGGTATATGACACTCCCTTGTCCCGCCCCCTGCAAAAAATTCCTTCACAGGATTTTTGCTGTTTTGTCCCCAAATCATTAACTTCATCTGAGCCTCCAAAAAGTTCAGTAAATAAACTTTCACTTTGTGAGGAATCTCTATCAAAGAAATAGACTTGACAAAAACCTACCTCAGGGAGTAACTATGGAGGTCTCTTGGTGTCATCCTTAGAAGCAACAGCCTTTAATTCTCATTGGGGTTTAAATTACAGGCCATTAATATGGACAACATAAGATTAAAAAAATAAAGATTATACCAATTGTGATATAGCTTGAGGGGGATAAAGTTGTTTTGGTCATTTAAACTGCTCTTATTCTGCCCATTTCTCCTTCCTGAAGATGCACCAAAATAAAGATTAAATTATTATAACAAATGATTGTACTTTATTTTAATGAATTAATGCCTCCATTTGGTTGGCAGGTCTTTCAGTTTCTATATTTTAATTTTATACAAGGAGTTTTGTAACCTTTTTTATATGCATGATGGGAGGCAAAAAAATTATGTTTCTTTTAAGTGGTATGTGAATATCTGATTTGTACTCAACATATTGAGGACCTGCAAATTTGGGGATTTGCCTTTTGGGGGATAATATACTTACTGGATTAAAATAATTTTTATTGTGATCTACAAGATAGCTTAATTTCATTTTTCATTTTAGGCTAGAGATGAATATATATTTTCTTTTGATAATAAAGTTGTAGTTCTTACTATATAATGGGAAAACAAAACAAAACAAAACACTGAACTAAGAAGCACAGAGCCTCGTTCAAGTTTTCTACTTCCCTACTTATTAACTCTGAGCAAGTCAATGTAACATTCTTTTGAGCCTAGACTTTCTTATTTGTAAACTGGGCATGATAATAGCAGTTCTACCCATTCACAGGGCATGTGTCAGGCATTGTGCTAGGCTCTGGGACCATAAAAACCAAAATGAAGGAGTTTATATTTCATAATTGTCAGGTCTCACAAGAATACTGTTAGCAGGCCCAACCTCAGAAAAGACTAAGACTGGCAATGATAATTACAATAACTATAGTTTATATAGCACCTTGAAGTATCCAATAAGCAATTGGAAATGTGAGAAGGGAGGTCAACAGAATGATTAGGCTTGGATAAATAGATTTGAGAATCATCAGCATAGAGATAATAAGTAGATCCAAGGGAGCTGATGAGATCACCAAATGAAATAATGTGGAGGAAGAAAAGAAGAAGGCCTAGGAGAATATTCTAGGAGCACTCATTGTTAACAGAGGACCTGTATTACGATACAACAAAGGAGACTGAGAAGGAATAGTCAGATAGTTGGAGGAGAACCAGGATAGGCTATTGCTATGAAAGCCTTGAGAGAAGAGAGTATCAAGGAAATATTTGACAGAATGGTCAAAAAGGATGAAAACTGAGGGGGAAAAAGACATTAGATTTGTCAAGAGATATTAGTAACTTTGGAGAGAGCAGTTTTGGCTGACTGACAAGGTTGGAAGCTAGGCTTGAGAGAGTGAAGAAGTGAGTGAGAGGCATCTAACGTAAATGGATTTCTCAAAGAATTTACTCACAAAAGGGAAAAGAGATATGTGCTCATAGCTAGTGAGGATGGATGCAGGGTTCAGGGAGGGTTTTTTGAGGATGGAGGAAACATGGGCATGTTTTGGGGCAGTAGGTAGAGAGAGATTGAAGAAAAGTGAGAGAGTGAGGATAATAGAGGAGCAATCTATTGGAGAAAATGGAATGAAATCACTTGTGCATGGAGAAAGGTTTTCTTTAGCAAGGAGAAGGGACCACCTTTTCATGTGAAAAGAGATGAAGGAGGAGATAGTGGCAAAAGGCCATCTGGATGATGTGAGAAGAGAAGGAAAGGAGGCAACTCTCAGAGAATGGCTTCATTACGAGCAAAATATGAGACAAGTGGCACTGGCCTCCTTTCTGTTGCTCAAACAAGACAGTCCTGATTCTAGGAATTTTTCATGGGCTCCCCTCCATGCCTGTGATGATCCCCCTCCTCGTCTCCACCTCCCTGCTTCCCTGGCTTCCATCTAGTCCCAGCTGAAATTCCTCCTTTTAGAGGAAGCTGTTCTCAATCCTTCCTTAATTCTAATGCCTTTTCTCTATGGATTATTTCCAAGTTATCCTGCATATTGTTTGTACATAGTTGTTTTCACGTTGTCTGTCCCATTAGACTATGAGCTTTTTAAGAGCAAGGACTTCCTTTTACTTTTTTATCTCCAGTGCTTTAATATAGTGACTTATACATAGTGCTTTATAAGTGTCAATTAACTGACTGATTCATGCCTTGTAACATTTTTCTTCTTTAACCCACCTGTCAGAATTCTTAGATTCCCTTCAATGCTTAACTCAGATGCCACCTGCTAAGTGAAGTCTTTCTTGATTGCCTCTGAGTTGTTAGTGTTCTCTGCTTTATTAAACATCTTATACGTTCTTATCTATGTGAGTGTTGTGCCCTCCCAATCGAATGTAACCTCCTCCAGTGCACGAGCTGTTTCATTTGTTGTAAATCTCCAGCACCTAGCAGAGTACTTGGCACTTAGCTGAATTATCCAAATGAACTGAATTGTTCAATTCTTGTCCCTTCTGGAATAAGTATGGCTATGATGTCCACTCTCTATCAATCAAGGAAATTATTTTCAATTTAAAATAAGTTAGCAGTCAAATTTTTGTATATATGACACACCATTGAACCCTGGGGCTACTATTTTAAAGACAACATGTGTTTCCTCAATCAAAATGCCATTTGGGATTTGCTTTGTGACTAGAAATTTCAAGTATTATATATCACTCTGAAGTTTAGCTAGTTTGGGGTTTAAATTAGAATAAGAAATGTAAAAATTAGAAACCTACTCTCATGAAAAACTTTATCTTCCTCCATCTATTGTGAAAAGCTGGAATTTCCACAATCTGTCTTTCAAATCACAGTATGCCCAATTTCCTGCATATTTGATTACCAAATTAAGTCCACATTGTGTTGGTGTGGGCGTTTGAGTCAGCATGTGACACTGTCAGTCATCAGTATTATAGACATTTGTAAAGACCTTTCAAAAGATTTAATAATCCTAAAAATGTCTTCAGAGATAGAACGTGTCATAGTCATCTGCTTTGCTAAGTCAGAAGCTACAATCTCACAGCTACTCTTGCTACAAATAAGAATTGGAGTCCAGGGAACTTATTTAAAAAGGAAGAAACTAGACCACAGTACTCCTGGAGCCACATTCATGTTTTGGTTCCTTGAGTATAAACTTCAGGTTTTTCCCAGTTGAATACTTTTCCGAAGTTGTTCGCTAAAAAAATAAAATAATATTTCCTGCTGATTGTTTGACATTCACATTACCTCTACTTCAACTTAGTTTTTGCTGTTATCAGGTAGGCCAAGTTCTAAAAGAATTCTTTTATATCAATTACTCAGTCAGCAAACATTTTCATGGGCCTACCATGTGCAGAAAATATTAAATAATATATAGTCCTTGCTCTCATGGACTAGCACACAGTCTATCCAGTGTGAGGATAAGACACAAATAATTGAAATATAGTGAAATATAGAAATAACATTATCTCAGAGGAGCCCATCAGAGAGCTAGCACAGTTGCTATCAACTAAAGGGTAGAGAGGTCAGAGAAAGTTCTCTAAAGAACCTAACGTTAGTTCTGGTTTTATAATAGAGGGAAACTTCCCTCCTAGGGGTCTTTGCTATTATTTTGGGCTCCAGGCTTCCTTAGAATCTCTGGGAATCTAGAAGCAACAGGCCCCAGAGATCATGCCTTAATCAGGATGAGGGGTGCTATTCCTGGGCCTTGTGGCCATGGCCCATGGGCTTCAGAAGGGTAGTGATCTGCTCAGTGTCTGCATCGATGCTAAACACCACAAGTTAGAGGCTGGTCCAAAAGATTATCTTCATCACCAGTGTAGCCCATGGAAGAAAAATGCCTGCTGTATTGTAAACACAAGCTGTGCCGCCCACGAAGACACCTTTTACTTGTACCACTTCAACTATAACAACTGCGGAACGATGACCCCAACCTGCAAAAGACACTTTATCCAGGACACTTGTCTTTATGAATACTCCCCCAACCTAGGACCCTGGATCCAGCCAATGTCTTCAAGCTGGCAGAGGGAACGGATCCTGAATGCTCCTCTGTGCAGGGAGGATGTAACCAGTGGTGGGAGGACTACCAATCCTCATATACCGGCAAAGAGAACTGGCACAAAGTCTGCAATTAGACTTCAGGGATTAATAAATGCCCAGTTGAGGCTGCGTGCCATCGTTTCACATTTTACTTCCCCACACCAGCCTCTCTATGTGAGATGTGTGGAGTCACTCTTATAGGGCAAGTTCTTTTGACTTGGGCAGCGGCAAATGTATCTACATGTGCTTTGACCCAGCCCAGGGAAACCCCAATGAAACTGTGGCCAAATATTATGCTTTTGCCTCTGCCCCAGGCATCTTCATTTGAGGGACCGGTTTCCCCTTCTTGACTTTGACACTGCTATTGATTCTCTGGGGTTAACCCTCATCAGGCATGAAATCTAGCCAATCTACATGTAAAACCATAGCCAAGATTTACTTCCAGTCTGAGACCCCTGGACCCTAGCTTCCTGCCTGACACAGTCTTGCTCTACTGAAACCCTGACTGCCCAAGCTGAATTCTTTCCCCTCAAATCTGAGCTGTCTGCTTGGAAACGTATACCCCATACACTTTGGATTTCACATTTCCCACCCCACTACTGAGGGAGCCAGGGTGGGAGTGCCTTCCTTTCTGCCCACTTTTAAGTAGTTCCAACACCAGTTTCCTACCTCTTCCTCTGAACAGCAAAGTCCACTCATCCCCCTTCTCTTCTTTAGGGGAAATTAGATATAATTTCTTTCCTCTCTAGAGTAAAACCCTCCTTACTCTTTCAAGTAAGGGTCATTTCATTGATTATATTTGTATCCCTAGTACCTGGTTCATATGTAAGTAGGTGCTTCATAAACATCGACTGATTCAAAAAAAACAAAAAAAAAAAACCTCTTATCCTACACAGTTCTTCCCCATGCAATAGAAATTTTCCTTTAGAACTGTTGTTCAGTCATTTCAGTTGTGTATGACTCTTCATGACCCCATTTAGGGTTTTCTTGGCAAAGATAACTGCCATTTCCTGCTCCAACTCATTTTACCAGTTGAAGAAACTGCTACAATTGGAGTTAAATGACTTGACCAGGTTCACACAGTAACTGTCTGAGGCCATATTTTAATTGAGATCTTCCTGACTCTAGACCTGATGCTCTGTCCACTGAGTCACCCAGATGCCCCTTTAGCACTCTACTCTAGTATGTTTTGCCCAAAGTTCCACCACTGAGAAGTCTCTTCTTTTAAGTAAGGTCTTTATGATCCCTTGGCAACTTTGCAATTACCCTTGGGAGGTGGGGTACATGTAATGATTATGAACTCAGCTCATCACCACCAGGTAATAAGGAAGAATAAAGAAGTAGGGGTGAGAATAAAAGAAGGATCTTGATATCTAAGCCCCTCAAATGAGCTACGTAGTATGTAGGTGGGGTGGTGGTGGTGGGAAGCAGTAACTGTGGCAAGCCAAGGCTAGGGTTTACTAAGGCAACCTTGAAGTGATCTCAGCCTCTCTGTTTCTTTGCACTCTGGGTCCCTAGAAAATTACAAAGTATGCACTCTACTGAGGGAAGAGACCCATTTTATAGACGTGGAGTGGTATGAGGGGAAAGAACAGTGTATTTGGGGACAGTGTTCTCCCTCAGTTTTTACATCAGTAAAAAGAAAGGTTTCGGGGCGGCCAGGTAGCACAGCGAGTAAGAGCACCGGCTCCAGTGTTGAGAAGACCTGGAGATCGAATCCCGGGCTCAGACACTTAGCACCCACCCAGAAACACCTGGCCATGTAACCTTGAGCAAGTTACTTAACCCCAATTGCTTAGGGGCAGCCCGGTGGCTCAGCGAGTAAGAGCACCGGCTCCAGTGTCGGGATGACCTGGATCAATAAGAGCACCGGCTCCAGTGTCGGGATGACCTGGATCAATAAGAGCACCGGCTCCAGTGTCGGGATGACCTGGATCAAATCTGGGCTCAGATACTCAGCACCACACCCAGAAATAACTGGCCGTGTAACCTTGAGCAAGTCACTTAACCCCAATTGCTTAAAAAAAAAAAAGAAAGGTTTGGAACAGATGGCATCCAAGTTCCCTCCCAATTCTAAATTGATGATCCCTTGGTAAAGATGGGAGCAGAGAAGTGGAGATCAGATGTTCAGGGTCTTTAGAAGTTTCCCAATCCAGAAGTGCCTGGCATTCTCATGTACCTGCTTGAACCAGATTAAAATGTAATTAGAAATATTTTACAAAATAAATAAAAATGTAACAATACATTATGTTTTAAAGCTTAAAAAACAGAAGAAGAATGTAGAATTGAGTCAAACTTTAAAGAATTCAGAGAGGCAATATGGCAACATGGAAAAAGGACATCAGCCCCATATCCTATCACTTGCCAAATCTTGTCATTTCTACATACAAAATATCTTTCAGATTCAACCCCTTCTCTCCACTCACAATGTTACCACCCAAGTTCAGGCCATCATTACCTTTTGCCTGGACTATTAATCTACTTAATAGTTGAAGCAACTGCTAAAGTGACTTTCCTGAAGGCAATCTGGATTGCTGGAGAGAGTTTCCAAACAAAGATATATAAAAAAACAAAACAAAACAGAATTGATCTAAAGCAGAAATAGCTATAATATTAATGGATAGCTTCTTCTGATAAATCTTACTCAATTCTGTGAAAAACCTACTCCATTACTTTAACCACAATCCATTATAAAACCACAGAATCTTAAAAGTTGCAAGGAATTTCAGAGACTGTTCTGAATATCAGCTAGTCAAGAAGGATTCTTCCCTACAATATTCCTTAATAAGCAGTCACTCAGTCTTGCACCATAACTCCTACTACAGAATCATAAGATCCTCTTTAAGGCTGTTAGGAAACTTAAAAAGTCATTGAGTTTAACTCATTCATTTTGCCCATGAGGAAACTGAAGGAGACATGGTGAGTCTAAATTGGGACACAAGACATGAGATATACCTGTTATATTTGGAGATTATACATAAAGTTCTAGGGAGGGGCAAAAGACAAGCCAAATTTGTGAAGAGGTTTATGAAGTATGATGTGTGCATAATTATTTTATCTTTAAAAATCTGCTCCATGGAATCTTGGTCAAGGTAGAGGGTTGTTTTTCTGTAGTTAGCATAACTTCTTAACTATCCTACCAGACACAGGTGGGATAAATTCTCTACTTATTTTAACTACTTTTTCATATGGTCATCAAACTCATTGCTTGAGGGACCCCTTATATGGCTATATACAGAGAACTAAGGCCCAGAGAGGTGAAGAAAATTCCCTAAAGTCACACAGACAAATAGAAGAGCCAAGATTCAAACTCCTGATCCTATGCCCTCAAATTCATGTTGCTTTTACACTATGCTATCATATACTTTATTTTTCATAAAACTGTTTATGTAAATTATTTCAATTCACAAAATCTCTGAGTTGTTGTTGAGTTGTGCCTTACTCTTTGTGACCCCATTTGGGATTTTCTTAGCAAAACTAGTGGAGTGATTTGCCATTTCCTTCTCTAACTCATTTTACATATGAGGAAACTAAGGCAAACAAGATTCAGTGACTTGCCCAGGGTCATCCAGCTAGTAAGTATCTGAGGCCATATTTGAATATAGGAAGATAAGTCTTCCTGAGTTCAGGCCCAGCACTCTATCCACTATACCACCTAGATACCCCTCAGAATCTGATTTAGGAGGGGCCTAAGAGCTTTTCTAGTCTAACCTGTCCTGCCAAATAATCTCTTCTATAAAAGTCCTAGTAAATCATCATCCATACTTCACTGGAAGACCTCAAGTGAGAGAAAACTCACTACTTCCCAAGGTAAAGGAGCTAAATGAGTAGAGCACTGGACCTAGATTCAGGAAGACCTGAGTTCAAATCTGACCTCAGACACTAAATGTATGACCATGGACAAGTCACTTAACCTTGGTTATCCTCTACTATAAAATGGGTCTCATAATAGCATCTATTTCCTACGGCTGTTGTAAGGATTAAGTGAAATAGTATTAGTAAAGTGCTCAGTAGAGTGCCTGGTACATATTAGGCATTATATTAATTTTATTCCTTTCTCTGTCCACCCTATCAAACTCGTACATCATTCTAATTGTTACAAAATGTTTTTAAAGTTATGTCTGAAATCAACCTTACTGCCACTTGTACACATTTTCCCCAGTATAGGGTCATAGGATCCTAAAGTTAGGGCTGTAAGACACCTTGCAGGCCAAGAAGTCTAACTCCCTCATTTTACAAGTGAGTTAACTGAGGCACAGAGAAGTTAAGTGATTTGACAAGGGTCACATGATTAATAAGTATATCAGGCAGCAATTCTGCCCAAGCAGAAAAAAAATTATTCTCTCTTCCATACAGCATACTTAATACAGATACTTAAAGGCAGCTCACCTCCCCACCCAAAACAATCTCTTAGGCATACTGAGTACTGCCAACTTCCTTTTATCATTGCAAGGTCCTTTGATATCCTAGTCACCCTTCCCTAGACACTTTCCAAATTATCAAAGCCCTTCTAAATTGAAGTGAGAAAAGTACTCAAGATATAGTCTGACCAGAGCAGGATACAAAAAGACTGTCACCCCATTCATCTTTTTATGTAAAATAAAATCTTGTTAGCCTTTTTGGCTGCTATGTCAGTGTTGACTCATATCGAGCTTTTAGCCAACTAAAATCTCCAAATATTTTCCAGACAAACTGCTGTCTAGTCATGTCTCCTCCATTAACTCATGCGTAAGACCTTACATTTATTCATCTGATTGGATTTGGCCCAATGTTCTAGTTTTTTGCTATCATTTTGGATAATTACTGCCATCCAGTGTATTAGATCAATCCCAGCTTTGTACTATCTATAAATGTGAGAAAGCTACCATTTGTGCATACATCTAAGTCAATGATAGAAATGTAACCAAAAAAAGCACAGTCAAGTACAGTGTGTTGCTGGGAAGTCTACCTCCCTTCAAATTGATGCTGAACCATGAATGACTACTCATCGGGTATGGTCACTCAGTCAATTCCAAATCCATTTAACTTTGCTATCAGTTAGCCCATAAGGTTCCTTCTATTTCACAAGGGATAGATTTGATTCAGTTGAGTAAACATTGATTAATTGTGTGCTATGTATAAAGCACTATACAATATATTGGGATACAAAGAAAAAAAAGAATGATTCCTGTCATCAAAGAGCTTGCATTCAGTTAGTGAGATGTAACATGAATACCAATAAGAATAAAAAGGACAAGAAGTGAAAAGGGTAAGGTAGAAATGGAAAAATATATATAGGAAGGTTTGAGATGGGAGAGATCACTAATAACTGGGGTATCAGGAGAGCCTTATCTGGGAGATAGCATCTGAACTGAATCTTGAAGTAAGATAAGGGACTTAGTGAACAGAGAACTGGATTTGAGATTAGTTGACTTGGGTTTGAATCCTACCTCAGTCAACTTTAACTAGTATTGTGATCCTGAAGTAGATACTTCATATCTCTAAGACTCCACTATTCTGTCTTTAAAAGAAGAAATAATAAAATACTATCTACCTTACAAGTTAATCAAGAATTTTGCAAACCTTAAAATGGCATAAAAATGTAAGCTATTAATATTATTGTAAGCATGGGAAAGATAGCTTTACATCATCAGGGAGATGAGAGATGGGAGATGGAATGTTCTGTTCTGGGAAAAACAAGTTGTCCCACTTAGGGCAGATAAGGAAGTAAAGTTAAAAAAAAAAAGATTCAGAATTAGGTTGGAGGCAGACTGTGGAGGGCTTTAAGTGCCAAGTGAGGAGTTTACATTTTATCCTAGGCACAATAGGGAGAAATCACACATTTTTGTGAAAGAGAGAGTCATGGTCAGAACTGTACCTTAGTATATCATGAGACTTTATCAGATACTTTGCCAAAATCTGGAGTTATCTGCAAGCTATACTGGCTGGCCTAGCCAGAATAACACCAGGGAGCAAGCGTATCCATGCTGCTGCATTAAGTGAATGGTCTTGATCATAAATGCTAAATTCATTAAAATTTTCCTGTAAATCAGTGGGCATAAATAGCATATAGGATGATAGATTTAAAACTAAAAAGAATCTTAGAGATAAAAAAATTTAAATCCTCTTGTTTTACAAATAAGGAAACTGAGACCAAGAGAGATTAAGTGACTTCCCCGGGTTAATACAGCTTCTGAGACACAATTTGAACTCATGTCTTTCTGAGTCCAACACTGTGACACGTAGGTAATTCAATATAGAGTAACACTGTCTCCTTCACTACCTAGCTTCCTTGGTCTTTACTATGTCCCCAAACTAGACACAAATGATTCACATTCTTTTTGCTACTACTTCCCTCCATTAGGGGAAGCTGGGTGGCTTTTGGTTTTGAAGTCAGGAAGACCTGAACCCAAAACTTGTCTCAGATACTGAATAGTATACTTAATCTCTCTCAGTCTTTGTCAGTTTCCTCTTCTTTATGGAAAATAAAAATAAAAACACCTCTATCACAGGGTTGTCACAAGAATCAAATGAGATAATATATGTATAGCATTTTGCAAACCTTAAAGTGTTATGTAAATGTTAGTTATCATTATTATCATTCATGTAGATTATTAAGAATTTATTCAGTGTTTCAAAATTATAATGATAAAGCTTAGCCCTGAAGGGGAAGGATAGAAGGCACTCTTTCTTACTACTTTGCAGGACTAAGGGACTAATACCAAATATAATGTCAGACTTTTCAATATATTGGTTGGCTTTGCTGAATTGTGTCTTTTCTCCTCTTTTTTATTCTTTATTTTAGGGGATAATTCTCTGGAAAGGGGAAGAGGGTGCAGGATACATTTGGAAATATGGGTGATATAAAAATGAAAGATATCAATAATATTTTTTAAAAGTTTCCTCAGGAGCATAGTCCACCAGAAATAAAATAGTTTTGGCCTCATTTTCAACATAAATGTTCAGTTCTCCCTTTTTACAATTCCTTATCCAGAACTCTTCACCCTATAAACACACCAGAGATATTAACTCAATTAACCTGAAATCTAACTCCCTACATGAAGTCCCAGGCTCACAAATGTGTTGCAAAAGTTCATTTGGAAAGCACTAGCTTGGAACGAACTTCATATTTTCCAAATGAAACCCATTATGTAAGTGTTACAGTGTCTACTTGTAATGCAAAAGGACAGAAAACAACACTGTTGTAAAACAAGTAGTTAAAACAGAAAAATTAAAATTGACCAGTACATAACTTTTTACTTTTCTTGAATGTTAATGGTCGGGGAAGTGTAGGTCTATTTAGAAAGATGAGGAAAGAGACAAAAAGCCTAAAGGAATCAACTTGAAGTTTTTCAGAAAGGTGAAGGTTATTACTAAGAGCCTGCCATCTCCAACTGCAAAATGATGACCTACTCAGTCCCTTATCACCAAATGACCTAGAAATGTGGGGGCAACTATAACCTATGGAGAGGAGGCACACACAGTTGCTAACAATCCTGGTCCCTCACAGGGATAGGGACTAGAAGTCTTCCTAATATATCACCTTCTTTGTCTTCATTACCCATGACCTTCTTGGTCCCAGGACCAGTTTCTTATATGACTGATAAAGAAGGTAAGAAGGATGAAGTGACTGTCCCTGGTGAATGACATCTAATCAATTCAATTCACTGAGTGTTTATAAAGCACCTACTATATCCCAGAGACCATATTAGTTATTGGGAATACAATGACCAAAAATAAAAAAAAAAGAAATAGTAACTATCCTCAAAGAGTTTGCATTCATGGGAAATGGGAGAGGGACCAACTTAGTAAACAGATACAAAATATATGCAAATAAATATCTGGGAGAATCAGGAAAGCCCTCTTCTATAAGGTGACATTTGTGCTGATCTTTGGAACAAGTGAGGAAATCACATGATAGTGATAGGAAGTTGACAGTCATGAGTTCTGTTTTGGATATGTTGAGTTTAAGATGCCTACAGGACTTAAAAGAATTAATGGAATGTCTAGAATAAATAATTTCCCTCACCATAAAACATTCTCCTGTTTCATTATCATTAACTCACCCCTCTCCTCTTCTATCAAATAGTTGCCCTGTCTCATAATTAGCAAACTTCTACCTCCCATTCCTCCAATGTTTGTTATTCAGAATCGATATCTACCCTGGCAAAGCTTTCTATACCCTGCTATCTGACTCTTGTACTCTCATCCTTATCCATATCAGCTCTTGCATTTCCCAGTCCTCTTCTCCTTTGCCTGATCCTTTTTCTCTATCCTCCAGTATCCCATTCTAGCATTAAAGAACTCTTCCTCCTAGGCCCCTTCCTTTCACCCCCTTTCCATTTTCAGGAGTTCATGGAAATTTGGGTTTCCCCTGAATATAGTTCATCCCATGTCATCCACTTTCCCCTGTGTTGGCCGCTTCTTCCATCATGCCTCTAACACACCAGAAAAGGACAAGGAATATGAAGACTTCTTGATTCTAAAACTATTTCTGTAATAGTCATCTACAGCCAACCTTTGCTCATTTGAGGTTCTCTATTTATCTATATCACCTTGACAATATCCTTGTTGTTTTCTATATACTGAATGCCAGGTCACTCTTTCTCCTTCCTCAAATTAAAAAAAATCATAGAATCACAGAATTCAAAGAACCTCAATAGTCATCTAGTATAGCCCATGAAGGAAAATAAAATCCCTGCTATAACATAATAACATACCCTCAAAGCAGTCATATAGCCTCTGCTTGAAGATCTCTAAGGAAGTGAAAACCTACAACCTCTTGAAGCAGACCATTGCATTTTTTGATAGCTTATATCTCTAGGAAATTTTCCCTGACCTCAGAGATACTTTTACCTCTTTGCAACTTCTACCAGTTGATCCTGGGGACAAACAGTACAAGTCTATTAAAAAAAAAAAGTCAAACAGTTCATACTCTACAGGAGTTCATGTTTTATGGAGTAGACACAAAACACACAAAAATAAATGAAGATAAGATATATGTATATGTGAGTACACATGTACATGTATGTATATGTGTGTACATATATACATGTATGTACGTGTAACAATATACCTGGCTCACAGTCTTGTTCTCTATTGTAACTCTTTCCCTCATTCCTGAGAACTTCAGCATTCATGGTGAGGTTCTTCCCCACACTCCGGTTTTTCAGTCCAGCAATATTTTTTAATTCTCATGACTTCCATCTCTCTGTGGCAGTTACTCACAGTGTTGATCATATCTTATACCTTACAATCACCCATAAATATTTATAATCTTCATCATATTGATAATTTCTCTTTCTCATCACAGTATCATGTCCTCCCAACTCTTCTTCTTCCCAACTCTTTCTGAACATCTTTTTGAACTCACTACGGCCTCAGTTACCTCCATCTCTCCCTGCTTCCCCCTATATACCAAGTCCTTTCCACCTTTTCCCTCTCTTCTCAGACTTAATTCTATAGTTAAACATTTCATCTATCTCTGTCACTATTGGTTCCTTTGTCCTCTTTTCTTTCAATTATTTATATCCTGCCAATCCCCAAATTCGCATCATCCATGCACTCTTCCTAACCTGCATAGCCCTACTGGAGGAAGTTATACAACCTTACAACTGGTTCCACAACAAATTCATGTTATCCAGCCTCAACTGGGAATTTATTGGTATGTTACAATCCTTTCAATCTACACATTGAGTCTATCATCTATCATGCTTACAAAGCTGCTGTTCTAAACCTTTTCCGCTCTCCTCAAGCCCTTAGTATCACCCCCACATTTCTTTCTCTCAGAAGATAACCTGTACAGATAAGTCAGACCATTCATAATAAGGTCACTAATTCCTTTCCTCTGTACCCTAAAATCACTCTGTATCATCATTCATCCTCTCTGCCATTGTTTTAGACTTACAGTCTCAAAAGTTGAAGTACACCTATATTTGTGTTCTCAATTCCATTTTGTCCCATTTCTTCATGGAACATCATCATCATCTAACAGTTATGTAACATTTTAAAAAATGTTTTATATATATATATATATATATATATCATTGTTGATCCTAACAACAACCCTAGGAAGTTATGCTATTATTATCCTCCTTTTACAGATGAGCACACCGAGGTAGACAAAGGTTAAGAGACTTAACAAGGGCAAAGATCTAGTAAGTATCTGAGGCTAGATTTCAACTAAAGTCTTCCTGATTCCAAGTCCTGTGCTCTATCCACAGTGCCACCTAGCTTACCTCTTAATAATCCTCACTCTCTCTCATCTTTAAAAAAATAAAATAAATTGGGGCAGCTAGGTGGCTCAGTGAATAGAGCACTGGCCCTGGAGTCATGAGGAGTTCAAATCCGGCCTCAGACACTGAACACAAAAACTAGCCGTGTGACCTTGGGCAAATCACTTAACCCCGATTGCCCTCCAAAAAAGCAAAAAGAAAAAAAAATTTAAATGTCTTATGAAATACAATATAGAGCATTAATACAACCATCTAATAAACATTCCTAGTTGCTATTTACATTTAAGTTAATTTTATTGCATATGGAATCTAACTTTATTTGCCCTAATGAGAACAGACATTCCTGGACAAAAGTCTATTCCTCTTCATACTCAGTAGTCAATAATCTTTGGCAAACAGTGGGGACCAATCAGAATTTTCCCATTAAATGCACAACCAACTCCATAGGAAAGGTTCCGTTGATTATTCCTACTACCACATAATGTATCATGACAGTTTTTCAGTCACTCCCTCTAAGTACTGATCAGGATTATTTGTTTATCCTCTCATTCAAATTCATTTTTCCTCTTTTATGGTCATAGTTGGTGTGTACTCCATTCTGGTTCTGCTTTTCACTTTGTATCATTTCCTAAGTCTTTCCAGATTTATTTGTGTTCCTCATATTTGTCAGTTTTAATTGAATTATAGTATTCCATTACATGAATGTACCACAATTTATTTAACCATTCATCTGTTAGACATTTAGATTGCTTCCAATTTTTCATAGTTACATGTAATGCTGCTATGAAAATCTCTGAGAAGATATTACCTTTTTGTTCTTTTTATTAAAATTTAAGCATAATTCAACAATGGAATGATTGTGTTAAAAATTACAGTTATTTTTGCAAATTTTATTGTATATTGCTAGACCATAGCATCAAAAATATTCTACAAGTTTGCATTTCTACCAACAATGAATGATTATACCCATTTCTCCACAAACCTGCCAGTATTGACTTTCCTTTCAAGTAATCATTGTTGCACATCTGATTCATGGAAAATGGCACCTCATAGTAGGTAACGCCTGACTCAGGCCAGTCCAGAACCCCAGATTCAAGAATGGAATAAAAGAAGATATGCTGAGAAACATGAAAGTTAACAAAAGGAGATTTGCTTAGTCATAGCAGAGGAAGGAGATGCAGGGAGAATAAAGCATTAATTCATCTGAAATTTCATATGCTGGTATTTATAATGCTGCTGGTCTTCCAGTAAGAAGCTTAAGGTTGATGAATAGAGCACTGACCCTGGAGTCAGGAGGGAGGGCCTGAGTTCAAATACAGCCTCAGACACAACACAAAAACTAGCTGTGTGACCTTGGGCAAGTCACTTAACCCCAATTTCCCTCCAAAAAGCAAAAAAAAAAGAAAGAAAGAAACTTCATGTTTTTTAGCTATGGTATCAGAAAGCTCTATCAACTGAGCCAATTAACTCTCTAGAAAAGTTTCAATATATTGTTAGGTGAATTAGGTTTTCTTTGTTCCTATCCCTACCCCACTGAACATTTTTTTTTTAAATTAAAGCACCTATAACAAATATGCATAGTACAGCAAAATACTCACATTGGCCATGACCAAAAATGTTTCTTTCTGTATTATAAATCTATCTCCTCTCCAAAAAAAGATGGATAAGGTGTTCCATCTTCAGCCCTCTGCATATCATTTCGTTTTATCATTTTATCATTTCATTGAAAAGAATTCTAAAATATTTTCTTTTTTTCTTTAATTTTATTTTATTCTGGACTTAAGAAATAAATCAAGCATTTCCATAATGTAGTAGAATAGTTAAAAAATATGATTGCACATGAAACTGAAAATATGATGGGTAGAACTTTCTATATATTTTAAATATATAATTGATTTATCATGTAACTCTTTTTTTCTCCCCACCTTGGGGAGAAAATTGGCAACATTAGACATAGACATGTGTGTATATATATACATATGTGTATATATATATATATAATTCTATACATATTTCTATGAGATCTTTCTCTGTATTTAGATAATGTCTTCCTTCATAGGTCCTTTGTAGTTAATTTGAGTATTTATAATGGTCAAAATGACTTAGTCACTCAAAAGTTGCTAAAACAATGTTGCCGTTACTGTATACAGCATTCTCTTAGTTCTGTTGATTTCACTTTTCATTATTTCATGCATCTATCCATGTTTTTCTAAGACCATTGAACTCATATGAACAAAATTATTTTTAAAAATTATATAAATAAAATAAATTTAGAGTCTTTCAAAGTTGCTTTTCTCTATAATTTTATCATTCTAAAAACTTTTTTTTTCTAGTTCTGCTCACTTCTCTCTACAACAGTTCATAGTGTCTTACCAATTTCCTCTAAAATTGTCAATTTTATAACTTCTTAAGGTGGTAAAATATCCCATTACATTCCTATGCCATAATAATTTGTTTAGCCATTCCCCAGTGGATAGACACCCCCTTATTTTCCTTTTTTTTTTTTTGCTACTATCAAAAAATTTCTATAAATAGTTTTGTAATTAGGTATTCATTGCCTCTTTTATATATCTAAATATATAGATATAGATATCTTTGGGGTATATGTGGTATTTCTGGGTCAAATGGTATGCAAAGTTTAGTGACTTTTTGGATATTATTCCAATTTGTTTTCCAGAATCACTGGGGCCAACTCACAGCTGCACCAACAGTGTATCAACAGTGTTCCAAAGCCCCTCCAAAATTTGTCATTGTCAATCTAATGGATGTAAGATGGAACCTTGAAATTGCTTTCATTTTAATTCCTCTAATTATTAGTGATTTGTAGAATTTTTTCATGTGGTTGTTGATAGCATGAATTTCTGTCATTGAGAATTGTCTATTAATTTAATTCAACTAATTAACTCTTAGGGTATGACTCAGTCTCAAAAATTGAAATACATTCTTTATATATCTTGGCTACAATAAACCTTTTCAGAGAAACTTGCTGCAAAGATTCTTCCCAGCTACTTCTTTTCTTTCTAATTTTAATTCCATTAAATTTGTTTGTGGAAAAACCTTTCAAATTTTGTATAATCAAAATTGTTCATTTTATCTTCTGTAATCTTTTCTCTTCCTCGTTTGGTCATGAACCTTTTACCTGTCCATAGATCTGAAAGATAATTTCTTCCTTCCTCCTTTAACTTACTTTTAAGTTTAATTTTTCTATCCTTTTTAAATTTGTCTTGATAAATGCTATGTTGTTCTGTACCTAATTTCTGCCAGACAGCTTTCCAGTTTTACCAGACAATTTTGTCAAATAGTGAGTCCTTAATCCAAAAACTATGGTCTTTGGGTTTGCCAACATTATACTATTTTTTTTTCTGTTCTGCTGATTAGCCTCTATTAACTGGTGCTAAATATATTTAATGATTAATGCCTTGTAGAGTAGTTTGATGTCTGCCAGTGTTAAATGATGTCTTTCAACGTTTTTTATTATTTCTTTTGAGATCCTTGTTATTTTGTTCTTCAACATTAATTTCATTATTCATTTCTCTAGTGTTGTAAAATCATGTTTTGGTAATTGGATTGATCTGGTAACATTCAATAAGTTAATTTAGGCAGTATTGTCATTTACATTATATTGGCTCTACCTATACATGAGTAATTAATATTTCTTCAAGTAATTACTTTTTTCTATGTATTTTTAATAAAATTTCTGTTGTTTCTATAATTTGTTTCTTTGATCCACAAGTTCTTTAGAATGAACATATTTCACCTACAATTAATCTTAATTATTTTTTCAATGGCCTTCTACTGAATACAGATTTATTACATTGTGATTAGTAAATCTGGGCAGCTAAGGTTGACACAGTGGATAGAATACTGGGCCTGGAGTCAGGAAGACCTGAGTTCAAATCCAGCCTCAAACACTAACTGTGTGACCCAGGGCAAGCTACACTCTCCTTGCCTTAGTTTCCTTATTTAGAGAAGGAAATGGCAAACCACTCCAGGATCTTTGCCAAGAAAATCCATAATGGAGTCACAGAGTCAGAGATGACTGAAACAACTAAACACCAATGAGATTAGTAAATGATGTGTATTGTTTCTAAGTGTTCACATTTTTTGGTAAAGTCGTTATGCCCCAATACATTGATATTGATTAATTATGGTGATTTTAAATATGGTGGTTTCCCTGCTCATCTCTCTCTTTTTTATTGTCTATAATATTATAGTTTTATATGAAATAATTATTCTTGTCCTTGCTTTTTTTTTTTGCTTTTCGTAGGGGCAATTGGGGCTAAGTGACTTGCCCAAGGTCACACAGCTAGTAAGCACTAAGTGTCTGAGGTTGGATTTGAAGTCAGGTCCTCCTGACTCCAGGGTGAGTGCTCTATTCACTGTGCCACCTAGTCGCCCCTTACCCTTGCTTTTTAAATTTAAATTGAAGCATAATAAATTCTGCTCCAGCCCATCATCTTAACTATATGTTAATCACTATGTTTCAAGTGTTTCTTATAAACAAAATATTGTAGAATGTTCTTCTCTGATCAATTTTGCTGTCCTCTTCTGTTTTATGAGTGACTTAATCTCATTGACATTCACATTTATGATTGTTATTTATGTTATATATTTTATTTATTACTATATGTTTCCCTTCATTCTATCTTCTTGTATTTTTTTTCTCTCTGTTCCACCCATTCTTTACAGATGAGAAGGGAATAAGAGAGTTTGCCAGACAGTTGTGACCTATAAATATAATAGCCTATTCATGCTCTCTTGTCCTCTTGTGCTTGTTCCATCTCTGAAGTCAGATTTTTTTATGTTTTTTTCCCATTTTTTATCTGCCTTTCTTGTTCTGCAACTGAAACTTATTTTGCTTATGACTATTCCCTTATCTATTTACTCTTCCTATTAAATCAATCTAATGTCCTCACCTCTGCCCATCACCTTCTATTTCTCTTTTGAATTTAATACATATCTGTACCATGATCTATATGTATTTCTGTGTGCAATTGTGTTCCTCTTCCTATATCCAGTTCAGATGAAAATAAAGGTCATGGGTTATACATTTTTCTACTCCATCCTCCATGTATAAATACTCTTTATCTTATGAACCTCAATTATGCCATAGTACATTTTAAAGGTTTATTTAGGGTGTTTATAGGGGAATCTAGTCTCCTATAAGTCCAAAATGGCACCAAATCAGAAGTTTCAATATCATAAAACTAGCCTAGTGTGAGTGGGTAACAGACTTAGGATATTATTCCTGCCCTATACCTCCAAGTTGTTTTAATTTGTATCTGTGATAGTTGGAGAGCCTGATCATTTTTCCTGATTTAAAAATTTTCTGTTTACATTGCTTGATTATGGATCTATTGTGGATTAGCAGTTATTACTGTAACTTTTTAATAGGCTCTTACATATTTATGTCATTTTTATCTGTAATATTTGCTATATTTTTTCCATTCTTTTTCTCAGATATTTTCTTTGTAGAGATTTTTTTTTATTTGAATGTAGTCAAGCATAACTATTTTGTCCCAAACAATTCCATTTGTTGAATGGAATAGTCTTCCTTACACAATTAAGATGTCTTATTCCTTTTTCTTCTATATTTTTATTAGTTCATTTTGAAATGTTAAAGTCTGTCATATAACTGGAATTTACTGGAACATATGATGAAAATCTATGGGCAAATCCCTTTTGCAACAAATTACCAATCAGTTTTCCCAGGTACCATAAACTGTTACATCTTAGTTGGAGAAAAGAGGGATCCTTTTAAGGGGATAAGTTCTCCTCTTGCCATCTGCCTTGATAACTTTCAATAATCTGGAGGAAGGAAGAAGGAAAATAAACGATTCCTTTTCATTTTATATACTAAAAAGTATTCCAGAAGTGGAATGGTATGGGTCTGCCATTCACAAATTCAGATTCCCATAAAGCATAGTGGGTTTTCAGAGTCTTAGTTGCTGTAGCCTCTCCTTTCAAAAAGAAAAAAAAAAGGAGCAATTGATGGCCAACCTTCTAGGCTCTTTGAGGGTAGGGGCCTTCTTATTTTTGTCTTTATAACATCGCATCTAGCAAAATTGGTGACACAGACAAGATGTTTTGTGAATACTAGTTAATTAATTAAGATGGGAATGAACCTCAATCAAATTAGGTAAGGAATGCCTCAGACAACAGATACATAACTAAAGGCTATGATGACAATTCTAGTTTGGGTGTACACATAAGAGCTGGTTCTCTGTTGCTGTTACCTATAAGAACTCAAGATCACCATACCACAAATCACCAGAGTGGACTCTATTGAAAAGCTTTTTTGTTCTTTAAAAAATGTTTTTATAAATTAATAACAATAGTAATAACAATATAGGAAGTATTTCAATAATAATAACATTATGAAATGGGAATGGGAATTTGAAGATCTCCCCTGCCCCCTAATAGACCTAGGTGGGGTTTGAAGACCTCCCTTGCTTTGAAAGTAAACTATACCCCCTAATAGGCTGCATGTAATCACATGGAGCCTGTGGTGGGAGGAGTTTGTTGAAGGGTGGAGCAGAGCCCACAGGAAGCTGGTAGTGAGAACAAGCCAGACATTGGGAGAGAGAGGACACTCATTAAGGAGACAGAGAGGTTTGTGAGTAAATATTGATCTCGTATTGGTTGGAGGGAAGGCTGAAAGATGCTGTGACTCTCAGTGTTATTATGGATTCTAAATATCTTTGGTACTATGAAGGAATTGGCTTACTGGTTTTGGGATTTGTTTTTCCAGTGTTTAAATAAATGTTTCAGTTCTGTTCTCTACCTGGAGAATCTGGTATATTTTGCGATCGAACTTCATGCAATGCTTATAGTCAAGGTCTTTATTGTGATCGTGGGCGCTATAAATATTGCATTGGGGCTACACATTAACATAGAATTTTAAGGTTGGCAAAGCACTTTGCAAATATATCATTTTATTCTTACAACAACCCTGGGAAATAGGTGTCATTAACTGCCACATTTTACAGATAAGAAAAATGAGGCAGATGGAAATTTAAGTCACTTACCCAACATTACACAGCTAGTAGGTGTCTTAGTCTGGATTTGAACTCACGTCTTCCTGACTCCAGCTCCAATACTCTATCCACTATACCACCTACACAGCACTCTAAGATATGAAAGTATTTTCAGTATCCTATCCCATTTGATCACCACAGCAGCTTTCAAAGTAGATGCTATTATTAAAACAGCTCTGAGAGGGTTACCCAATCATAAGGAGAACTCGCAGTTAAGAAAACTTATTCTACTCATGTAGGTCAGTATCTTCTCTACTATTTATGATGTTAGAGAATTGACTGGAACACTGAAATGTTACATGACTTCCTCATTGTCCCATAGCTAGTATGTGTCATTTCTTCCTGACTCCATGGTAAGCCCTCTAGCCACCATGTCATGTGTGCATTTGGATAGAAAAGGACTCTCAGTAAAGCTCATTTAGCAAGATTTGTAGTTCAGGGCCTAGAGTTCATTTCAACAACATACTCTCACAACAAAATCTCTTTTTTTTCAACTTTAATTAAATAGTGTTAGTTTTTGAAAGCTTAACTAGGCCTAGATAATTGCTCACAGCTGGACGAGAATCCTGCCTATTCTGCCTCCAACTCCTAGAGAGTGTGAGTTTTCAAATATGTCACTCTTGAATAATAAAATGGTGTCAAATCTTCTCCATTTAAGCACATGGGGTTCATTAGTAACTAGTGTTTGAGTACCATTTGCCTTTCCCTTGTGTGTTCCTGCTTTTGGTGAGATTTTTATGTAAAGATGCTGTAATTGTATCCTTTTGCATTGTATAACAATATTATAATCACCTCACTGATGAATTTAGAACAACTGTAATGGAAATGAAACTTTCCCCCCCCAAGAAACACACCAAACTTATACATACAGATGTATACCATCCTTCCAATAAATAGCCTTGAAGGTCTATGAATTTCTTCCAAAAATGCTGACAAGTCTCAAAATACATTGGAATTTTTACTTAGAAATTGCTTTCAGAGTCAACTTATGAGCCATAGAAAAAGAAAAAAAAAGCAGCCTTAATTCTTTCTAGTTACATCTCTTTGAACAAAAAATCATATCATCTATCTTGATCACACACTTTTGGGGTTCCCTAAAAACTGATTAACAGACTTTTGGCATAAGTTCACCCAAAGCGATTTTTCTGAAAGATAGGTCTGGCCAAATCACACCCTTCTTTAATGAGCTCTGGTGATTCCCTATTACCTCTAGGATCGAATATAAAGTCATTGATTTAGCAATAAAGTTCTTCATAACCTGTCCCCTTCCTACCTTTCCGATATTCTCAAATTTTCCTACCCTTCAGATGCTTTATGATTCAGAAATGCTTATCTTCTTGCTATCCTTCTAACATTACTCTAATATTCCATGCCTTTTCACTGCCTATCCCTCCAGGCTTCTAATACTTTCTCTCTTCATGACCACCTAATGGCTTCCTTTAACATAGCTCAAATTCTATCTTCTGCAAGACACCTTTTCCAGTGATCATCCCCCACTACCCAAAGGCTAGAACTTTCCCTCTGAGATTATATCTATCTACTTTGTATATATCTTGAATGTAAACACTTGTTTACATGTTGTTTACCCAGTTAGAATAAGAGCTACTTGAAGACAGGGGCTGTATTTTTGCTTTTCTTTTAAATATCCCCAGTGTTTAGCAAACAGTGTGACACATAGCACTATCTCAGCCTTTTGTAAATTGTGCCTATGAGCTCCAGCACTAAGGCCCATTGCAGAAGACTGTCCATGACATGTCAGAACTGCAGAACCTTAGAGTTGGAAGGGCCTCTGAAGTCATCTTGTTTCATATGTAACCAAGAATCCCATCTTCAGGATTTGGGGCCCTATTAAGAGAGCAAAGAACAAGGAATTACATTTCCTCCTAAGCTCCTTGAGTATAGGAGCTATATTGATTTTTGATTTTGTATCCCTAGATGCTCAATAAATACTTTTAAAAATTATTTATTTAGTTTTCATTTTCATTATTTTTATAAGATTTTCAGTTCTAAATTTTCTTCTCCTCTGTCCCCTTCCCTCCCCCCGCCCCAAATGGCATGAAATCTGATATAGGCTGAACATATACATTCATATTAAACACAGTTTCACATTAGTCATGTTTTAAAAGAAGAATCAGAACAAAAAGGAAAAAAACACAAGAAAGAAAGAACAACAACAAAAAAAATAATATGCTTCAATCTGCATTTAGACTCCATAGTTCTTTCTCTGGATGTGAATTTTCCCTCACTTTGGGACTGTCTTAGATACTTGCATTGCTGAGAACTAAGTCTATGAAAGTTAGTCATTGCACAATGTCACTGTTACTGTGTACAATATTCTCATTCTTTTTTTTTTAATTATTTACTTTTAATTTACAACATTCAGTTCCACAATCCCTTGAGTTTCTAATTTTCTCCCCTTCCCTCTTCTTCCCCCTCACCCTCCATGGCGGCAATCAAATAATGGATCTACAAATACCTTCATATTAAACACAATGTTATCATTCTACTCACTTCACTCAGCATCAGTTCCTGTAAGACTTTCCAAGTTTTTTTCTGAAATCCTCCTGTTCATCATTTCTTATGGAATAATAATAGTATTCCATTACATTCATATACCACAACTTGTTCAGACATTCCAAATTTATGGGCATCCCCTCAATTTCCAATTCTTGACAATCACAAAGAGAGCCACTATAAATATTTTTTGTACATGTGGGTCCTTTTCCTATTTTTCAATAAATACTTTTTGAACTGAGTTAAATTGAATTGAATCCATAAGCACAAAGCCACCCAGGTGACCAGGTTTTCCAGGACCACAGGCCACTCAGAAATCTTGCTTATTTTCCATCCAATCAGTATAGCAATATGAGGGACAATTGATGAACAAACATGAGCACAGAAGTTTAGTATAATTCTACACTGATTACAATGATGGAGAGGGGTTGTTTATAATTCTCAGGGTTATTAGCAATGACTGCTGCCTTCCTGCTGCACAGATTTATTTACCTGCCTTACAGATTGTGATTACACATGCCTATTTCAGCAAATTTGACACCTAATGACTTTTAGAAGCTTCCAATTCAAATCCACCTTCAAATGATATCTAAGTTGCCAAATCTATCACCACAAAAATTCTCAAATACGTCTTATCTATTCTGTTCTTGTTACCACCATCCAAGTTCTGGTGTTTGACATTCTAGTTCAACTAGACTACTAGCTATTTCCCAGTTTGGCTTTGTAACCCTCAAACACATTTTTGCGCATTTCCACATACTTTTCTGACTGTTGAAGTCCTTTTCTTCCTCTATGAAGCCTTTCCTTATTCATCCAATAAAAATTATTCCTCACTTCCAAGATCTGTCACATCATTCTGATCTCTCTAATGCTCTTATTATGATCTAGCTTGGATGACAGTTTTTTGGAATCTCTTTGGAATTGTGTAATTTTTTCATCATTGTATATAGTACTGCTTTCACTGTGGCAAGACAGTTTTATAGTCTTTTCCAGCAACAGGAAATAGTAGAGAAAAGTAGAAGATCCTGAGTTTGTGCCCTGTGTCATGAATTTCAAATGCTAATTTATTGAATCTTCATCTAAAGACTGGCCTTACAAAAAACATGAGTTGAACACTAAATGGAAGCAACATTCCTTTGCTGCTCATAGGTAGAACAACCATGAAGTACTCAACAAAACAATCTTTCCTATAACTCCTATGTACCATCAGATGCCATCTTGGTTGAGATTGTAAGTGTGTTGCTGTCTAATAGATGTTTCATTTATGTGGTTTTGTTTTACTGGTTTTATGAGAAGATCAAAACATGGTGTTCTATTTATGTGGGAAATTGATTCCATTATGCTAAAATAATATAACTAGGGCTCACCAAGTCCATAAAGGAGGCAGGGTTTTGCCAGTTGGATGGGGTCTTGAAGCTGATTCTAAATGGGCACAGTTAAGCTACCCATACTACTTAAACTAGAGACTTGTGACTACCCAAAGAGAGGCAAAGAATGGGGCAATAGAAAGTAATTTGCTTTCCAAGAATCATAGAGAAATTGACTTTTTCCTAGCTCTCCCAACCATCAAGGTACAGTACCATAACCACTAGGTTGAGTATGGATTGATCCTGGAAAGGACATTGGAGACCATCAAGTTCAAACCTCTAATTTTATAGCTGAGGAACTGAAAACAGTAGTGACTAGGTGATTAGCCCAGGGTAACACAGAGAGTTAGTATCTTTTAGGTGGGATTTGAACTCAGTTCTTCTTGCTTTCAAGTCCAGCACTCTATCCATTATACCATACATTACTGTTAAGTAAGTACCATAGGTACCATGGGTTCAGAGATATTGCTGCCAGATACAGCAGTTTGGGATGGTTGAGGAATAAAATACAAAGGGACTGTTTCCTTCCTCCATTCTAGACCCTGTACATATGTTATGGTTGACCAAGGAGTTACTTTGGGTTAGTGAGGCATGGATAAAGAACTACTTAGGGTTCACTGATACAAAGTCTGATAATAAAATTGGCCATCTGAAAGGAAGCTGTGATAACCTATTCTTTTGTTACTTCCTCTAGTCTCCTTTGGCATATATAATACAGCCACATTCAAAAAACTTATGAATGAATGGATATCTGGGAACTGGAGTGGACTAGAAAACAGGTGAAAAGGATGTAATAAGTTACATCTTAAATTCATCCTATGAGATGAATGAAAGTTTGAATCCAGGGGGAAAGGAGCCCACTGCAAAATATACTGGAATAATTTTGATCCTACATATAATGCTTATGTGTTGCTCCTTCATTATGGTAGGGGTCTACTAGCAGGGATCTTTTTAGAGTGGGACAGAGGGATGACACTGGATAATATCTGTATGCATCATAGCATAGAGGACATATATTCCTAAATGGCCATTGGGAGATCAATTTTATAATACTCCCTGCTCACAACAAAAACAGTTTGAAACTTTCTCCCATGCAACCTTCTGAAGGTTGCAGTAGAGGCAATCTGTGACATAGGTAATTGCAGCCTAAGATCTCATTAGATGTTTTGTCTTCTGTGTCACTATTGACTTATATTGATTTTGAAATCCACTAAAATACTGATGTTTTAAAAAAAAATCTTAAATAACTTCATTTATTGTTTTATTAGAAAACAAAAGTAATCATTTTATGATTATAAGAAATTTGTTAGATATACTTCCTTTTAAATAATCTCAGAATGTTTTCTTCATTTGTCAAAATTTATTCATATATTTTCTTTTGATAGCATACTTCCAAATAACCAAGCAACCTTCAAAGAATATTGTCTGACATCAGTTTATTAATTATCATAAATGATTGGGGCCTCTTTGATACTATAATGTTAATGTTAGCCTTTACATTTGTTCAGAATTTTGCTGTCTTTCAGTGTTGACTTTATTTGCATCATTGCATTGACACTTTCAAATTGTGTTGCTGGAGAAGACTTGAGGGTCCCTTGGACAGCAAGGTAACCAAATGAATCAAAACTTAAAAGAAATTAATTGATGCTATTCTCCAGAAAATCAAATAATGAAGCTGCTGTTTAAATACTTTAGCCACATATAATGTAAAGATAGGACTCATTAGAAAAGACTGTGATATTGGGAAAGATTGAAGGCAAAAGGAAAAATGGATGACAAAGGATGAGCTAGTCTCATGTAAACAATGAGCATGGACTTGGACAAACTTTGAGAGATAGCAGAGGGTTGAAGGGCCTGGCATGCTATGGTTCATGTGGTCACAACGAGTCCTATACTATTGAATGACTGAATAACAGAGAAAGTCTTTGTACATATTGTTCTTTTGGTTCTACTTTTTTTCATACAAATCTTTCCACACTTTTAAAAAACCTTCATTCCTAACAGTGCAATAACATTCCATCATATTAATATGCTGTATTTTTCAGCCATTCTCCAATCATTGGCTGTATATTTTATTTCCAGCTGTTATTAATATTTTTGTACATATGGATCTTCTCTTGCTGTCAATACTCTCATTGAGGTATAGTCCCAGTAGTAGAGGTATTTCTATACTGCTGTAAAATAATATGAGCGCTTTAGTCTTCCTTTTTTAACTCCAAATTGTTTATTGGAACCAATTCATAGCTCTAACAACAAATTAGCCTATCATTCCACAGCTCTTCCAACAATGCGTTTGCAGGTCTTTTGCTATTTTTGTTACATCTGTGGAATAAGGAGATACCTCAGAATCATTTCTTTGTTGGTGGTTATGAACATTTGTTCTGTTCATTAGTGATTGTTTATATTCCTTATTTTGATTTTTTTCATATCCTTTACCACTTGTATATTAGGTGATGCCTCCTTCAAGATTTACACCAACTCCATATTGGTTTTTGGTTGTCAAACTTCTATCAAATATATTAAATGTAAAGTTTATTTGTATGTTTTAAAAATCTAAGTAGTTTATTGTTATCATTACTGTATTGATATTATTTGTACAATAATTTTTAAATTCAATAATTTTTGACAAAAGGTTATAATACAGTCTTTCTATAATTTTTTAAAGTCATTAAATTCCTTCTTGTTTAACTTTGTGATAGATTGGTTTTTCTGATTCATCTCCATGTCGTGGTACTGCACCATTCACCTCTATATGGTTCCATGACTTTCTAATTCAAAGCTTCCATTCCTACCTGCTTCCACACCTACCTTCCATTACTCCACTACTCACTCACAAGTGTTGTCATTACCTATTATAATAATGTAAGCTCCCTGAAAGAAGAGGCTGCCTGGTTTGCTTATATTTGTATATCTGTTGCTTAGCATAATGCTGGGCACATAATAAGTACTTAATAATTTTTCATTCATTTTAAGTCTGAAAGAGGCATATTAATGACAACTACAATTACTGTCTTAATACCTGTCCTCTTTCAATGCATTTAGGTAGTACTTTAAATTAGCTGTTTCATTTGATACATATATATGTATATATGATATTAATTTTTTTTTCCACTGAGGACAGCATGGTATAATGAATAGAGTCAGAAAAACCTTGACTTGTCTTTTCCCTGACATATTGCCTATGTGACCAAAAGCAAATCATTTCATTTCTCTATTGAGTCAGTTCTCTAAAAGTTAGAGATGCACGTTGGTGAAGGAAATTTCTATATTGGCAATTTCCTGTAGTACTGAAATAATAGGTCTTGGCCTCCACATTTCTTACCACAACTAATTGTTTCACTATCTATATTGTTTTTGAGTACATAGTAGTTTTTTTCTGTTTTAAAGCCTTGATTTTATTTCTGTATAATGTTTTTCTCAATGTTTTCAATTTCTAATATAACTATGATATTCCATGAATGCCTCCTCTCTGCCTCCCCAAAGGTCATCCCACATGGCAAATAGAATTTTTTTAGAAAGGACAAAAAGAATCATCACAACTCATCAATATTGAGAAAGTAAAACACTTGCGCAATGTATAATACCTATGGATCTCCCACCTCCATGAAGGGGTTGGTTAAGGATATCTTCTCATATCTCTTCATTTTAGTTCCACTGGCTTTTTATTTTTTTTTAAACACTTGATTTTAAAACTTTGAATTCCACATTCTTTCCCGTCCTCCCCCGTCACCCACCCTTACTGGGAAGATAAGCAATTCAATATATGTTGTACATGTGTAGCTATGCAAAACATTTCCATAGTGGATATATTGTGAATGACTGACTATATTTCCCTGGATCCTATCCCTCCCCCCCACACACACACACACTTGTTCTATTCTCTACTTTGATCCTGTTCCTTTTCACAAGCTTCCAAATTCCCTCCCCCCAAGCCGGCCCTTTCTTCCATCATCCCCCCTTAACCCCTATTCTCCTGTAGGGTGAAATACTCTATTTAGTGGGTATGCCATTCCCTTCCTAAGCCGAATTCAATGAGAATAAGATTAATTCATTCCCTTTTGCCTTCCTGTTCTTCCCTTCCATTGTAACCATTTTCCCTTGCTTCTTCTATAAGAGATAATTTACCCCATTCTGTCTCTCCCCATCTCCTCTCATTATATTCCCCTCTCACCTCTTAATTTCACCTTTTAAGTATCATGCCTTCCTATTCAATTGGTCCTGTGCCCTCTGTCTATGTATACCTGTACACATATATGCACACACTCACATATATATTCATATGCCCATATACACTCCTATATAGACATATATATATGTATATATATACATTCTATTCCCTTTAACTATTCTCATACTGAGAAAAGTTTCATAAGTTACAATTATTGTTTTTCCATGTAGAAATGTTAATAGTTCAACTTTGATAAGTTCCTTATGATTTCTTTTCCCTGTTTACCTTTTCATGCTTCTCTTGCTTCTTATATCTGAATGTCAAATTTTCTATTCAACTCTGGTTTTTCCATCAAGAATTCTTGAAAATCCTTTATTCCATTGAATGACCATATTTTCCCCTGAAACATGATACTCAACTGTGTTGAGTAGGTGATTCTTGGTTTTAATCCCAGCTCCTTTGCCCTCCAGAATATCATATTCCAAGCCCTTTGATCCTTCAGGGTAGAAGTTGCCAGATCCTATGTTATCCTGATTGCATTTCCACAATATTCAAATTGTTTCTTCCTGGCTGCTTGTAATATTTTCTCCTTGATCTGGGAACTCTGGAACTTGGCCATAATATTCCTAGGAGTTTTCATTTTAGGATCTTTTTCAAGAGGTGATCAGTGGATTCTTTCAACCTCTATTTTGCCTTCTGGGTCTAAAATATCAGGGCAGTTTTCTTTGAGAATTTCTTGAAGGGTGATTTCTAGGTTCTTTTTTTGATCATGGCTTTCAGGTATTCCACTAATTTTTAAATGATCTCTCATGGATCACAGGTCAGTGGTTGTCCCAATGAGATATTTCACATTGCCTTCTATTTTTTCATTTGTTTGGATCTGTTTAATAGTATCTTGATTTCTCATAAAGTCATTAGCTTCCATTTGCTCCAATCTAATTCTGAAGGAATTATTCTCTTCAGTGATCTTTTGAGATTCTTTTTCCATTTGGCAAATTCAGCTTTTTAAGGCATTCTTCTCCTCATTGACTTTTTGAGCCTCTTTTGCCATTTGAGTTAGTCTACTTTTTAAGGTATTATTTTCTTCAGGCAAGTTGTTGACACTCATTTAATAATTTTCTTGCATCATTCTCATTTCTCTTCCAAATTTTTCCTCCACTTTTCTTATTTGGTTTTCAAAGTCCTTTATAAGCTCCTCTATGACCTGTAATCAGCTCATGTTTTTCTTGGAAGTTTTTGGTGCAGGAGTTCTGACTTCACTGTCCTCCTCCTGTTCCATGCTTTGATCCTTTTTGTTCCCAAAATAGGAGTCTAATGTCAGATTTTTCTGCTTGCTTTGCTTCCTTTGCTTGCTTATGTTGCCACTGAATTACTTGACTTTTGAGCTTTTTGCCACAGTAGAACTCTGCTACTAGAAAGGGGAGCTTTGTCCCAATCACTGGGGTTTTCACAGCTGCTGGGGCTATTTGTTGGGTGCCCTCTCTGAAGCCTCCACATGCTCTGGCACACTGGTCACACACCCCAGGACCTCCACCCTAGAGAGTGATCCAGATCAAGCGGGTTAAAGCAGGAATGATTACCCCTCAGACTGGTTGTTTGGTCCCCCTACAATCTGCAGACCAGGAGTTCTGAAGCAGCCACTTGGCAACAGCTGCATGGCCATGAAGTGCCAGCCACTTCTCCCTCCATGGGATAAAGGCCAGACTGCACTCCCGAACTCCCAGGTCCCAAAGTCCACACTACATTGAACTCTCATTTTGTCCTTAGCTTCTGTGGGTTGATAATTTCTGGAAACCACCACAGCTGCTGGAGATCTGAAGTCCCTCCAGCCAGTAGCTGGTTGTGGCTGCTCTGAGGCTAAAACCTTGGGCTTGCGCAGGGCAGGGCTCAGCTCCCAGAGTGCTGCTCTGGCCCCTTCCTGCTAGCCTGCCAGACTGTCTTCAGTGGGAGGTTAGCTTCTCTCTGTCATTTTATGGGTTCTATAGCTCCAAAGTTTGTTTAGAGTCATTTTTTTAAATGAATTGGAGGAGGTGGGAGCAGGAGCCATGTAGAAATCTTATTTCTACTCTGCCATCTTGACTCCCCCCACTGACTCTTTATAATTTTGTTACATTTACCTGTTTTGTCATTCTATATTAATGTGCTTACAATTCTATAACTACTCCAATATTGACTGTTGACATTTTTGGGTCATTTTTGCTAATTTGCAGCATATGGGGTTAAACCTCCAAGTTGTTTTGATTTGCATTTCCCTTGTTATTAGTGATTTTTGTGTGTGATTATGTCTACTTTGCAGTTTTGAGAACTGTTTGTTCATAGCCTTTGACCATTTATCTATTGCAGAATGGCTAGTAGTATTCTATATGTTTATTACTTGTTTATATATATCAAACCCTTATCAGAGTAATTTGATACAGATATATTTTTTTCCCCATTTAACCACTTCCCTTCTTATTCTAGTTGCATCAATGTTGTCTGTGCAGAAGCTAATTTTATATGAATGTTTATATTTCAAGTGTTTTTCTTCTAGGTAATTTTTGGATTTTGCTTTCCAATCCATTCTGCCAAACTCTTCCATTTAATGGATAATATTATCTATTAATTTTGTGTGTTTGATTTTTTTATCCCTTCATCAAATCTTCTATTTTTCTTTTCTCATTTTCTTTTTTAAAGTAGTGACGACAGTAATAGGTACATGTAGCCTGTAATCATTGGAATAATTTAATCTGTTTTATTCTTTCATTTTCCTTTCCAAACCTAGATGCAAATTATTAAGTATAGTCTCTAGCACCTTTTCATAATCAGATTGCAATAGTTATTATACTTGAGTTAATTCTCAACCATCTAACTTGGACATCTCATTTCTCCTGTTCCTCCCAAAGTCAGCACAGTCCCTTTGTTAACTTATTTTATTTCTACTGCTATATTCTTTCTTACTTACCCATTCTGGCTCAGATAAATTAAGTTCATGAGTCTCCCACACTTTCTTCCCACTCCTTGCCTCTCTCTTCAACTGACCTTTACCTGGAATTCCCCATTCAAAAAATAATAAGCCCTTCTTCATATTCCTTTCTACTTCTTGTGGGGGTGTTGCTTTTTGAACATTCAGTTCCAAAACTTCTCTTTCTTTGTTTATTCCAGAGGTTCCCAAACTTATTTGGCCTACTGCCTCTTTAAAAAAAATACTCAGTGCCCCCCTTATAATCTACTTTCTTTAAACCTTTAACTGATTTTTTAAATTTGCATCATTTGAAAATATAACATATTTGTAAACAATGCATCTAAAATTTAATAATTTATTGTAAATTTGTGAGTTTTTTCCTGCATTGAAATTTTGAGGACACAATATTGCATCATGTAACTGTATAGAATACTACGGTAAACAAGTCATTACACGCACATATTAATACTGAGGCATGCTGGACTTCCTGACAAAGTGCAACATGCTCACCTGTCAACACTTGTTCATTTAAGACCTGTCCACAGACTTGATCAGTGATCGGTTATAACTTGCATTTTTTGTGTTTATTTGGAAAATGATGTATTCACTATGACTTTAACTCTGTTGTACAACAGGTGGAACATGTACAATGTGTTTTTCAAAATTTTCTTCTCTTCTTTCTTTATGCTTCCACCATCCCTTGTTTTATTCGTTGCCCTCTCCCCTTCCCCAATTGCAAACAAGGCTACTACCACCACACTGGATAATTCCAGTGCCTCCCAGGAAGCAGAATCTCTTGGGAACCTATGCTTTACTCAGTGACCAATGGTAGGATTCTCAAAGGACAATAGTTATATCTTGTCTATTTGATATATAAGCATTGAATTTGATATATAAGCCATAATGTAATGCCAAGCAAAGGCAAATTCCCAAGGTTCAAAATACCAGCATAGCTGCTCTCCATTTTATTCAGTGACAAATTAAGAACAGAGAAAATCAAAATATAGCATAATTCAAAATACAGCATTCACCAAGTGTAATTCAATCAAGTACTACTCCACCCCTGGACATTACATTCATTTAATCAATCACAAAGTCCCTCTTCTAAATACTGCTCCACCCCTAGGCAGGACATTCATTTAGTCAATCACAAAGACCCTCTTCTCAAATGCAGATTAATTTCCAATCATAAGTAAAGTACATTCATTTGTTCAATCACAGAGCACAAAAAAGTCAAAAGTTTCCCTTTTGAGGCCCTTTTGACCATTAAATTTTTTTTTGTTTTATTATGTGTTGGTGGGGAGACTAGTAATTCTTAAGTCATATCTCTAAGATCCAGCTTCTAGATAATTTTTTTTAATTATAGAAACTTTACACAGTCTTCCAATTTTGCTGACTTTCGACACTGTTCAGATAATTCTTGCTCTTATATTGTTGAGTTCTAACATCTCTATTTTCTTAAGATATCAACTATTTTGTTAAACTTTTCTAGCTTGTCTTCTAAGTCATCATTCACTACTTGTAATTTCAATTAAGAATTATAGTTTTATACTTTTAATGCTTTTCCAATCAAATTGTCCAGGAGATATTTTACAGAACTTGATAACATACTAACAAAATTCATTTTAAAAAAAGATCTAGAATACAAAAGGAAATTAGAATAAAAGGGAACTAGCACTTCTAGACCTCAAATTATATTATAAAACAGCAATTAGAAAGAGAGATTGTGTGATGGAAAATCAGAAAGAATAGAACTCAGTAACCCAATGTTTGATAAAGTGGAAAACAAATTAACCAGGAAAAAAAAACAACTTATTTGATAAAAACTACTGGAAAAAATGGAAGTCTGGTAGAAATTAGCTTAGACTCAGACCTCATGCCACATTCCACAATACATTGTAAATGGATGAGATCTTAATATTAAAAATCATTCTATAAAAAATTAAAAGAGGGGTGACTAGGTGATACAGTGAATAGAGCATCAGTCCTGGATTCAGGAGGACCTGAGTTTCAATTCAGCCTTAGACACTTAACACTTACTAGCTCTTTGACCTTGGGTGGGTAACTTAACTCCAACTGTCCTGCCTTCCCCCATCCAAAAAAAAAAGTTGGAAGAGAAACATATCAAATACTTTTCACAGAAATAAGTAGGAAATGTATTTTAAAAATTATTTTTCCCCATTTTGTTAAATATTTCCCATTTCCATGTAAATTTTTTTTATTTTGAGTTCCAAATTCTTTCTTCCCCTTGCCCCTCCCTACCCCCTCCTTGATAAGGCAGGCAATTTTATATCTTTTATACATGAAGTCATGTAAAACATATACCACATTAGCCATATTGCAAAAAAATATCTCAAACAAAACATTTAAAGTAAAATTTAAAAAAATATGCCTGTCTGCACTGAGAGTTTATTAGTTCTTTCTCTTGAGGTAGATAATTGTTCACCATGATTTCCTTTGGAACTGACTGGAATCATTGTCTCGATCAGAGTTGTTAAGTCTTTCACAGTTGAACATCCTTACAATATTTTCTGTTACTGTGTAGAATATTTTCATGGTCTGCTCACTTAACTTTGAATCAGTTCACATATGTCTTCCCCAGTTTTTCTGAAACCATATGAATTGTCATTTCTTATAGCACAACAGTATTCCATCACAATTATATACCACAATTCATTCAGCCATTACCCGATTATGTATACCCCCTAGATTTCCAATTCTTTGGAACCACACAAAGAGCTGCTATGTGTACAAATGGGTTCTTTCCCCTTTTTCTCAAATCTCTTTGGAATGCAGAACTAGTAGTGGTATTGCTGGGTCAAAGCTGTGCACATTTTTATAACCTTTAGGGTATTTCCCAACTGTTCTCCAGAAGTTGAACTAGTTAACACCTCTACCAACAGTGTATCAATTTTTCCATATCCCTTCAAGTATTTATTATTTTTCTGTCCTGTCATATAAGCCACTCTGATAGGTATGAGGTAGTATCAGTTATTTTAGTTTGCATTTCTCTAATCAGTAGTGATTTAGAGCATTTTTTTATGTGACTACAGATAGCCTTGATTTCTTCTTCAGGAAAACTGCCTGAATATTTGAACTATTCATTAACTAGGAAATGGCTCTTATTTTTTATATATTTTGCTCAGTTTCCTCTATACTTGGGAAATAGAGGCTTTATTAGGAAAAAATATGCTGTAAATTTTTTTGGTTTCTTCTTTTCATTCTAATTTTAGCTGTTAGAATTATGTATGCAAAAGTTTTTTTAATTTCATGTAATCAAAATAATATATTTTACTTCCCATAATCCTTTATATATCTTGTTTGGTCATAAATTCTTCCATTATCCATGCATCTGACAGGTAAACTATTCCATGCTCTCCTATTTTACTAATGATATCACACTTTATGTCTAAATCATTTAACTATTTTGACTTAATCTTGGTATGTGATATGAGATTATTGGTCTATGCCTAGTTTCTGCCAAACTGCTTTCCAATTTTCCCAGCAATCATTGTCATATAGTGAGTTCTTACCACAAAGACTTGGATCTTTGGGTTTATCAAACACTAGATTGCTATGGTTATTTACTACTGTATAGTTTCCACCTACTCTTATTTCATCAATCCATCACTCTATTGCTTAGCAACAATCAGATTGTTTTGATGATCAGAACTTTGTAATATAATTTGAAATCTGGAACTGTTAAACTACTTTTCTTCACATTTTTTTCATTAAATTTCTTGAAATTCTTGATCTTTTGTTATTGTGAATGAATTTTGTTCCTTTTTTTCTAGTTCTATAGCTGAGCACAGTCCCATTTAAGCCATGCAGTTCTGGACCCAGGGTGGCCCTGACCAGCCATGGCTGGAACAGACTTCAAGAAAGTGAATCACCAGTAGATGTGGTGGTTTCCAGATTTCTCAACCCATAAATGCCAAAAAGAAACCAAAAGGTCAGTAGGGAACTCTGATGGAACTGGGTGGAGAAGAGCATGGTTAGGCCCCTGCCCCTGGGGTGAGAGTGGCAGAGGTACGGTTGCTGCAGCTGCTGCCCCATGGTTGCCTATGGAGCTCCTGGCATGAAGATCATAAGGGAACCAAGCAACCATTCAGAGGGTAATCGCTCCTGCTTTGACATGTTGGATCTGGGTCACGGTCTTAGGTGGAGGTCCTGGCATGTGTGGCCAGGTGCCAGAGCTTGTGGGGACTGCAGAGAGGGCACCCTCTTAATTGCTCTGGCAGCTGCAAATTCCCCAGCAATTTGGGACAAAGCTCTCTCCATTATGAAAGCAGAGTTCTACCATGGCAAAGAGTTCAAAAGTCAAGTAATTGACTAGCAATATAAGCAAGCAGAGGAAATGCAGTCCTACCATAGATTCCTTTTTTGAGGACAAAAAGGATCAAAGCATGGAATGGGAAAATGGCAGCGAAGTCAGAACTCTTGCACCAAAAGCTCCAGGCCATGGAGGAGCTCAAGAAGGATTTTGAAAACCAAGAAAGAGAAGTGGAGGAAAAATTAGGAAGAGAAATGAGAATGATGAAAGAAAATCAAGAAAAGTGAGTCAACAGCCTGACTGAAGAAAATAACACCTTAAAAAATAGATTAACTCAGATGGCAAAAGACGCCCAAAAGGTCAATGAGAAGAATGCCTTAAAAAGCAAAATTTGCCAGATGGAAAAGGAATCTCAAAAACTCACTGAAGAGAATAATTCCTTCAAAATTAGATTGGAGAGAATGAAAGCTGATGACTTTATGAGAAATCAAGATACTATTAAACAGATACAAACAAATGAAAGAATAGAAGGCAATATGAAATATCTTATTGGAAAAACCACTGACCTGGAAAATAGATCCAGGAGAGATAATTTAAAAATTATTGGACTACCTGAAAGCCATGATAAAAAAAAGCCTAGACACCATCTTGCATGAAATTATCAAGCAAAATTGCCCTGATATTCTAGAACCAGAGGGCAAAATAGAAGTTGAAAGAATTCACTGATCACCTCTTGAAAAAGATCCCAAAAAGAAAACTCCTAGGAATATTATAGCCAAATTCTAGAGTTCCCAGGTCAAGGAGAAAATACTGCAAGCAGTCAGGAAGAAACAAGTTGAGTATCGTAGAAACACAATCTGCATAACAAAATCTAGCAGCTTCAACATTAAGGGATCAAAGGGCTTGGAATATGATATTCTGGAGGTCAAAGGAGCTAGGATTAAGACCAAGAATCACCTCCCCAGCAAAACTGAGTATAATGCTTCAGGGGAAAATATCATCATTCAGTGAAATAGAGGATTTTCAAGCATTCTTGATGAAGAAACCAGAGCTGAACAGAAAATTTGGCTTTCAGATACAAGAAGCATGAGAAGGTAAACAGGAAAAAGAAATCATAAGGAACTTGTTAAACTATTTACATTCCTACATGGAAAAATAATAATTGTAACTCATAAAACTTTTCTCAGTATAAGGTAGTTGAAGGAAATATATATATATATGTGTGTGTGTGTATGCATATGTATATATATATGAGGATGTATGTGTATATAAATATATATGTGAGTGTGTGGATATGTATGTACATGTATACATAGACAGAGGGCACAGAATGAGTTGAATGTGAAGGGATGATAGCTAAAAAAATAAAATTAAGAGGAGAGAGAGGAATATATTGGGAGGAGAAAGGGAGAGATAGATGAGGGTAAATTATCTCATATAAAAGAGGTAAGAGAAAATTGTTACAATAGAGGGGAAGAGCAGGAAGGTGAAAGGGAATAGGTCAACCTTACTCTCATTGAATTTGGCTTAAGGAGGGAATAACATACACCCTCAATTGGGTATCTTACCCTACAGGAAAATGGGGGGGAAGGAGATAAGAAGGGGGATAAGAGAAGGGAGGGCAGATTGGGGGAGAAGGTAGTTAGAAGGAAACACTTTTGAAAAGGGACAGGGTCAAAGGAGAAACCAGAATAAGTGGGGGATGGGATAGGATGGAGAGGATAGTGTAGTTAGTCTTTCACAATATAACTACTATGGAAATGAACCTATATTGAATTGGTTATCTTCCCAGTGGGGGTGGGTGAGGAGGGAAGAAGGGAAAAAATCTGGAACTCAAAGTTTTAAAAACAAATGTTTAAAATAAAGTTGGGGGGGATGAGGGAGGATATAAGAGAGAAAGATTGGGGGAAGGGGTATTCAGTAGGCTTGGTATTTTGGGGTGGGGTAGGGGAGAGATGGGGAGAAAAATTTGTAACTCAAAATCTTGTGGAAATGAATGCTGAACTGGGGTATACAGATCCATCTTGCCCTACTGGAAAGTTGGAGGGGAGATGGGGGAGTATATAGGAGAAAGCAGATCAGGGGAAGGGGTATACAGTGGGATCACTGTTTTGGGGGTGGTGGGTAGGGGTAAGACAGGGAGAAAATTTGTAACTCAAAATCTTGTGGAAATGAATAATGTAAACTAAAAATAAACATAAAATTTAATTTAAAAAAGAAAAAAGGAAATCAATGCTGAAAACTAAAAATAAATAAATAAATTGGGGAAAAAGAATGAAAAAAATAAGATATCAATAAAAACATTTTTTAAAAATCATTATACATATTTAGATACATCTTTAATGTTAATTCTACATAGAAATATATACATATACCATTTTATATACTTGACTTAAGATTCAAAAGCACATATTTACAGATAATTTTCCTAACTTGTTATAAAATAATTCATAATGATTAGTCTTCCTAGCATGATAGTGACATCTTTTTATTTATGTATTTTGCTAAAGAAAAGAGAAATGAATAATGCTTAATCCAGTGAAACATAATTGGCTGGAAAAATGCCAGTTTGACCTTGAAGTCTTCCTTCCCACCAATCAAAATGTGAATTTGTTTTGGATATTACAGTGATCCGGTCTCCAGCTTTGAATTTCAAATCTCCTGGCTGCTGCCCTTCAAAAGAATACAGTGCTGTCACTTGTACTGGCTGACTTGAACTACCTAAAATGAGGAGGAAAAAAAAATAGATGAGAGGAGGAATGGAGTAGCTAAAATATTCATTTTGTAGTCATGGTTTAGCATTCTTCTGCTCTTGACTCATCAATTAATTGCCTTTGAAGCTTTTTCCTTTAATAGTACTCTTTGGTTTTAGTATTATTCTTCCCAATTATGGTCAAACTTACACTTACTTCTCTGAACATGCAAAGAAGAGAGTACATTCTCCAGGGGGAAAAAAAATCAAAGGTCTGTGGACAAGTCCTCTTTTGGAGACCCAGAATATCCCAGTAGTACATAACAGAATCAAAATTCTCCCATAACTTAGAATATGGTCTTTGAGAACTACTATGGCTGAAAATTCCACTACCAAAGCTCCAGTAATTCTCCCCTAAGTCCTTCACAATCTGTCTCAAGACTACCTTTCCAAACTTATTGTGCATTATTTTGTTGTTTGTTGTAATAGGTATTAGAATGGGATGAGATGATGGAATTTGTTGGGGTTTGTAGTTTTTCCCCTCTGCCCAGTTCAAGGAGATACAAAACAAAATGAGAGGGCAGGAGGCAGCACAGAAGGATTTTGAATAGATTTGCACTTGGGGTTTGGGGAGACATGACTGGATAGACGGATGGTTGGATGGATGGATGGATAGATAGATGTCAGAGGCAAAGAATGGTACAACCAGGCTTCAAAATAGCAATCAGGATTCTCTTCCACCATATGCATACAAAACAGTGGTATACAAGCTCAATGATTTGTGGACATTTCCCTGGTTAAGCATCCAGGCAGCTGTTGTAATGTCTCCTCTTCCATTTTTCCTTTTCCTCCCTTTCTATTTAAAAGGATGAAGGTTTAAATCCAAAGTTCCTTGTCTCCTAAGCCTTTTCTTATTGTTCCAATAGTACAGCAATCTAATTTTTTTTTCAGGTAAGAGATACAATTAATCTTCTCTGCGTGTGTGTGTGTGTGTGTGTGTCTTTAGTTACATTCAGAGAATGCAAACAAGAAAGTCTTTGGTTATTGGACTAAATATAAATGAATTAAATGCAAGATAGAGACAGAGACCATTTGGGGACTTGATGAACTATTATGATTTTATTAATAATCAGTATTAAAAACATCTTCTCTTGGGGCGACTAGGTGGCGCAGTGAGTAACAGCGCCGGCCCCAGAGTCAGGAGACCTGGGATTGGTTCTGGCCTCAGATACTTAACACCCACACAAAATAACTGGCCATGTAACCTTGAGCAAGTTACTTAACCCCAATTGCTTTTAAAAAAAATGTCTTCTCTTAACATCTCCAAATTCGGGGCAGCTAGGTGGCACAGTAGATAGAGCACTGACCCTGAAGTCAGGAGTACCTAAATTCAAATCCCATCTCAAACACTTGACACTTACTAGTTGTGTGACCATGGGCAAATCACTTAATCCTGATGGCCTCACCAAAAAAAAAAAAAAAAAGATTTCCAAATGAGCAGTGAAAAGAATACCTATAGATATGGTTCATTTCCCTTGGACTTAAGTGAGTCATTGTTCAAAGATCTAGCAGATCATTTGAATGTGGCTACTTGGGGCTAATATCCAGTGAAAATAGAAGATTATGACTAGAGAAGAAATTCCACTCAAATCAAAACCCCTGAGTGGAGAGAAGTATAGTCTGAGAGGATTCAAATGTGTAACCCATATGTTATAAAGATCGGCTAGCATTTAATTTCTCCTGGAAGTCAAGGTAAGGTATACCAACCACTAGAATGATCAGTTGTTCAGAAGGAATTAGAGGCTTAAAGTAGCTTCATTTGCTTGGTGTATATTAGAGAAGTCAAGTTCAACCTTCACATGACATTGTGATCCCTAGCAGTGACCAAGAAAGGAGTACTGTATATATTACTGCATTTGAAGTAGAGAAAACTTTGTCATTCTCAGTTCATCACTCATTCAGTCAGTCTACATATTTAATAAGTTGCAAGGTCTTGTTTCTATCTTCACAACCTTTTATATATGTATTCTTCACTATACTCACATAACTGCCATGCTCATACAAGCCCTCATCGTGACTCATCTGGACTATGACAATTCTTTTCAGACTGTTCCTTCTGTTTTAATTCTTTTCCTACTCTACTCTGCCTGTCATTTAGCAGCCGAAGTGATTTTTCTAAAACAAAAATTTGAGGATGCCCACCTTCATTCTACTGAAATTCCAGTTGATCTCTATTATCTCCAGGATAAAATATGAAATCCTATTAGGCATTTAAAGCCCCTTTTAACTTAGCTTCTCATGCCTTTCCTATTTTTTATATATTTTACTCTCCTCTATGTATTCTATGATCTAGTGACCCAGACCTATTTTCTGTTCCTTACACATGGTACATTATTTCCTCATTCTGTCTCTTTTCATTGGCTGTCTCTCATGCTTGGAATATTCTCCCTTCTTACCTCCACCCTCTTGGTGAAGGTCATAGTGAATTTAGAGCTCAGAGAGAGGCAGTGTGTTACAGTGTTTTGGATTCAGAGGACTTGGGCTCAAATTCTGCCTCTGTGACAATGGGAAAGTCATTTAATCTTTAAGATTAAATATTTGGGACCTCAGTTTCCTCATCTGTGAAAGACTAGATTAGATTGATCCTCAGGTTTCTTTCAGGTCTTAATCTATAATCCAATAAATTAATGACATATTACTCTTTATTTCAAGAGTTATTATGTGATCAGCATAAGAAGTTTCTTGTGGGGGGCGGCTAGGTGGGGTAGTGAGTAAAGTGCCAGCCCTGGAGTCGGGAGGACCCAAGTTCAGTTCTGGCCTCAAACACTTAACACAAAAAAACTAGCTGTGTAACCTTGGGCAAGTCACTTAACCCCAATTGCCCTCCAAAAGGCAAAAAAAAAAAAAACCCAAAAAACAACCTGTTCATTTAGGGGCGGCCAGGTAGCAGAGAGAGTAAGAGCACTGGCCCCAGTGTCAGGATGACCTGGGGGATGGAATCCGGGCTCAGACACTTAGCACCACACCCAGAAATAACTGGCCGTGTAACCTTGAGCAAGTTACTTAACCCCAATTGCTTTAAAAAAAAAGAAGTTTCTTGTGGTCAGTCCTCCTTCTACCCCATCACTACCCTCAATTCATTATTGATGGAGACTTTATGTCCATTCTATGTTCATTTTACCTGTGCATGTGAAACATTATTTAGACTACTTGAATAGGGTGATGGAAATTATAAGAAGTCTGCCTCATAGGAAATGACTCAAGGAATGGAGTCTACATTAACCCAGAGAAAGAAAGGATGAGAGGAATCATAGAAGAAAATTGGATAAAAACTGAAGAGATCTTCTTGATATATCTCTATCTCTATCTGAAGATAGAGTTCTGGAGATGATAAATTATTCACTTCTTTAATCTAGTTGCCACCTAAGCAATATGTCCCATTTCATTTTAGCTTCTCTGCTTGTAATAGATTTGAGTGATCCTTTGGACAATTTGCCATTCTTACCATTTTATTCAAGGTTAATTAAAATAGCTTATTTTTCTTTGCCTAAGTCATGGCTAGCCTTAATGAGACACAGAGTCAAATTCCAGTCGGTATATTCTGATTGGCAAGGTTGCCCAGCAGCACAGATTAGTGAGCCTGGGTCCCAAGGTGAATTTTATTTTCATTAACTCCTAGAAGGGAATTTACTTTCTTGATGGACTCTGCTTAATTTAGCCCACGTGTAAACTTGTACATGCCTTGTTTATGGAGTCATGTTAGATGAAATATTGCAAGAACTTCATCAATCAAACATAGTAAGAAGAGTAGAGAATTACTAGCCTAAAGTAATATTCTGGTTCACTGTGGTTTAAACTAATTAAAGTTTCCCATAGAATAAACCCTTGCACAGACAACCTTCCTAACACAAACATGCTGGCTGAAATATCAATTGCTACATACAACACTTAGAAAAAGGTCTTGTTAAAAATAACAATAATAATAACATCATAGTATCATGTATTTAGAGCTAAGAGTCCTACTGAGAGGTAATTTAGTTCAACCTCCTCTTTTTACAAACAAGGAAACCAAGACCTGGACACTTGCCTAAGAACACATAAGTATTAGGGCTAAGACTTGAATCCTATGTATTTTATGTTATTGGACATATTTTTCTGAGCAGTCCATAGGTTATTGGACATATTTTTCTGAGGAGTCCATAGGCTTCACCAGACTGCCAAAAGAGTCCATGACATAAAAAAAGGGGGAAAAAGCCCCCGAAATAACCATTACAAGCCCTGGTATACTAAATCCTAAACATCACTCTGTAACAATTACTAAGCCTATTATTCAGAATCTAACTTAACTTACACATAATTCTAATAGCCTTTGACATCCAAATTCTTAAACAGAAGACTACAAACAATAAATCTACCAGAAGTAGATAAGAGAAAGAAAACAAATGTATGTGTATAACTTAACTGAAAAGAAAACAAAATGTATCACTTTCTTAGCAAAATTCTTAAAGGTTGAAAGAATTGACTTGCCATGGAGAAATCATGACAAAAAAGACTTTATGCAATAGGACTCTATACAGAGTTTGTTTCTGAATGTGAGAGATACAAAGAAATAATTTCATTTATGTGTATGTATGTGTTTGCATGTATTTCCATAAGGGAATAAATAAAAATCACTGATGCTAAAACCCAATACCAATTTTTTTTTTTGGCAAATGTTTCACAGAAGCACAGAACTTCAGAGTTGGAAGGGTCCTCAGTGGCCATCTAAACTAATGGTGTCAAACTGAAATAGAAATGGGGGGCCATTACTAAACAAGTTGTGGTATATGCATGTTATGGAATACTATTGTGCTATAAGAAATGAGGAGCAAATGGTCTTCATATTTACCTGGAGAGGCTTATACGAACTGATGCTGAGTGAGAAGAGTAGAGCCAGGAGAAATTTGTACACAATTACAGACACAACATATGTGTAATGACCAGCTTTGATAGACTGGACTCTTCTCAGCAATGCAGTGATATAAGTCAATCCCAAAAGACTCATGATGGAGAGAAATATGTGTATTCAGAGAAAGAACTAGAAAGAACTGAGTTTATATCCAGGTGAAAGCAAAACACCTGATCTTTTTCCTTCTCTTATTTAGTCTTATGTCCTCTTTACCATTTCTCATTCCAGCTGATACAACCCGTCTTTATAACCTGACTAATGTATAATGTGAAAGTATTTACAGATCCTGTACTTGACTATATGCCGCCATGGGGGGGAGGAGAGGGAGGAGGACAAAATGTGAAACTCAAGGAATTGTGGAATTGAATCCCGTAAACTAAAAGGAAACAAACAAATTAATAAAAAAAAAAATAGAAATGAGGGGCCATTAAACTGTGCATAATGATCCCTGTGGTCCATATATTGACTTAGAAAACCACTATTAAAATTATGTATGTTTTACCTCCTGTTAACATTATATGTTTTATTGTACTTCTATTTATCTTTTTTAAATATTTCACAATTACATTTTAAACTAGTTTGGACTACATTGAATAATATTGTTTTGTGGGACATAAGGTGTTTGCTATCTCTCATCTAAATAAACCTATACCTACAAAAGAATTTCCACTACAAACAATTCAAAAAGTTGTCGGTTTAGCCTTCACTTGAAGACCAGGAGGCAGAAGAGAATGAGAAGCAATGCACTCTGCATCCAGATACTGTACTGCTAATTGTTTTTTTCTTTCTTCCTAAGAAGATCAAGCCGAAATATGCCTCTTTGCAATTTTCAACAACTGTTCCCAATTCTGGCCTTTGGGGATAAACAGAACAAGTCTAATCCCTCTGCCATATGACAGCCCCTTAAATGCTTAAAGACAAATATCATGTGATCCTCTAAATCTTCTATTCACTAAGCATTATCTCTTCAGTTACTTTCACCCTCTCCTCACTTGTCATTCATTATCCCTTGACTCCTAGAAGTCCTGGTCATTATTTTTGACACCCTTCACTTTGTCAGTGTAATTTCTAACAGATAGCACTCACAACTAAACATAGTCCTCCAGTTGTGCCCTCTACCAGGGCAGAGTACAAGCAGCATAATTGCTACCCTCATGCAGGGCAGGACTTAACAGAGTAGTTGGTACACAGCAGGAGATTAATAAATACTTATTGATAGATTGATTGGTTGCATTGCCTCTCAATGTGTTGGAACAAGTTCATTTAATTCTCTTCATTTGTGAGAGCACATTTTAATTTGTAATCAAAATGTGCTTGTAAGCATATCAGTTCCATCTCTTTCTGGTTAGGAATTCTCTAGAAACCATGTTTTAAAGGCCACTATCCAGGAGATAACTTCTGAATACTACAACTATCACCTAAGCTCCATTGGAATAAACAAATTAACCTGTTTGTTCTCTGGTACTGTGGCATAGTTGTTGCTGGTACAACAGTGTGTGTGTGCATGCATGCATGCATGTCAGCCTCATCTTCCCTAAATAAAAAATGTTAGCAGATTAACACCAGCTTTTATGTTTCATTAAGTATTGTTCAACATAAGGTAAATATATCTTAAGCTATAGAAAACATGAAGTCACTCGAAACCATTTTTATCATGTGTAACAGGAAAAAATAATAATCATATAATAACTAATATTTCTATCATGCTTACTATGTACCTGACACTGCTAAATGCTTTACAATTATTATCTCATTTGATCCTCACAACAACCTTGGGACAAAATTGCTATTATTCTCATTTTACCAATGAGGAAACAGAGGCAAAGAGAGCTTAAGTGACTTGCTCTGGGTCACACAGCTAGTAAGTGACTGAAGCCAGATTTCAATTCAGGTTGTCCTTACTCCAAGCCTAGCAGTTTATCCACACTGTGTCACCAAACTCTCTGAATAGCTATATTAGCATTTTAAATGGGAAATTGTTTATTTACCAACAGTGTCTTGATAACTTGGAAGTTCTGGATAAAGCTTATGGGCATTCCTGTTACCTGTAGAGAAAATAAATGTACAAAGAAGGTTAATTTACCATATGTACACTGAAAGGAAAGCATTTGCCTACAGACTCAATATGAACAGTATAAATGCAGGTCCTCTGACTTTGTTGAAGCAAATGCTTTAAAAGCATAGCAACACAGTGCAGGATATACTTGAAACTTCAAGGTTCAACCTGAATGTAGTCCCAGAAATGAGGCAGATAACAAATTTTAACGACTTTGGGGGGCAAACCTAAAAACATAACAGGATGCCTTATGGTTTTCTAGAAACATGTAATAATCAGAAAAATTGGATGCATAGAACCATGAAGTAACAAGGTATTGAGGACAAAGACTATAATAAATCATAGTAAGTGGCACAAAGGGAATAAAACCAGATGTCCATAAAAAGAAATGTGGAGTCAAAGAAGGTGATTTTGATGAAGAGAAGATTAAGGTAGAGAAAGTGAGGAGAAAGGAGGGGAAGATAGGAAAAGAAATCACAATTTCAAAGTTGGAAGGTACCTGAGAGATCATCTAGTCTGATTTATACTTGAATAGAAATACCCTCTGTAACATCCCTGAAAAGTGGTCATCTAGACTTAACTTGAAAAATTCCTGTACAGTAGGGTAGTCTACTTTATTTTAAATGAGGTCTAATGTTTGAGGTTCCTAAAAAATATTGGTTCACATAATAGGTTAACATCTTTTGTGGACATTACCAAGATAAATGGGAAAAGCCATATCACCAAGACTCTAAGTGAAATGATACATCATATGAATGAGAGCAGACACATCTAGCCATATCCATAAATAATATCAATGGAAATGTGTGTTAGATATAAATTTCTTTTTTTTTCTCTCATAAATTCTCCAACATGATCCTAAGAACTGATCAAAGTGTGTTAATTTCTTAGACTTTTTTTTTTAATGTAATTACCTTTGAATTACAGCAACCTTGTGAGTCTGATTTACCTTGTGAGTCTGAGTTTGGCTGGAGAGATGCAGGTGGTTTTTTTGGCCTGGAGGATGGTCTGAGAGGTATATCTTTAGCCTGAGAAGGAGAAAAGTACACTATTATAAAACCTGGGTTTGGCTTGTGAGTATTTTAAACCTTTTCCTTAAAATGGTTGTACAGAGGGCCTAGAAGAATGTCAATTAATTTATTAGCCATGGTCCCTTAGTAGGTGTAGGGCTCTAGAACGTTGGAAGAGAAAGTCATGTTTTCCTAATTCTAATTCTAATTTTACCAAGTACAATTCTATCATTGAAATGTGTAATTTCAGACAAAATACTTTCATCTCTGCTTGTAGCTCTTTATACTTTTTTATTTTGAAATTTTAAAATAATGCAAAATATCATACTATTCTTTAAAGATTGAGATGGTGCTTCCCAAGTTTGCCTTGTCAAAGGAAAGCACTTTCTAACTATTTCTATCCTTGGATCTTTTATTTTTCCAGAGGAAATGTCTTCCTGGTATGACATTTTTACAAGGAATTTATGTAAATGACATTAATAAGGGAAATTTATTCCACTCTTAAGAATCCCATGCCAAGGGACAGAAACCTCCAGCAAACAGAAATTTCCTATTGGGGTGGATTAAAGCAGCAGGAAAAAGCAAATTTCATACGTGCCTTCCTCTGTTCTCTTGCTTCTTTCCTTTCATTAATTCGTTGCTCTTCGTTTTTATATTTTTCAGTAAATGAATTAAGAATTTCATAAAGATCTTCTGCTTGAGCTGGCTGTGGCATGTCTCCAAATAAAATGTCACTGGCACGAACATCCTGACAGTAAAACCTAACAAGGTAAATAAGAGAATAAAAGATTTCTTGGACACCCTTAGGATTGCAGCATTGGTCAAAAATATCTTTCTTTTGCACAGTGCTGCCTAGGATACACAATTTCTCTGAAGAAGGTCTCTGGATTGAGGGTGGAGCCAAAATAGCAGAGTAAAGGTAGGGACTCACCTGAGATCTCCCCCAGACTCCTCCAAATACCTTAAACAAACTCTAAACAAATTCTAAAGTAGCAGAACCCACAAAAAAAATGAAACAATTTCCCAGCCCAAGACAACTTAGGTCAGCAGGAAAAGTCTGGTACACTAGGGTGAGGCAGGAGTTCAGTTCAGCTCAGGCCAAACCAGTGCAGACTCAGTGGCAGCAAATCAGGAGCAGGACTTGGGGCAACTGAATCAGTTGTAGTAGTGGTGGTTTTCAAACCTTTCAGCCCACAAATATCAAAGACATGTGGTCAGAAGGAGATTACAAGTAGGACTCTGTTGCATTGCCTATACTTGTATCTAGGTCACAGTCCTGAGTTTTTGTTCCACTGAGAGGAAGAACACTAGCACAGCAGAGTTTGCAGCCACAGGAGAGCAGGGACCCTCATCACAGTTCCAGGGTGGAAAAGAGTGTCACATACTACAGGAGAGTGCCTCTCTCTGGATCATACCACCTTGGAAGAGCCAAAAACTTACAGGACCCCAGAATTACCTCTGGAAACGGCTGCACAAAAAAACCTAAAGTTTGGGACAGTGCCCCCTGTACAGTATCCACACTTTAGTATATTGTTAAAAGTCAAGAAAGTTACTATGGTGACCAGGAAGATAAAACACATTCAGAAGAAGGGAAAAAAAGTCAAAACTCCTGCATCCAAAGCCTCAAAGAAAAATATGAATTGGTCTCAGGCCATGGAAGAGCACAAGAAGGATTTTAAAAATCAAGTGAGAGACGCAGAGGAAAAACTGGGAGAAAATATGAATGATACAGGACAAGAATGAAAAAAAAAGTCAATAGCCTAATAAAAAAAAGGCAGAAAAAAATACTGAAGAAAAGAACACCTTTAAAAAACAGAATAGGCCAAATGGCAAAAGAGGTCCAAAAAGCCAACAAGGAGAAGAATACCTTAAAAAGCAGAACTGACCAAATGGAAAATGATATACAAAAATTCAGTGAAAAGAACTCCTTAAAAAAATAGAATTGTACAATGGAAAATGAGGTACAAAAGCTCACTGAAGAAAATAATTCCTTAAAAGTTAGAATTGGGCAAGTGGAAGGTAATGACTTTATGAGACATCAAGAAACAATTGGGGCGGCTAGGTGGCACAGTGAATAGACCACTGGCCCTGGAGTCAGGAGGACCTGAGTTCAAATCTGGCCTCAGACACTTGGCACACTTACTAGCCCTTTGACTTTGGGCAAGTCACAACCCAAACTGCCCTCCAAAAAAGCAAAAAAAAAAAAAAGAAAAGAAACAATCAAACAAAATCCCCAAAGATATAAAAAAATCAAAAGGAAAAGGACCACATAACTTTGTATATGTACAAAAATATTTATAGCAACTTTTTCTGGAAGTAAAGAATGAAAAACTGAATAGTTGCCCAAGTTCACAAAAAAATAGAAGAAAAAGAAAGTCTCTGGATTGACAATATATTAATGAATAGAAAACAATCATGATTTCTTTAGATATAAATGTTCCCTATACTCTGATTTTATATATTTTAAGCAAATAAGCCCTTCTTAATTATGCCTTATCTGTACAGAAAACTTGAAATCAATTGAGGATAAGGGATTACTTCATACAAATCTGTATCCCAGCTACTCAATTGTGTCCGACAAATAGAAGGTGCTCAACAAATATTTACTGAATTAATTGAAGTGTTAAACACTTCCTTTAGCTATTTCAATTTAGGGTCAAAAAAGCTCATTTTTTCAGGATATAAAGAAAGATTATTGGAAAGGAAAAAATTCCTTTAGGTAAGACTGACACTTCAAGTAATCAGAAATTTGCAAAATCATCCTCTAAATGAAGGCAAAGACATTGTTTTCTTCTTTGTCTCACTTGGAAAGAAATATCTCCACTTTTTGGTGTAGCTTTGCATTTCTAGAGCTATGTCAAAAAATGGTGAGAGTAGAGAGATTTCTTTTCTTCCTTTTCTCAGTAAGAAAACCTCTATTAAATAAAATGTGGATTTTTTATTCAGATAAGTACTTTTAAAAAAAATCATGTTAAAGAAAAGTTTTTCTATTACTATTTTTTACTGATTTAAAAACATAAATATACAATGTATCTCATCAAAGATTCTTCCTTTTTCTAGCAATATAATTACTTTAAATTTTTTTTGAGGGTGATCTATTATGATAATAGAAGTATTTGTCTAGAACAAATCCAACCTTGCATTCTAAGTAAAAATAATTCCAACTAGATCATGCTTTTTTATATTACTATATTTTATTTGCCAGTATTTTATTTAATTTAAAAATAATTAATCTAAAGATATAAGCCTGGACTTTTGATATCACTGCTATAGGGTATTTCTTGGTGGGGAGACTCCCTTTACAAAAGCAGGCTATCAGTATCTCTACAAGTTAGTTTTAGAGAGTTTCCTAGAGCACTCACAGGTTAAATGATTTGTCCAAGGTCATTTAGATAGTTCGTATTAAAAGTAGGACTTGAACACAGGTCTTCCTGAATCTGAAACCAGTTCTTTATCTACTACATCATAATGAATTAATATACATTAACTTTTGTTGGTTTAAGGATAAAGTAATTCTTAAATTCTTTCTGCACTAAAGCAAGGGAATTTTTGTTAAATTTCCATCTCTATTTAAATAAAAGTAAATTTCCTACTTGTTCCATTTGATTCACTCCACAGACCCACTAAATGAGATTTGTTCCCAGTGTTCCATTTCAATTTATAAATTCTATCTTGTCATTCTTTTTCTCTTTTTTCTGGAGGGGGCAAGGCAATTGAGGTTAAGTGAGTTGCCCAATGTCACAAAGCTAGTAAGTATGTAGTGTCTGAGGTTGAATCTGAACTCAGGTCCTCTGACTCAAGGGACTGCAGGGTGCTGTATTTACTGTATCATCTAGCTGCCCCAATCTTGTTATTCTTTTATGTTGGATTTGTCACATTCTATTAGTGAAGTTGAAGTTTCCCACTATTATTGTTTTTCTACCCAAATCTCTTTTTTTCATTTAATCAATCCGTCCTTTAAAAATTTAGTTGATGATTCAACCATTCTTTATAGCAATTTAGAACTATGCCCAAAGGACTATATAATCATGCATACCCTTTGACCTATCAATACCACTACTAGGTCTGCATCCCAAAAGTTAAAAAACAAAAGGAAAAGGACCATATAGCTTTGTATATGTACAAAAATATTTATAGCAACTTTTTTTCTGGGGGTAAAGAATTAGAAATTAAAGGTATGTCCATCAGTTGGGGCATGGCTGAACAAACTGTGGTATGTGATTATGATGTAATACTATTGTGCTATAAGAAATGATGAGCAGGATGCTCTCAGAAAAACCCAGAAAGACTTACATGAACTGATGCAAAGTAAAATGTACTGCATATAAAGTAACAGCATTATTATAAGATGATCAGTTGTAAATGACTTAGCCATTCTCAGCAAATACAACAGTCCAAAACAACTCTGAAGGACTTATGAAAAATGCTATCCATCCCCAGAGAAAAAATTGATGGTTTCTGAATAGAGATTGAAGTATACTTTTTTTACTTTATTTTTCTTGAGGTTCTTGTATTTTTGGTTTATGTTTTCTTTCACAACATGAACATTATGGAAATGTTTTACATGACTACTCATGAATAATGTATATCAAATTATTTGCTTTCTCAATGGGGAGAAAGTTTGGAACTCAAAGTTTTAAGAACAAATTTTTTTTTTTAAAGCAATCGGGGTTAAGTAAGTTGCTCAAGGTTACATGGCCAGTTATTTCTGGGTGTGGTGCTAAGTTTCTGAGCCCAGATCTGATCCCCAGGTCATCCTGACACTGGAGCCAGTGCTCTTACTCACTGAGCCACCTGGCCACCCCTAAGCAATTGGGGTTAAGTAACTTGCTGAAGGTTACATGGCCAGGTGTTTCTGGGTGGGTGCTAAGTGTCTGAGCCAGGATTTGATCCCCAGGTCATCCCGACACTGGAGCTGGTGCTCTTACTCATTGTGCTACCTTGCCGCCCCAAAACAAATGTTTTGTAACTGGGGAAAATAAAATACAAAATAAGTTTTTTAAAAATTTAGTTGATATTCCATAATAATTACATTTTTTCATTGTCAATGTATCTTTAAGCATGATATAGTTTTCATGTTCTTTCAATCTTAATTTGAATTAATCTTTCCTAGATCTCCTAACTTCAGCTTCTTCTTTTTTGTAGTCAGCTTATACAGAATAGTCTACCTTCTCATTTTAGATCCATATGTGTCTCTCTCTGTCTCAGGTGTGTTTCTTATTCAGAATATATTTTTGAGTTGTGCTTTTTAATCCATTCTATAATTGTTTCTCTTTGGAGTAATTCAATTTCTGTATGGCTGTGGTTTAATTGTTAAATCTGATGTTTTTTTTCTGCCACACTATTATATGATATAGTATTTTTAATCTTTACTATACTGTTATAAATAAGAGCACTTATCAGGCATATTGTAGAGGGATTCTCTTTCAGGTATGAATTCCTGAAGAGATACACACACACACACACACACACACACACACACACACACACACACACACGATCTGTGATTTCATTGGTATAGGGAGCCCCTAGATGAGGAAACTTCCTCTAACCAATACAAGTCAGAAAATTCTTTGCAGATCACCGCCTAAGAGAAATGTATAAAGCCCTTGGCCCCAGTCACAAACTTAATTCCTGTCAGAGGTAGGATTTTAACCCAAGCTTTCCAAACTCTTTTGAGGCCAGCTTGTTATATCTTCTATACCAAGTTCCTTCTAAACATATGTTTATGTGGTTATATTTTTGTATAAGAATATGTGTGTATGTGTGCATAATAATGATGATAACTCATATTTACATAGTACTTAATATAAGCAAACATGTCAATATTTATCTCATTTAACCCTCATAACAACCCCAGGAGGTAGGTGTTATTATTATTCTCATTTTGCAGATGAAGAAACTGAGTCAAACAAAAGTTAAATTACTTGCCCAAGGTCACACAGCTAGTAAGTTTTCTTGACTCTAAGTTTGGTCTTCTATTTACCATGGCACCTAACTATATGTATGTATATATAAATATACACATGTAAAATATTCATATATATGATTGTATATATATATATATATATGAGAAGGGAAAATATATATGCACATCAATATATTTAAATTTTTTAAGAATCCCACAATTTTTGATAGGATATAGTGATGGGGCTATGTCCCAGCAGACTAGAATTTTTCCTTATACTAGAAGTTCTTATTAAGATATTATCAGCTATAAGCAATCTTTTCCATTTCTTTTAGAGTATTTTGTAGCTCTTCTCTTATGTCATGCTCTATTTTGTATTAGGATTATTCTGAGTATTGGCTCTAGCTCATCTGTGTTTCTCTTCTTCTAAAAGGACAGGATCTTTTTCATCAAGATTGTAGGACTTAGAGCTAGAAAGGACATTAGAAAACATCTAATTCCATCAATTTTTGGATAAGGAAATTAAAATTTGAAGATGAGCCAAAATTAGGAATTGTTAAGTTTAGGGCATATTCATTTGAGACATAGGGGTAAATGGGATGGCAAAGAAGATCATCTGACTACAGATACCATTGTGACAGAAGAGGGAGTGGCCTCTATAGTCTGGATCAGTGGTTTAGAGGTGACAGAGAAAATAGGTGCCAGGAGAGGGGCACAACAGAATTAGGCCCCTGGGAGTGTTACTGGTAGCCTTGGGGTTGTATTGTACATGACCGTGCATCACTAGGGGACCTTAAGAAAAATGTCAGCAAATATGATAGTGTGTGTCAACACACAAAGGAAAAATGCATTCCTAGGAGGTTCAATGACCTTTCCCAAACTTCTGCCCTGCCAGAGAAGTTAAAGCCTTTCCTGATTCCCTAGTTGTTAGTGCCTTTCCCTCCAAGGTAAACTTGTCCCTACTTTATGCATGTTTTTCATATTCCAATGTATATACTTATATATGTACGTGGAGTATCCCCCAATTAGTATATAAGTTCCTGGAAGACACGGAATTTGGTCCTGTCTTTGAATCCTGAACACATGTCAGTGTCTGTCATAGAGTAGGTCCCTTATAAATGGTTGATTGATTGTTTGTGATCATAGTATATAGGCCACATTTATTGCTGTGAGCCTAAACATTAGGGCATTTTCTTTCATCCATAATGGTATACTACAAATAGACATTTTTAAAATATCTATCTGTCTAGGCTTATTAAAATTCTTCTATGATTTCTATTAGTATCACAATAATTTTTGTCAACTTTAAAATAGTTTGGCTTGAACTTACTTTCGATTAGTTTCTTTCCTTTCAATCAAGTAACTTCCTTCTAAAGATACACCAGCAAACAAACCTCGTGACTTGCAATATGTGTAGACAGCAGCTGGGCTTCGTATAGCAACATTTCCTTCTAAATTCCTAAAAAAGCAGAAGATTTTGTAGAATAGATCTGGCTATGACTTTGGCCCATAATTATTAGAATTTGAATATTTTTGGCCAGAGTAATCTGCTTTTGTAGTCTAAGATTATTTCTATTTATGTATATAATTATATGGCAATTCAACCTAGAGGTTATTTCTTTAAGATAATATGTCTAGAAGCCATACAAGGAAAAGGGCTAAAGACACAAAGAAATAATGAAATTTACTGGTAGGAACACATCACAATTAAACCAACTGAGAGAATTTTAGGTAGTATCAAGAAAAATATGTATAAAATTTATATTTTTAATATTTCTCCAGCAAACTATATGGCAAATACAGCCCAATTTATTATCTCATGGGAGTTGAAACTTTGAAGCCTTTTGTTTAGCTTCACTAATAATATGTACCCTCCTCAAACAAACTGCATGTAACATGTTTTCAAAACCACTGATCATTCTATCTCTTCCTTCCCCTACCTGCCCCAGTCTATACAGTTTAATTTCTAAAGACCCCACCTTGCTATTGAGGAAAAGAAAACATTCTTTAAATCCTATGAAAATCCCTATGCAAAAAACCAAAAAACAAAAAATTCTCTGGTCAACCAGTTTCTTTTGAATGGATTTTCTTTCAGAAGCACACAATGATGTATTATATAGGCTTACACCACCAGGTATTCAAAGAATGTTTTAAAGGTACTTACCTTCCCAAAGGCCCAACAGCCACAGTAAAATTCCCACCAAGTGTAAGGTTACCACCTTTTGCAAAAGCTTCCACTGCTCTGTCATAATTCAATATTATTACTAAATCTGATACCTAGGAATAAAATAAAACCTTGAAAATTATATATCATACTATTAAAATTTTAAAGTATCATCCAAAATATGTTGACCATATCTCCTTAATGCAAAAAAACACTGCATCAGGAATTTTTTCTCTTGGCTAAATGAAAGGATTAATGAGTATTCAATAAATTTTAAAATCTAGAGGAAGAGAATAAGAAAAGAATCATCCTTTAAAATCAAATAAAGGGGCAGAGTCAAGATGGTGGAGTAGAAGCAGGACCTTCCCGCAGGTCCGGCTTCCACCCTCCCCAATCCATGTAAAAAGGGGACTCTAAACAAACATTGGAGCTGGAGAACCCACAAAACGACACAGAGAAGCTAAGGACAGCTTCCCACTGAGGACAGCCTGACAGGCCGGCAGGAATTGGCCAGCACAGTGCTCTGGAGCTGAGCCCAGCCCTATTTGTAATGGGAATGCAAATTTGGAAGATCTTCCCTGCCCCTAGGCTAAAGTGCACCTGAAGCCTGGGGTGGGAGGCTTGTTTTTCAGTAGATACTTTTTGATTGGCCAGTGGGTCCAAAAGGTTGTTACATTCTCTGAGCCAGGAGAAGGCTATATAAGCCATGATGTGTAGCTTTGTTTTGGGGGCTCACTTTGAGAAGTGTTCTGTGATTTGATCTGTATTCTGGGAAGCCGTTGTCCAGGGCCCCCCCGGCTTTGAAAAACCCAGATGTGGAAACCCAGATGTTGACTGGGTATGGATGTAATGGTTGGACAGTTTGGAAATCTGTCTACTTGATCTGTTTCTGTCTTGATAATTCTGCCTGTATACTTTGAAGTTCGGGGTGCTGACCTTTTTCCCCTGAACAAGGTAAATGATATATGTCTGACTGATTAAATTAAGCTTGTTAACCCATTTTGAGTTGCTTTCCTTTAACAAAGCAGATCCAAGAACCTGTGGTAGAAGCAACCCTGAGGACGCTTGGGGTGCTTGCTGCTATACCATTCCGAGGCTTTAGCCCCAGGGCAGGCCTAACCAGCCCCTGGCCAGAGGGACTACAGATCAGCAGCAGCTGTGGCCTTTTCCAGATTTATCAACACACAGATGAGAAGGACAAAGTGAGAGGTCAGTGCAGTCTGGACTTTGGGACCCTGTAAGTGGGAGTGCCTGGCTTTTGCTCTCAGGGTGAGAAGGCACTGAGACTCCGGCCAGCCAGCGCCCTGGCAGCTTCAGCTCCTGGCCTGCAGAGTGTAGGGGAACCAAGCACCAGTCTGAGGGGTAATCGCTCTTGCTTTAACCTGCTTGGATCTGGATTGCAGTCTAGGGTGGAGGTTCTGGGGTGTGTGTCCAGCTTGCCAGAGTGTGTGGAGACCTCACAGAGGGCACCCATCTAATACCTCCAGCAGCTGAGAAACCCCAGTGTTTGGGATGAAATTTCCCCTGTCTGGTGGCAGAGTCCTACTGTGGCAAAAAGCCCAGGGGTCAAGTGACTGAGGGGCAACATGTCCAGGCAAAGGAAACAAAGCAGACAGAAGATTCCAACATTAGATTCCTATTTTGGGGACAAAAAGGAGCAAAGCATGGAACAGGAGGAAGACAGTGAAGTCAGAACTCCCGCACCAAAAACTTCAAAGAAAAATATGAGCTGGTTACAGGCCATAGAGGACCTTAAGAAGCAGATAAGAGAAGTGGAGGAAAAATTGGGAACAGAAATGAGAACAATGCAACAAAATTATGAACTGAGAGTCAACAGCCTGACTGAGGAAAATAACACCTTAAAAAATAGACTAACTCAAATGGCAAAAGAGGCTCAAAAAGACAATGAGGAGAAGAATGCCTTAAAAAGCCAAATTTGCCAGATGGAAAAAGAATCTCCAAAGCTCAATGAGGAGAATCATTGCTTCAGAATTAGATTGGAGCTAATGGAAGCTAATGACTTTATGAGAAATCAAGATGCTGTTAAACAGATCCAAACAAATGAAAGAATAGAAGGCAATGTGAAATATCTCATGGGAAAAACCACTGACCTGGAAAATAGATGCAGGAGAGATAATTTAAAAATTATTGGACTACCTGAAAGCTATGATCAGAGTAAGAAGCTAGAAATCATCCTCCAGGAAGTTCTCAAAGAAAACTTCCCTCATGTTTTAGAACCAGAGGGCAAAATAGAGGTTGAAAGAATCCACCGATCACTTCCTGAAAAAGATCCCCAAAAGAAAACTCCTAGGTATATTATGGCCAGGTTCCAGAATTCCCAGATTAAGGAGTGAATATTACAAGCAGCCAGGAAGAAGCAATTTGAATATTGTGGAAACACAATCAGGATCGAAGGGCTTGGAATATGATATTCCGGAGGTCAAAGGAGCTCGGATTAAAACCAAGAGTCACCTACCCAGCAAAATTGAGTATCATGTTTCAGGGGAAAATATGGTCATTCAGTGGAATAGAGGACTTTCAAGCATTCTTGCTGAAAAAAACCAGAGTTGAGTAGAAAATTTGACATTTAGATACAAGAAGCAAGAGAAGCATGAGATCAATGCAGCCTTCCCAGTTCTCTCACTCTCCTCTATAAAGTCTATAATAAACCATTTAGCTCTCGAGAAAAAAAAAGAGAAGCATGAGAAGGTAAACAGGGAAAAGAAATCATAAGGAACTTAACAAAGTTGAATTATTAATATTCCTACATGGAAAAACAATAATTGTAACTTATGAAAGTTTTCTCAGTAGTTGAAGGGAATATATATATATATATATATATATATATATATATATGTGTGTGTGTGTGTGTGTCTATATTGGAGGGTATATGGGCATATGAATACATATGTGAATGTGTGTGTATATATGTTTACAGGTTTACATAGATAGAAGGCACGGGACCAATTTAACAGGAAGGGATGATACTTAAAAGGTGAAATTAAGAGGTGAGAGGAATATAATGAGAGGAGATGGGGAGAGACAGGATGGGGAAAACTATCTCATATAGAAGAGGCAAGGGAAAATGGTTGCAATGGAGATGAACAATAGGAAGGCAAAGGGGAATGGGATAACCTTATTCCCATTGAATTTGGCTTTAGGAGGGAATGAGATACACACTAAATAGGGTATCTCACCCTCCAGGAGAGTGGGGGGGGGGGAAGAAGGGGGGGGGGGACGGCTGTGCGGGCGGGTTGGGGGGGAGGGAAGTTGGAAGCACCCACTTTTGAAAAGGGATGGGATCAAGGTAGAGAGTGGACCAGGTGGGAGGTGGGATAGGAGGGAGGGAAATATAGTCAGTCTTTTACAATATATCTACTATGTTATTGTTTTGCAGTATCCACACATGTACAACCTATACTGGACTGCTTATCTTCCCAGTAATGGTGGGTGACAAGGGAGGAAGGGAATGAATCTGGAATTCAACATTTTAAGATCAAATACTTAAATATAAATAAATAAATAAATAAATAAATATATACTATTATTAATACTATTTTACACGTAATTGGGAAATAAGATATACAGGCACTGGGGCATAGAGATCCACTGGAAAAGTCAAAAGGGGTATGGGAGAAAATATGGGAGAGAGCAGATTGGAGGAGGGGATATCCTGTGGGACTGCTATTTTGGGGCGGTGGGTAGGGGAAAAATGGGGAGAAAATTTGTAACTCAAAATCTGGAGGAAATGAATGATGTAAATCAGAAGTTAATAAAGCATTTGAAAGATGAAAAAAAATTCTTAAAAAAATAAAATAAAATACCACTTAATTCATAAATCCTTCACTGATTGTTCTCTCTACTATTCTCCCTTCCTTATCAGTAACATTCTTCTCCATTGGAGGAGCTCTTTGATTTAAAACTCTTTTTTTTTTTTGGCTTTTTAGAGGCAGGGAAGGCAGGGTAATTGGGGTTAAGTGAATTATCCAAGGTCACACGGCTAGTAAGTGTTAAGTGTCTAAGGTCAGATTTGAACTCAGGTCCTCATGACTCCAGGGCTGGTGCTCTATTCACTGCACCACCTAGCTGCCCTGATTTACAGTTCTTTAATGCATTTATTGTTTAATATGTGTAATAGTTATGGATTCCATTTTATCCTCATTCTGGAGTGCAAATACCATAAGGGTAGGGACTGTGTCTAATCTAATTCTTATATTTCTGCTGTTGCATAGTATATTGTTCCACATATAGAATATCCTTGCTAAATGTTTGTTGAATTGTCAAATCATATTTTAATGTTCAGTTATGGAATACTTAACCTAAAATCTTGTTAAAATATAATAAAAGTAAGTATTAAGGCAAACATAATCCCTTAGTTTCCCCTAACAGAAAACTTGAGGAGAGAGGAGAGAAAGAATAAAGTATGGAAATAAGAATAAACAATGAAATGGGGTAGGAAGAAAAGGAAAAAAAAGTTGCATTTACTGTAAATCAAGTAGATGGATATTGCAGTTGGGAAAAATAACTTATATTGGTGTAGCACTTTCAGCTTTCTCATATGCAATCTCAGTTCATTATCATAACAACTTTGAGAGGTAGGTAAGAGGCATTTTATTACTTTCACTTTAAAGATGAGGTAAACCAAAGAAGAGAAAGGTTAAATAAATTACTTGCTCAAGGTAAAACAGCAATGAGGCTGCTGAACTATTAGGTTTATTTAACTGTATTATTTTATTAAAGAAACCTCTTACCAAGTGAGAGTAATCAGTGAATGTTTGCAATGTAAAAACAAAACATCAGTAAAACTTAATAAATATAAAGAGATAGGTAGACAAAAAAATTAGATAGAGAGATAGATGGATGGCATAGCAAGGCTTCAACCCATCTTATCTCAGTGTTTTCTCTAGAAAAATATTCATAAACACAAGAGATGCTTCCAAAGAAGAAACAACCTATTTCATATTCTATACAGAAAAGCTAACTTTAAAAAAAGTTTATTGATATTGTTTTTAATCACCATAATTTTCCCCAGTGTCCTCTTTCCTCTCTCCAAGAAAGCCATCCCATAAAACAAACAGAATTTTTTAGACATAAAAAGAAAAAAAGAAAAAGAGAAAAATAAGTGTAACTGGTCAATACATTGAAAAATTCTGAAAATACGTGCAATGTATATAACACTTGTGGACCTCCGCTCTCTTCAAAGGGATCAAGTAGATGTAGGTGTATGCTCATATTTCTTCTTTCAAACTTAAGTTTATTCTTGATAATTTTGCAATATTCACTTTTAAATTTTGTTTGTGGTTGCTTTTGCCTTTTTCATTGTTGGAGTAGTATATATTCTATTGGATCTGATTAGGTTCATGTGTATGTTTCCATGCCTCTCTATATCCATCACATTTATCATTTCTTAAAGCAGTTATATTCCATTACATTCACGTATCTATCACAATCAAACACTCCACAGACAAAAGGCTTCTACATTGTTTTCAGTTCTTTGCTATCAAAAAAAAAGTGCTGCTATAAATATTTGGTATTTGTGGAGACTTTCTTCTTTCCAATGACCTCCTAGGCTATATGCCTAGCTTTCTTAACAGCTCTTTCCTAAGTAATTTATGTTTTCTGATTTATTGAAAATTGGGTAATTGAGTTTTGTTTCTGTTTCTCCCTGTCTACTCTGTTTGCTGATTAACTCTTTACTTTTAACCAATATTAGGTGGTTTTGATAACTTATCTTACAATACAAGATCTTGAAAATGCCATTCCTCCTTTGCTTCTACCTCCTTTCATTATTTCCCTTGATATTCTAGATATTTTATTTTTCTAATGAATTCTGTTATTTTATGGAATTCTATAAAGCATTAGTGTCAAACACTTTGCTAGGTGGCTGAGTGCTACTGAAACATATTAAAAAGTAATTTGTAAATATTTAACAAAATAATTAAAAATTCAATAGAACATAGAGAATGTTAATATGTGGTTTTCTATGTTACTATATGAACAAGGATGTAGAGTTTAGTAGTCCTTGTTTTTATTTGAGTTTGTCTCCATTTTTGTAAAGCAGCCCTCTGATAATTTGATTGATAGCATTAACACTATAAATTAACTTTCTTAGTATTGTCATTTTTAATATATTAGCATGGCTCAGCAATAAATGTAGAATGTCCCTCCAACTATTTAAGTTGTTCTTTATTTCTTTAAGGAGAATTTTGTAATAGGATCATGTAAATTCTTTGTGTGTTTTAATATAATGAGTCCCAGATATTTTGTGCATTTTATAATTATTTTGTATAGGATTGCCCTTTATGTTGCTGTTTCTTGAATTTTGTTGCTATAAAAATGCTACTGATTTTCAAAGCTTTATTTTGTAGCTTGTAAATTTGTTGAAGTTATTAATGATCTCAATTAGCATATACTGGTTCCCCAAGATTTTCTAACAATGGGTATAATTTTAAATTCTCTACCTAAATTTATGCCTTTCTTACTTTTTATCTTTTGCTAGGATTTCCATGCTTAACACAAATTATAGTGGAGAGAGAGTCCTCATATTTATTAAGAAAAATTCCATGGTTCTCAATTATATATGATGTTCACTTTTGGTTTTAAATATATAATTTTTATGATATTAAAAACAAGTCCTATGTCTTTGTACGGTCTTTAGTGTAAAAGAATTTTGTATTTTGTTAAAGGATTTTTCTACAAATATTGGGATGATAATGTCTTTGAGATTTTTATTTTTAATATTATTAATTGATTGTTTTCCTAATGTTGTTTCCTAATGTTTCCTCCATGCATCTCTGGTATACATTCGACTTGGTCATTATGAATGATTTCCTGACTATAGTCTGTTTGACAAGATTTTATTTGAAATTTCTGAATCAATATGCATTTAAGACACTATTCTATAGTTCTCTTTCTGTGTTTTATCCACCCTGCTTTAGGTGTTTGGATTACATTCATCCCATAAAAGGAATCTGGTAGGACAATTCCTTTCTCAATTGTTAAAAATAATTTGTGTAGTACTGGCAATTATTGTTATTTAAAGTATTATAAAATTCACCAGAACCAGAAATATCCTTCCTTGTCTTTAGTAATTCTTTTACAAGTTGTTCCATTTCTTTTTTTGTGATTGGATTATTTAAGGTCTCTGTTTGGTTTTCTGTTAGTGTGAGATTATGTATTTTAAAAAGTATATTCTTCTATTTCTTTTGTGTTTCCCAGTTTTGATAGTATATCAGATACATTATTGTGAATAATAGGTTCTACAATTATTTTTATTTCATTTGGTTTTGATTTCACCTTTCTCTTTTTTTATTTTTTTTTGCCCCTTTATTTTTAATTAATTAAAAGTTTATCTATTTTTTTTTAGTCTTCACAAAAAGGCAGCTTTTTGTTTTATCTCTGTAAGGTTTTTAGTTTCCAGTTTATCTATTTCTCCTCAAATTTTTAACATTTCATATTTGTGCTTATTTTAGGTTTATTTAGGGATTTTTTGTTTATTTTTTAATTTCATAGTCTAGAACCTTAATCACTAAGCCACATCAGCAGGTAGACAAATCTAGAATAGAAGTGATACATTACCAAGATACAGACACACAGAGGTGTAGAGGTGTCCCAAAGGGAGCAAAGACTGCCTAGACCCACAAAAAAAGCACATCTTAGTGTAGAACTAAAACCAGTCCAGCTTTATATAGGTGTATAATCAATTAGCCAATCCATTCTTCCTGTTTTCCCAGTCTATCATCTCTACTCTAGTCTTACTTTCCTGCTTTCAGTTTTAATTGGTTAACCCGTTCAAGAAAGGCATTGTTCATTACCTTTGAAATGCATTGTTCTCTTGTTCTCCCATTGTGGATAACCCACAGATCTCCAAAGTTAGACTGCCCCCACTATTTGCCTTCTCTATCCCTTCTCACAATCTGCTGAACACGTAAAGTCACATAATTATGCCAAGTGGGGACAATCCAAATTGATTGTGTGGAATTCAACTGAGTCCTCATTGCTGCATGACAATAATTTTATTATTTCCTAATTTATTCTCTATCCTATTCCTATCATAACCATTATTGCAGACTTTCTCCACTTTCCTTAAGCTCTTCAATACCACTCCTACACCTAAGATCTTTCTCATCTTAAGCAAATGCTTTCCCCTCTCATTTTCCTGAGAAAATTGGTCAACCTCATTAGCTCTTTTATCTCCCCCAATCCACAGGTGAAAAACTCTACACCTTTCCCTCCTTTTCTCCAGTTTTATAGCAGGAAAGTAGCCAATACTAACCTCTCTACTTGTTTCCCTAATCCCATCACCTCTGCCCTCTCTGGAATCTTAACCCATTTTGATCATTCATGTTTTTTTTTTCCTTTGTCTCTTCAGTGTCTCTTCTCTGCCTCTCCTCTATTCTTTTTCTCCCAACTTACTCCTTCTTATCTATAAAAAAAGATGTTTTCCTCCATCCAGAAGCACAAAAATTGATAATCAGAATAGTCCTCAGCAACTATCTCTTAAAAGGCTAGGCCATCTTTTAAAAAAGAAAAACCAATACAAAACCAAAATCATTGATTTGATCTTATCATACCCAAAGTTATCAAATTTCATCTCTTCCTTCCACTATCAAAGTCCTATAGTCACCTATAGTCACTGACTCTGCTTCCTTGATTCTCAACCAATACAATCTGGCCTCCAACTCCACCATTTTTCTGAAACCACTCTCAGAAGTTACCAACAATCTTCTAACTTTTAAATAAGATCAACCTTTTTTTTCCCCCAGTTATCATCTTTGCCTCATCTCTGCAAGTTTTGGCACTACTGATCTTCTTACATGGACTCTCTTCCCCTGGCTTATGGAACACCACTCCCTCCTATTTTTTGTTCCATTTAAATATTCCTTCTGAGTCTTTTTCTTTCTTTCTTTCTCTTTTGGTAGGATAATCATCCACCTCATGACTTTCTACCTGATTATTCCATGAAAACCTGAACCTTAACATGTCTAAAAACGAATATACTATCTTCCTAAGAACACCTGCCTAAAACACATCTATTTTCCAAATTTCCTATGTATGCTGAAGGCACAATCAAGCACTCATGTTCATAATTTGAGATTTATCTTTTACTCTTCCCTCACCTTCACTCCTATATAAATCAGTTGCTAAATCCCACTGATCCTACTTCCATAACATCTTCTGCATACATCCCCTTTGTTCTACTGCCATGACCAGTTTCTCCCCTACCCCCACCCCCATTCCCTGATCAGTTTGTATCACCATGCATTTGGACCAAAGGTGGGGAACCTGTGGCCTTCTAGGTCCTTCTAGGCTTTTTGACTGAGTCAAAGTTTACAGAACAAATACTTTTATTAAGGGGTGGGGCACATGTGGCCTCTGAGGCCACAGGTTCCTCACCCCTGATGGACTATCATAAATAGCCTTCAAATTGGTCTACCTGCTTCCAATCAACTTTCTACACACTTTGAAAAAACAGTTCCTAAATCACAGGTTTGACCATGCTATTCTCCTTCTCAAGATCCTTCAGTGATTCTATATTATCTTTAGGAAAAAATACAAGTTCCTTAGCTCAGCAATTAAGACTAATTAACCTACTAATTAAATAATTAACCAGTGATTCTATATTATCTTTAGGATAAAATACAAGTTCCTTAGCTCAGCAATTAAAACTAATTAACCTACAGTCTGGTTTAACTCTGCCTTCCCAGAATTATTTCATACTGACTCCTCTTAACCACTCTATCATCCAAATGGGGTTTTCAGTATTCCTTTAACTCAGCATGTTATCTCCCACCTTTGTGCATTTGCTCAGTCTATCTCCAATGCCCTGAGTGCACTGTTTATTTCAGCCTTTCAGATTCCTTAAGCAGCTCCAATTATATTTAGTGACATACTTTCCAGACCACCATAAGGGAGGTGTATTTGTGAGGAATCTGGGTTGTCCTGTTGATGGTGAAGCCCAGGAACTTGGGTCTGAACCAGACCAGGGGGGCGGCTAGGTGGCACATTGAGTAAAGCGCTGGCCCCGGAGTCAGGAGGACCTGGGTTCGGTTCTGGCCTCAGACATTTAACTAACACCCACACAAAAAAAACTAGCCGTGTAACCTTGGGCAAGTTACTTAACCCCAATTGCTCTCCAAAAGGCAAAATAAAAAAAAAATTAACCAGACCAGGAAGGCCCACTCTGGCCCATTCCTGCAGGGTGTAGCCAGAAAATCCAAATTATTTTAGACAATGCCCACTCCCCATGATACTTGAAGAGAAGTGTTAAGAGTGAAGATTCTTCTGTAGTTTACAAAAAAAGTTTTATCTCCTCAGGGATAGCCTATGTTTTCCAAAAAAGGACTCCCAAACTCAGAAGACTCCATAACAACTTTGGTCTACTTTAAATCCTAAAGTAGAGCATAAATTTGGAATTACCTGGGTATCAGACATAAAAAGTTCTAAATACTGAAAAGAATACTTACTTCTTTGGGGAGATGATATTAGGTATAATGGTGGGGGAGGTGGAGGGAAGGACTGACTTGATAATTTTTTTCATCTAGCTTCTTATCTCTGTTCTGCCAGGAAGCAGTTGTGTATAACTTTGGGCAAGAAACTTTAACTCTGAGCCCCAGTTTTGTCTTGTCTATAAAATAAGAGGGTTGGGTTAGGTGCTATCTAAAGCCCTTTCCAGCCCTTACTTTCTCTAATTATGTATTTTAAAATCTATTAATCAAGAATAGCACAGGGCCCATTACCCTCCCTGCCCAACACCCCCCACACCCCCCCCCCCCACCACTCAAGGTTACTACTAAGAAGATTGAAATTATCTTGAGCCCAGTCCAGTAGTGCTTGTCTATGAAAGACGTCACATTTAGCTCTCTGTAAGTGATCTTTTTAAAAACTTTTTTGAATGCTTCCTTTCCATGACCTAAGATAGCACCAAGACTCTGGAGGAGAGAGGAAATCAGTTGGAAGATACTTTTATTCAATTTAAAAAATATATATATATATATATCAATATAAAAATACTTTTATTCGATCCTTTGGGACCCTCCTACCCTATCTGGGTTGCAATTTACAGTTCAAAAAAATATCACAGTCCTGCTAAAATATGAAATAATTCCTCTTTTGAAAAGTTACCATATTACTTAATTTCATAAATTAGATTTGTGTCCACAATGAAGAGAAAGTCCTGCCAATTAATTCTAGTAATAGATTAGCAGAGTTGGTATAATTTAATTCAATTAAAAAAACATTACTAAATACCTACTCTATGCCAGGCTCAGTGCCAGATGCCAAGGTGAACATAACCAGAAAAAAAAACATGGTACCTAACCTAAAAGATCTTAATCTAATGGACTATACATTTACAAATAAAATATCTAGCATTCACAGTTTCCAGCCTGGCATCTACCTACATGCTTATAAAGTGTTTGGTAATGATGATAATGTTCTCTTTAAATCACTTCATTGAATAAAATTTTTGTAGGGCTTATTCCTAATTTAATGTAAAGATTAAATTTTACAAAGTTACTACTAAAATATGTCAAAATATGACAAAAGTAAGTAATAGTTAATCATGTGTATTACATAATCACTAGTACAGTACATGGCATATAGTAGATACTTAATATATGCTCACTATTGCTCAGCTGCTGAATCGTGACACTAAATAAGGCTCAAATTTTCATTAATGTGGGGGGGAGTGCATTTTGGAAATAATAACTGGGTGGCTTGGATGAATTCAGGGAGGAATTGAGAGATAGCAAGCTAAAATTAGGGAAAAGGTCTAATTTGTCTGTAATATAAAGATAGTAAAGGAGAGTGATATGAAATAAGGCTGGAAAGGTTGGTTGGAATCAGATTGTGGACTATGAAATTTTTTGAGTAAGGAAATGACATTATATGAAGTCCTAGCATATGATGGTTCAGAAATGCCAGTATAAAAACAATAACAAAACCATATGAAAATCTAAGGACAAATGCTAAGGGACTATATGCTGAAAAGAAACTGACCACAGGAGGGCAATATTTTCAACAATCTTTAGAATCATACAAAAAGTTTGTTTGAGACAAGAGAAGGCAAAAGATCTTTTTTAGTATGCTTATTTGATTTCTGGTTTCTGCAGTGACAGTGAGTGAAAGGAATCCCAATAAGAAAGATGAAAGTTAGTGAAATTACTTCCTTTAATAAGGCTGAGAGATTTTAAAACTATGGCAACAGAGAAGCCCCACAAATAGACAGCTTAGGAAGAAATTGACTGAAACTTGAGAAGAAAATGCAGATTTGTAATTTGAAAACAGCAAGTATTAGGAACCTAGGCTGACCAGTTACTCAGATAGTAAAAGGGGAACAGATGACAGATTAATATCATGCATAAGATGTACTATGTGTAGATCCTGATATAATTGATCTTAGTGAGCAAGCACATTTTAGAGAAAATAATTCCCAGTCCAGATGTTCAGGCCAACAATCCCATCAGAGGCATAGCTATGGAATGGAAACACCTTGAGGTCAACCTTCATTAATCAAAAGAGGACATAAATCTTGACCTACCTCTGTATCAGGCACTATAATTCCACATGCTAAGTAGGACTGTTAATCATATTTTAAGATTCTATTCTGTATAGTGGTACCTTTGGCTGGAATTATAAACCCTAACAAATGGAACCAACTAATGAATAAAGTGGTAATGTCTTCTGGTAAACAAACCATCCACATCCTCCTGTTTGTAACACAGAAGCTCAATAGCCTACAGAAAATGAAAATAGCTCATATTTTTAGAATATTTTATAGCCTATAAAGTGCTTTCCTCATAACAACCTTCTGAGGTAGGTAGTACAAATACCATTTTCCCCATTTCAACCATAAGGACACAGCGAGATTATGTTCCCTGTGATCACATGCATTAAGGAAAAACCCTGTAGCTCAAACCCAGGTCTTCTGAGAAGGGCAGTACTCAACCCATCATACTACAAACAACTTAAAACAAATATAGATTACTAAGTATAGTTCGAAAGAGTCTGAGATGATCATTTATAACCAGATTAAAATTTAGGATGGAAGGAGGGAGTAACCTTAGAGATCATACAATCTAACTCCTAACCCCTACATTTTACAAATGAAGAAACTGAGACTATTAGAGGTTAAGTCCCAATGTCATGCAAATATTATGAAGCAAACATGGGATTGAAACACAGGTCTTCTGACCCTAAATCTAATGCTCTTCTCACATATAGCATGTGCTGTAAAACTATGGGAATCAGTAGAATAACTTTTAACATTTTTTGTATAGCCTTAAAAAAAGTGCATCTTATTGAAGAGGGAGTTTAAGGAAGAAATGAGAAAGGCTCAAGTTTAAAAAAAAAGTAGAAGTGATACCCTAACAACGTAACATTTCTGAAAGTAGAAACAATGAGAGGTTTCTAATACTGGGCAGTTAAATTTCAGGTACTTTTCAAGGATATGGCAAATGTAAAATAATGCCTTAATATACAAACCTCGATCCCAATTTCAAATCCACCACCAAGTCCAGCTATTCCAATGGCAGAAGGTGCAGACCACTCTTAAACAGGGAAAAGAAAAGGAAAAAAAAAAAATCAGACACAGCTATAATTCCAGTTTAAAACTACCAACAACCATAATCTTAAGTGGTATCCATTTTCCACTAATTCATTTGGCAAAACTTAGGAACAAATAGAAATATGAGAAGAAAATACAGATTTGACAGTTGAAAACAGGGATGATGAGGAGACTGTACAAACCAGTTACTTTGACTGCAATCAAACAAGAAAGGCAAATGAATATAATCCATCAAGTCTCTGTGTGGATCCTGGTCTAAACCAGTTGTGGGGTAGGGGGAATTTCAGAAGTACTAGCAACAATTCACATTAGCTCTTTTATGTCTAGCATTTAATAATTTATAAAGTATTTTCCTGACCTCATTCATGCGAGGTTGTATAAGTCCTGTGAGGACAAGTATTACTCCCATTTTACAGTTGAAGAAACAGAGGCCCATTGAGGTTAAATGACTCAGCCCTAGCTCAGGCCTGGTAAGTAGGAGAGTCAAACCCAGAGCCTTTGACTCCAAATCTGGCTCTTCTAAATATACTGTGCAGCCTCCAAAAAGTCTTCCTTTAGTCACAACTTCTGCATAATAAAATCACGAAAATGTCAGATTTTAGTCTTAAGAAAGCAACATGTTTATAGATTATATTCTTGGTACGGAGGTGTAACATATAAAACAACATGTAGAAAGGCATGTACATATTTTCTGAGGGTGATAAATCCTCGGGGAGTGTTAAGGCATATTACAAGGAGTATCCTTGTTGTGAAAAATTAAACAATCACTTTGTTCACCAAGAGAATGACATATTTGAGGATCCGTATTTTGGAATTTTTCTGACTTACAAACATATGAGGAGGCTGGGTAGGCACCGTGGAAAGAGTATGGGGCTGGGAGTGAGGTCTAATTTTGAAGTAGATTTGATTACCTATGAGTTGGTGGGCAAGTCACTTAACCTACTCTGGCCTCAGTTTCCTCATTTGTAAAATTTTGGAATTAGACTAAATGACATCTAACACTTCCATCAACCACAAATATAGCATCCTATGGTACTAAGAAACACAAATGATTTTTTTTTTTAGTAAAGATGATACTTTATGGAATGGCTAACAATTCTTTAATTTTTTCAACCCTTTTTTTCCCTTGGCACTCCATGCCCTAGAGAGTAAAGCAATGCTCACAAACTTTCAGACCAATAGATTTTTGTTATATTTTGTAATTAAAAAAAAAGGCCTTCTGTTAAAAAGTTTTTTTCTCTCTTTCTTTCTTTTCCTTTCTTGGTTAGCGTGTGGTCCTATGCAGGGACCTGCCCTTGTCCTGAAAGGGTACTATCAGGACACAGATGAAACTATCCAGCTATAATCCCTATGACCCAATTGTATTTCGTTTGGACTATTTTCAAACAACCCTCTTGTGACTCTACGGGACAGCTGGGCTGCTGCTTAGATTGGGATGAAGGAGGGGTTTTAGGCTTTCAAAGCCAGGAGACAGGTCCCTCCTGGGATTCTCAGAGAAACTCCAGAGTTCTTACTGCTCTTTAACCTCCCAACTGCAACCAGCCTGACAATGGAGGGTCAGCCAGAGTAGGGTAGAAGGCCTTGGGAACAGACAGTTCACAGATTTTCAGACAAATGCTCTGAGTCTTATTTCACTGAATATTTTTCTTTGAGCAAATCTATTTAGGTTGGTTTCATTGCTAAGATATCTACTGAAGAGGATCTGGAAGAGAAATGTGTCTTTTTCTGGAACAGTGCAATTCAGAGATAGGTAGGTTGTCACAGTCCTTAATGGATTGATCTTTTCATCCATTGTGACTATATAAATAAATGACTATAAAGCACCAAAAAGTCAAACAAAAAGGCTACTGCTGCTGTAAGCACCTCAGCTTCCTCTTCTTCCTTTCCATTTCCAGTGTCTTGGATATCATGGTTCTGTGGGTTTTGAGGTAATGAAGTTTTCAATTGTATGGATGAGGATAGTTGATTGAAGTCAACCTCATAAGGCTCAAAGAATATGCTATTGTCGGTAGGTACTAGAATTTATATTATTTTATGACCTATTAAAAAATAATGTAACAGTGCTGCTTAGGTGATTATGGATTTTGGTAGAAAGAATGATTACTTAATACTGTGTGACTGCATGGAGGGCAAATTTGGCACAAGTTTGGAAGAAGAATGCCTGTCTGGCTTATTTTTGTGAAATAAGACACACACATACACATATCCAGAACCCTTTAGGTCAAGACCAAATGAGAAACAGAATAGACTTTGGAAGATAGGACATGAAAAGGAACCAGTGCCTCAACATTTCCCTGATTTCCAGCTTGCTTCTCTGTAAACTTTAGAGAATTCCCCCTTAGGTGAGATCAGAAAGTTTCTCTAAGGTGAACTGAGCTGTAAATTTTTCTGTTGGCAATGATATACAGTAATTTGTTCAGCCATTCCCCAAATGACTGTAAACTAAGGAATTATATTTTGTCATTAAAAAAAAAACACAAAAAAACCCCTATTATATTTTTATATACATGGGTATTTTTCCTCTTCTTTTGATTTCTTGGGAGTACAGGTGTGTAGTAGTGGTATTGCTGAGTTAAAGGGTATGTACTATTTATTAATTTTGGCAGCACAGTTCCAAATTATTTTCCACTTTAACAATTCATAGCTCTAACAATAATAAACTAATCTGTTTTCTCTCAAATCCTCCAATATTTTTCATTTTCATTTTTTGTCATCTTTCTAATCTTATGGGTGTACAATGGAACTTCAGAGGTTCTGTAATTGGCATCCTCTAATTATTAGTGATCTGGTGCAAATTTTTCATAAACTTGTTGATAGAGGAGAAGAAGAAGAAGAGGGGAAGAAGAAGAGGAGGAGAAAAAAGAGGAAGGGAGCAATCTCTTCTGAGGAAATGGTAATAGCTCCCATTTGCTCACAACAACCTTGAGAGATATAATACAGGTGACATCCTAATTTCAGTGTCATTTCATCAACCCTCATAAAAATCACCATATATATGGGGCAGCCAGGTGGCGCAGTGAGTAAGAGCACTGGCCCCAGAGTCGGGAGACCTGGGATCGAATCTGGGCTCAGATACTTAGCACCACACCTAGAAATAACTGACTGTGTAACCTTGAGCAAGTTACTTAACCCCAATTGCTTTAAAAAAAAATCACCATATATGTTCTTTCTAGTTTCTGGCCTAGATGGCTACTTGAAATGAAGGCAGCAACCACATACTTACATCAGCAAAATCCTGAAATTTTCAGCAAAATGAATAATGACCAAGAAAACCAATGACAACTACAATGACTCCTTGCATTCCAGAACTACACAAGATGTCATCCAGAAGTCCAAGTACAACAGAAAAAGCCTCAAGCAAATCCAGGAGCAGAACAAGGCAGCTCACAGCATCACCACAGGTGTTCCAGGAACATGTTGCCTAAAAGGACACTTGCTCCAGAGGAAGCAAGAGCAGAGAATTACTTTAGCATAACCCCAGGGTATTCAGAAAGCCTCTGGATGACTAGAAAGCCCCAGTGTGTGGACCTTGGGAAGCCTTTAGGAGTAGTAAGAGTTAGCTGCTAATGAAGTGCAGTAGAGCAGCTCAGACTGGGACACCCAAAGCCTAGGGAGTCTGAGTTCCCTCATACTCTGCCCTGAGGTGCCAGAGAAGTCCTTGAGGATCCAGCACACTGAACCCCCAAAATCCTGGGGGACGCAGTCCTGCTATGTGGTCAGCATAAGAACCAAGATGATCCAGAGGGAATCCAAAAGTATAGTAGAGACCCTGGAAAAGCCCATATTCAGAAATTAAAGCTGGAGAGATGAATAAATCAAGGAAAACAATAACTTGTATAAAAAGCTATAGACCTAGAGATCCCCCCAAAGAAAGAAATTCCTTAACAATTGCAAATACATACACAAAGAAAAAAAAATGGATTTTTCCATGAGGATTACATGAATATGTTAAGAAAAAAAAATTAACAAGAGATTTTTAAAATGAAATAAAAGCTCTGAAGAAAAGAACGGAAGTATAATAAACAGGTTAGAAAATAGTGGTATATCTTAATAGAAATGAACTTCCTAAAAGCAAGAATAGACAAAAAAGAAATTAATGAGTTAATGAAACTACAACAAATATTAAAAGATAATCAAAAAACTTTTAAAAAAATAAAATATGAAATGTAATGTGAGAAACAACTGACCTGGAAAATAGCTAAAGAAGAGAAAAAAATCTAATCTAATCATTGGATTTTTAAAAAAATCCTGGAAACTACATATTAAGAAATCATAAATGAAAACTACTTACTTCGACCTATCAGACCCAGAGGGCAAGTGAAGGTAGAAAAAAAATTCCACTTGAAAAGGATCCTCAAAAGAAAAATTTTAGAGGAGCATTTAGGTGGCACAGTGAATATTGCATTCGCCCTGGAGTCCGGAGGACCTGAGTTCAAATCCAATCTCAGACATTTGACACACTTACTAGTTGTGTGACCTGGGGCAGATCAATTAACCCCAATTGCCTTGCCATCCCCTCTCAAAAAAAAAAAAGAAAAAAGTTTTAGGAATGTCACAACCAAATTCTAAAACTTCCATGTAATGAATACATTCATGAAGAAGCACTTTAACCATGAAAGAGCCAAGTCATGATCAGTCAAGACACAAGAACTTCTACCATAAATGAGAGAGCTTGGAATACAATATTACAAAACAGCAAGTGATAGGCATACAACCAAGAAAAATTTCGTCTTCCAAGCTGAGTATAATCTTACACGAAGAAAAACAAAATAGATGTTTACTGGAATAGAGGACTTGCAAACATTTCTGCTGAAAAGGCCAGAGCTGAGTACAAACATTAAAACAAAAAACACAAGGGGGGGCAGAGTCAAGATGGCAGAGTAGAAGCAGGACTTCCCCCTGGCTCTGGCTTCCTCCTTCCCCAATCCATGTAAAAAGGGGACTCTAAACAAACTTGGAGCTGCAGAACCCACAAAATGACACAGAAAAGCTAACCTCCCACTGAGGACAGCCTGACAGGCCGGCAAGAATTGGCCAGCGCATGGGTGGCCGGGTGGCTCAGCGAGTAAGAACACCGGCTCTAGTGTTGGGATGACCTGGGGATCGAATCCGGGCTCTGACACTTAGCACCACACCCAGAAATAACTGGCCGTGTAACCTTGAGCAAGTTACTTAACCCCGATTGCTCAAAAAAAAAAAAAAAAAAGAATTGGTCAGCGCAGTGCTCTGGGAGCTGAGCCCAGCCCCACTCCGAGTCTTTAGCCCCAGGGTGGGCCTGACCAGCGGCTGCCAGAGGGACTCCAGATCAGCAGCAGCTGTGGCCTTTTCCAGATTTATCAACACATAGGTGCAAAGGACAAAGTGAGAGGTCAGTGCAGTCTGGACTTTGGGACCCAGTAAGTGGGAGTCCATTGCTTTTTCCCCCAGGGTGAAAAGCCACTGAGACGCTGGCATAGCCAGTCAGCACCACATGGCAGCTTCAGCTCCTGGCCTGCAGAGTGTAGGGGAACCAAGCACCAGTCTGAGGGGTAATTGCTCTTGCTTTAACCTGCTTGGATTTGAATTGCAGTCTAGGGTGGAGGTCCTGGGGTATATGTTCAGCTTGCCTGAGTGTGTGGAGACCTCACAGAGGGCACCCATCTAATATCTCCAGCAGCTGAGAACATGCCAGTGTTTGGGACGAAAGCTCCCCTGTCTGGGGGCAGAGTCTTATTTTGGCAAAAAGCCCAGGGGTCAAGTGACTGAGGGGCAACATGACCAAAGGAAACAAAGAAGACAGAAGATTCCAACATTAAACTCCTGTTTTGGGTACAAAAAGGAGCAAAGTATGGAAGAGGAGGAAGACGGTGAAGTCAGAACGCCTGCACCAAAAGCTTCAAAGGAAAATACAAGCTGGTTACAGGCCATAGAGGACCTTAAGAAGCAGATAAGAGAAGTGGAGGACAAATTGGGAAGAGAAATGAGAACAATGCAAGAAAATTATGAAATGACAGTCAACAGCCTGACTGAGGAAAATAACACCTTAAAAAACACACTAACTCAAATGGCAAAAGAAGCTGAAAAAGGCAATGAGGAGAAGAATGCCCTAAAAAGCCAAATTTGCCAGATGGAAAAAGAATCTCCAAAGCTCAATGAGGAGAATCATTGCTTCAGAATTAGATTGGAGCTAATGGAAGCTAATGACTTTATGAGAAATCAAGATGTTGTTAAACAGATCCAAACAAATGAAAGAATAGAAGGAAATGTGAAATATCTCATGGGAAAAACCACTGACCTGGAAAATAGATGCAGGAGAGATAATTTAAAAATTATTAGACTACCTGAAAGCCATGATCAAAGTAAGAACCTAGAAATCATCCTCCAGAAAGTTCTCAAAGAAAACTTCCCTGATGTTTTAGAACCAGAGGGAAAAATAGAGGTTGAAAGAATCCACCGATCACCTCCTGAAAAGATCCCAAAAAGAAAACACCTAGGTATATTATAGCCAGGTTCTGGAATTTCCTGATTAAGGAGAGAATATTACAAGCAGCCAGGAAGAAACGATTTGAATATTGTGGAAACACAATCAAGGATAACCCAGGATCTGGCAGCTTCTACACTGAGGGATCCAAGGGCTTGGAACATGATATTCCGGAAGTCAAAGGAGCTGGGATTAAAACCAAGAGTCACCTACCCAGCAAAACTGAGTATCATGTTTCAGGGGAAAATATGGCTATTCAGTGGAACAGAGGACTTTCAAGCATTCTTGCTGAAAAAACCAGAGTTGAGTAGAAAATTTGACATTCAGATACAAGAAGCAAGAGAAGCATGAGAAGGTAAACAGGGAAAAGAAATCATAAGGAACTTATCAAAGTTGAACTATTAACATTCTTACATGGAAAAACAATCATTGTAACTTATGAAAGTTTTCTCAGTAGTTGAAGGGAATATATATATTATATATGTTTATATTGGAGGGTATATGGGCATATGAATACATATGTGAATATGTGTATATATGTTTACAGATATACATAGATAGAGGCCACAGGACCAATTTAACAGGAAGGGATGATACTTAAAAGGTGAAATTAAGAGGTGAGAGAGGAATATAATGAGAGGAAATGGGGAGAGACAGAATAGGGTGAACTATCTCATATAGAAGAAGCAAGGGAAAGTGGTTACAATGGAGGGGAAGAATAGGAAGGCAAAGGGGAATGGGTCAAATTTATTCCCATTGAATTTGGCTTGAGGAGGGAATGAAATACACACTAAATAGGGTATCTCACCCTCCAGGAGAGTAGGGGGGGAAGGGAATGAGAGGGGGGAAGCACCCACTTTTGAAAAGGGACGGGATCAAAGTAGAGAATAGAACAAGTGGGAGGTGGGATAGGAGGGAGGGAAATATAGTCAGTCTTTTACAATATATCTGCTATGTTATTGTTTTGCATTAGCCACACATGTACAACCTATTCTGAACGGCTTATGTTCCCTGTAAGGGTGGGTGACAAGGGAGGAAGGGAATGAATCTGGAATTCAAAGTTTTAAAATAAAATATTCAAATATATATGTATATATATATACTATTATTAATAAAAAAAATAATTTGGCAAAAAAAAAAGAAATACAAACATAAGCCAAATGAAACCTAGGGAATTAAGCATATTTGAGCAATTGGAAAGATCTCTAATGACAATATGGTACTAATATTCTAATGGGGAAGAAAAAACAAGTGTTCTTTCAGAACCTTAGTGTCCTCAAGTGTACTGAGGGAGTTAAATAAGTAAAACAGAGATACTGCATGTTCTGTTCTGAGAGTTTTGAGAAATAAAGTAGAAGCAAAAGTAAAAGCAATAGATTGGTATAGAAAGGAGGCAGAATTTGCTATTTCTCTTAATTAGGGTACATGAGACAAAGAGTATACACAGAGATGGATGGGGAAAGTAGGCAACAGATAAATCTCATTCTTATATGAAATGAAAAAAGGAAGAGGTTTGAAGAGAAAGAGTTTTGTGTTGAAATACATAAAATTCAACAGGTAAAAAAGTAGAGATGGAACAGATAAGGAGGATAACACTGGGGAGGGAATTGTCACAAGCAAAACAAACTTACTGATATCAAAGGGGGGACTAAAAGAGAAAGAAAACGATAATGGCAAGGAACTAGAATCTAAGAGGATGCCTTAGATTTCCTCTTAAGGAAAGGTTGAAGAAATTATTATATGTGAATGTAACAGAATATTATTTTGCCAGAAGAAATTATGAAAGAGATAATTTCAGAGAATTCTGAGTTTTATAAACTGATGAAGAGCAAAGTGAACAGAACCATGAGAACAATTTAAACTAGGATACCAATACTGAAGAGAAAACCTTTGAAAGACTTAAGAACTCTGATAAATGCAGCGGTCAACCAAGTCTCCAGGAGACGAATAGTGCAGACATATAATGACACGTCACCCACCTAAGAGAGAGGTGATGGATATAGGGTACATACAGACATACATTTTTGAACATGGAAAACAAAAACAAAAATAAACTAGGATTTCTACATAAATCAGTCAGTATTTTGCTTAACTTATGTATCAAATGCTAAAAAGAGGTACAGCAAAATTGCTGTCCCTCCAAAAAAAAAAAATCCTTCCTTCATTGAAAGAGTATCACTAACAAAGAAATAGGTTAAATCTGTACTCAAAGACAAGATTAAACTTCATACACCTTTAACTTCTTACGGGGGTACCTGATGATTAGTCAGATTCTGGGTGGATGATGATAGAAAGCTCTAAAAAGAAAAGGAAGATAAATAGATATGTTTCCTCTAAAAGTGCTAGTCTCTAAGTGAATGACAGAGCTCAGCTGTCCTACCCTAAGTCCTGTCCTACCCTAAGCCCTATTCGTTAAACCAGACATTATTCCCTTTGGGAAATAGTAAGGACTATTTTGACAAATTATGCCCCTTTCTTCTTTCCTTTTCTCCCAAAGAATGATTTAGAGCCAGGTGCCAAATATTGAAGGCCTCGGGAAGTTCAGAAGGCAAAAGAGTGTAACTAAAAGAATACTGGATTAGGAATTAAATGGCCTCTGTTAATATCCCTGTCTGACTATTACTACCTACCTCCTGGCCTTAGACAAATCACTTACCCTCACTAGGCTTTACTTCCTTTATTTGTAAAATGATCAACTCTACAATTCTTTCCAATCTTCAACCTGTGATCTTTCCCAATATGTGCAGTTTTCTATGTTCAACTGACATTTCATTTTATATTCATATCTGTAAAAGTAGCTTGCTCTTCCATCAATCAACACTAAGAAAAAAATTATAAGAGGAAATGTTAATGGGAACAAATATTTACTAAGTATGACACACCCATAGCATTTCTGTTTCTAGAGATTTATGCAAAATACAACATTAAGGCTTTTCCACTTAAAAATACAATTGTTACTTTTCACTTAAGCAATGACACAGTTCAGCCTCAGTAGAAAGAAACCAAAATATCATGGTGCTACATTTTTCAATAGAAATGGCAGAAAAGGCTATGGATTGCTCCTTATTTTCAACTCTACTTCTAGACAGGAATTATTAGTTTTACTGTGATGCTGAAGAATAAGAATGTGCATTTGACATAAGAAATTCAAAGACTAAATTGTGTTTAAATATTTTCACACTTGGAAGAATTACAAAATTTATGTGAAATTTAAAGTAAGATCTATTCATTGAATCTTTCCCTAAGGACTTTAAGAGGCAGGAAACATTCTCTTCTTGGTAGGTTTATTCACACACAAAACTGAGCAGCATTGAATAATCCAATTGGAGGTTATATAAGGAAACCTGTCATACTCCTATGAAATCTGCCCAAGATTGAAATAGAAAAGGGAAGAGAGCATGCTCTAATTTCTCTAAGTAGGCAAATATCAACTTACTTCCATCTGGAAGGCGAGCCAATACAATCCCACTGCCTCCTCGAGCAGTGACCAGAAATCCAGCTTTTATCACTGACAGGATGGCAAGACCTTTAGCCTTGGCAATTACGTGGGCTGCAAACATTTAAAGGGTAGGCAGGTAAGTCATTATCAATACGTATTCTTCAATAAACAAGCACACAATCTAAAATGTTAAATGGGGTTGTGAACCGCAACACACATATATTTAGACATTTGAATAACTAGCTTTTAAGGTCCTAATTAAGAATCTGAATGAAATGTATAAGTCATGAATTAAAGCTCAAATTTATAAAAACAGATGGCCGTGAAGTCTCTATACTCCTACCTCTTTTTCTCTGGTTATTTTTATATAGCTAAATTTAACATTATAAATGTTTTAGAATCCGGCAATTACCATGCAGAGTTAGATATTTTAGATCAGAGTGGGGTTTGATTGCTTCAGTCTATAGGCAGTAGAATAAACTTTTCAAAGATGTCAATTAATTCAGAAGTTAATTCTAAACAGAAAATTCAAACTATTTAAAAAAAAAGTTCACAGTATTAATGGAATTTTTCCATGGTTCTCAGGGAACAAGAAAGCTTGCTCAGAAAGACCAAAGGGCAAAACTAGGCTCAGTTTTGGATTTAGAGACCCTTTAAACATAGTCAAACTACAGATATTTGGAAATACTATGTAAGTAGATTTGGGGATTACTGCTTTACATAAAGATTTTAAAATTTTATGAAAAATAGGAAAAAAAATTAGGAAGACGGATTTTTTTCTTTATAAAAGGGTTATAAAAGATTTTTACAAGATTCCTTTAAGTAATTAGCATTTACATTAGATGATCAGTCCCATTAAATTACACTATCTTACTTAAACTTTGTAATCCATACAGTACCTAACAGTGCTCTAATGAAGGAGATAGTTAATAAATGCCTCTTAAGTGAATAAAAATTTAATGAAATTTCATGAAAAGAGTTTGTTTATGTATGTCTTTCTTAATATATTACATAGTCAAGTACAACCATGTATAATATAGTATGATATTTATGTTCTACAGCATAGGGGTGAAATAAAGCAGTAATTTCCTAAACAATGAGCTCAGAGCATATTTCTATTCTATGAATTCTCCAAATACTTGTGGTCAAGTCAAGTTCCCCAGGTGTTTGTATCCATGGGATTCATGGTCTGAATAACACAGAAAACCTATAACATAGGTATTACCTTTGTTACCAAAGAGCAGTGCTATAAGGGGCTATATTATATCTCCATGAAACGAAAGAGAGACAGAGAAGGAAGGAAGGAAGGAAGGAAGGAAGGAAGGAAGGAAGGAAGGAAGGAAGGAAGGAAGGAAGGAAGGAAGGAAGGA
>NW_027187244.1:980252-1019905 GCF_028583685.1 Petaurus breviceps papuanus
GGAAGGAAGGAAGGAAGGAAGGAAGGAAGGAAGGAAGGAAGGAAGGAGAAATGAGAAGAGAGGGCAGGAAAAGAGAGGAGAGAAGATAAGAGGAGAAGAGAAGGGAAGAAAGGAGAGGGAAGAAGAGGAAAATAGAAGAAGGGAAAGGAACTCCATAATCCCTTCTGGGTTACTTCAAAAGACAGTAACCAGTATTTCCAAATCACCAAACAAGGAGACTTTCTATCTACTCCCAAATTACTGGTGACTACTTCAGTAAAAATTATTAAATTGACTTCCTTGTCTGTATATCAATTTTAATAATACAACAAACTAGGTACAAAAATTAAATAACTTAGCACATAGAATCACAAAGCTAAAAGGAACTTGCAAAGGAAATCTGGAAATTACTAGGAGGCCTTTATTTACTAACCAGGAATGATCTTATCGGGTCCATTTCTAGAAGTTATTTCTGTGAATTCTCTCAGTATTTTGGCAGCTTTTTTTGCTTCCGATTTCAAGTTAGATGGTATAGGGTTATTCACTGAAAGACAAAAATACATTTTAATTTATAAAAGGCAATGAATAAATTTTTTCTGTTTTGTTTTAGAGAAGCTATACTATTTTTTATGTCAAAAGGAATGTTGCTGTTAGCAGTAGAAAAAGTTGCACATAAACACTTATATTTATTTCCTTCCAATGTCAAATTTACTTCATAAAGCTTACAGAATGTGAAGTGATATATTCCTGGGAACAAGGTGAGGCAGATGGGTAAAGTGGGAGAGCAAAGACAAGTAAAAAAAAAAAAAGATGTGTTAGATCTAATAGAATCATTGATCAAGAAATTTTAGGGAAAAAAAAGTTTTAGGGAAGAAAAGTGGTAAAGAAATGTACAATGTAAACAATGAATTTGTTTTAAGAACATTTTGAGCCCATATGTCATAAATTCATCTTTTCCTCTGTATTATTTGAATCACCCCTTGAAGTTGTCTTCCAAGCATCCTTTAAAGTCATTAAGACTTTAAAAATCCTTTTTTGGTTATGTCTCTTTATTGCAAACTAAGGGATCCAAACTCTACTTTTCTTAGCAGAAATTTACCTACCTTTAAAACTGTTGTCCTATAATCAATTAGTTGTTAGTTGTGTTCAACATTTTATGACTCAATTTGGGGCTTTCTTGGCAAAGATACTATAGTGGTTTGCCATTTCTTTCTCTTGTGTCACTTAAAATTCTGTCTATTAATTGATTTTTTTTTTTGGTAATGAAATCGTATTTTAAATCTTCTAAGGTATTTTGTGAATTTTTTAAAATAGTAATGACTAAATTCCAAATGTTCTTCAAAATAAATAACTTCTCCAATTTAGCTATTCTGAAAATCCCAATTTTATTTAAAAAAAAATAAAGTAAGGTACAACTATATTAAAACTTTACTTTTTGATACCTATCTCCTGATTAATGCTTAAATCCATTTCTTAGGACTTCATCAAATTAGACTTCTCATTTCATCTTAGCCCTTTATGTCTAAGTCGACTAGGAAGCTCTAATTATGCCAAATCCCTGAAAACATTAAAATCTTTTGAGGACTATAAACCCTCTTTTAGAATGGAGAAACTGGGGCAGAAATTATCTGAAGTTAGCTAAGGGTAGATGGATACTGATACACAAATGAAATCTAAACTTTTTTTTCCTTAAAAACAAACAAACAAAAAAAGCATTAATTTATTCAATTGCATCTTTGCCAGTCTAAAGAAAAAAAATAAAACAGGAGCCAGCAAAATTTCCAGCTTTATATTTTTACAGTCAGATAAAAAAGAAATAGAGAAAAGAAAGGTGTATTCTGAGTCAGAGGATGACCTGGATTCGAATACCATTTCTACCACTTAAAAACTATGTGACTTTGATCAAATTACTCTCTTTGGGCCTCAGTTTCTTCATCTATAAAACTGAAAGGGTTGGATTTCATAAGATGATCTCTAAGGTCTTGTCTGTCTCAAAACTTTGGATACTTGCATCCTTGGGGCTTTTTATGAGAGAAGGAGGGATTGGTTTTGGTTTCTTGTTTGGTTTTCATCTTGCCTGGTATTACACAATTTTTTAAATTTTATATTCTACTAGTGGCCAAGTAAAAAGTTTAGTAGGAAGCAATCAGAAGGTAATTTCCAATATATAATTGATTCATTCTGAATGTTGGAATTAGGGAGCAAAAGCTCAGCAAGAAGTCAAGTTTCATTTCTACCACTGACTGCTAGGAAAGGGAGAAGGTACAGAATTCACGGGAGACAGTAAAACCCAGCAAAAAGAGACTCTTTGAAAAAATACTACTTAGCACCTCTCTGGAAATCTATTTTCTTAAACCCTTTAACATTTTTAAAAAATTTGTGTCATTTCAAAAAATATATATAAAATATATTTTTAATGACAGCTTAAACTTAGTAATTTATTGTAAATTTGTGGGTTTTTCCTGCATTGAAATTTTGATGATGCAATATTGTAGCATGTAACCATATAGTAACCCATTGTCAACAAGTCTTTACACGCACATATTCCTGCTAATGCATGCTGGACTTTCCAACAATGTACAACATGCTTGCCTGCCAGTAAAACTTGTTATGACCTGTCAATGGACTTGACCACTGATCATTTTGTGTGTTTATTTGGAAAATAATGTAATCACTATGACTTTAGCTCTGTTATACAACAAATGAAATGTACCGTTTTTCAAAATTTTCTTCTCTTCTGTCCTTATGCTTCCACCACCCCCTAATTTTTATGTGATGTCCCCCAAATGCACCTGAGGCTACTACTGCCTTCCACCATCATTCTAATTTCCACCCTACCCCCCCAGGCGGTATTGCCTACTTTGGGAACTTCTGCTAAAATCTGCATTATGAGTCACTAATATATTTTGTTTTCTGAGTTTTAGGTGACAGGAACTGTGTCATGACCTATATTTAAATAGGTAGTCTGAGCAAGATATATGCAGTTGTTTTTTTATTTTTTAAATAAAATAATTTAAAAATAAATACAATTATATGTGAACTAATCTTGGCCCTTGTTATAGAAAAAAAGATAGAATTGTAGTTTTTGCCTCCATCATTTAGAATAAAGACAACAGGTTTAAGAAAATTTTAGAAATGAACAAGCCTTTATTTTCTTTCTGTCCCATTCCATTCCTCATTGAAAAAAATAGAAGGAAAAAAGATCCCTCACAAGAAATATGCTTCTCTAGAAACTAAAGGGGCTAACTATCAATTTGAAAATTATTCAGCAAATTATCGCATAAGACTAGAGCTTTCTCATTTCAGATGGAGGTGGTGTTTCACAACCCCAATGCAAATTAATGTTATAATCAAAATGCTCTATAGGCTGATACCTTTCTTAGGTGAGAATGCCTATTTATTTTATTTTTTTTTAAAGCAATCTGGGTTAAGTAACTTGCTCAAGGTTACACGGCCAGTTATTTCTGGGTGTGGTGCCAAGTATCCGAGCCCAGATTTGTTCCCCAGGTCATCCTGACACTGGAGCTGGTGCTCTTCCGAGCCCAGATTTGTTCCCCAGGTCATCCTGATACTGGAGCTGGTGCTCTTACTCTCTGAGCCACCTGGCCGCCCCTGAGAATACCTATTTAATAAGTTTTTTTTTAATTAGACATCTATATTTAATTAATCAATCAAAGAATAAACTAGGACCAAGGAGCTAAAGTTTTTCCAGGTTTTGGAAGAAATTAGATGATGAAATGAATTGGGAATGACTGAAAGAATCAGACAGACATCTATGTCTCCCTATGTGAGAAGAAAGTTCCAGCAAGATTATTCCATATATTGATTTGCAAATCAAGCTTTTGTAGTGTTTTGAGTAGACAAATACTCTAAGCCCATGCCCCACCCTACTCCTACTTGTACCACAGTACTACAAGGGGTTGTGGCAGAGGGCGATCTCAGTGTCCCATTACCTCTTCCCCCTTTATTAACTATGTCATCATTAAGACTGGCCCAGTAACAAAGAACACATCCATCTAGGAACAGAGAGAAGATAAACTAGATATGCAGAGATAAGTGTAACTTCAGGGTTCTACAAGGGTCTCAACTTTGTGGACCAGCACTGAACTACACACAGCTCAGAGATACTTAGCAAAAGGAGAAAAGGATTTCTATCTAAGGTAGGACTGTGTAAGGTAGGACTCTTGTATTAACCTGTACTCTCAAACATTGAGCTAACTTTCCCCTGGATTCTATATGTTCTTGTTAGAGAGTGTGCCTAAGACTTTTTGAAGAAAGTTTTTGTACCAACAATTTTTTTTTAAGCAATCGGGATTAAGTAACTTGCTCAAGGCTACATGGCCAGTTATTTTGTATGGGTGTTAAGTATACCAACAATTTTTACCGAGCTTCCTTACTAAATAACCATTTCCAAAAATCTAATTAACTGTGGCTAGCTACTTGTTTTTTTTAATCTTTTTAAAATTTATTTTTAGTTTTCAACATTCATTTCTACAAGATTCTGAGTTACAAATTTTCTCCTTGTCTTTTCCCTACCTCCCACCCCAAGATAACAAGTCTACTGAATATCTCTCCCCCCAAATCTGTTCTCTCTTTATATCCTTCCCATCCTTCCCCCCCAACTTTCAAGTAGGGCAAGATGAATTTCTGTACCCCAATGCCTGTATATCTGATTTCCCAGTAGCATGTAAAAAACAGTTTTTTAAACATTTGTTTTTAAAACATTGATTTCCATATTTTTTCCCTTCTTCCATCCTCACCCACCCCCACTGGGAAGACAAGCAATTTAATATAGGTTGTACATGTGTAGTTACACAAAACATTTCCACAGTAGTTATATTGTGAAAGACTAACTATCCCATCTTGCCCCCTACTTATTCTATTTCCTATGTTTAGCCAATTACTTGACTTTTGAACTCTTTGCCATGGTAGAACTCTGCTTCTAGAGTGGAGAAAGCTGTTTCCCAAATTGCTGGGGTTTTCGCAAATGTTGTCAGAGCTATGAGGAGGGTGCCCTCTCTACAGCCACCACAAGCTCTGGTGTTTCTCACCCCAGCACCACCACCCAAGACTGGGACCCATATCCAAGCAGGTCAAAACAAGAGTGATTACCCTCTGAATGGCCACTTGGTTCCCCTATGATCCAGAGCCAGGAGTTCTGGAGGTATTCACAGGGCAGCAGCTGCAGCCACCTTGCCTCCACCACCTCTCACCCAGGGGGCAGGGACTGGACTGCACTTTTCTCTCACCCAGTTCCAAGAGTTCCCTACTGACCTTTTGCTTTCTCTTTGGCATTTATGAGTTAAGAAGTCTGGAATCCGCCACAGCTGCTGATGATTCACTCTCCTAAAGTCTGCTCTGGAGGGTCTGTGCCTCTAGTTGGGGCTGCCCCATGGCTCACGTGGGGCTGCACTCAAGTTTCTAGCCCATTGAGAAAGACTTTTCCTGTTGGCTTGCCAGGCTGCCTTCAGCGTGAGATTTGTTTCTCTCTGTCACTTTGTGGGTTCTGTAGCTCTAAAATTTGTTTAGAGTCATAATATACAGGTATTGGAGGTGGTTGGAGTGAGAGCTTAAGCAAACTCCTGCTTTAACTCCGCCATCTTGGCTCTGGCCTCAGCTGGCTAATTGTTATCAACTTGCAGTTAATACACTAGTAGGGAATCAGGAGCTATAATACTAGCCCTTTAGGATGACCTCTAGAGATTTGAAAGGAGCAGCAGTCAGCCACCCTCTGGAGTAGAGGAAACTTCAAAAGCAGCTCTGGCTGGGGTTTTTAGAGGTACATTTACAATTTTGTAAAACTTCCTTCGGAAGCACCAAAAACAAAGGGTTGGGAGGGAGGATCAGTTGCTGGGAGGATGCTATGCGTATGGCATATTGCATTAGATGTAGTCACTGTTTCTTTTACATGTTTGTTTTTTGGTTACAAGGGAAGCTCTTGTGGGGATATTGCGTATCTGGAAATTACAGTGAAATAAAACTGGAACTCAATAAAAAACTGGATAAAAAAATATAACTCTTCTTTTTTGTTTTTATTTTTTATGCTCTTCTACACAAGTGCTCAAAGGTTTTAGATGACATGTAGGTATGGATTTCCTTTAAAATATACAAAAATGTCATTTCATTTAAAATTATGTGATGGACTATGTTAGTCAGTTGGACAAAAGATGGAAGCTTTATGCTTTTCAAAGATATTTAACTAGGGATGTGCTAGACCACGAGAGGAAGCAAATTCCACAGTTGAGAGTCCCCCACTGCAAACATCCTGCTATAGCAAAGGTCATAGCCTCTTTCATAAACAGGGGTGGGAGAAAAAAAAACATTTCCATTTAGAAATCTGGATCCAGACTTAGATACTTGTAGATCATAAAGCTTAGATTTAAAGGCTAAGTATATTCATCTGCTTGACTTAGAAAGACTGTCCTAGATAACCTTTGAGGTCTTTTCCAACTTTTTATCTATGACATAATAAATTCTCCTATCTACTGCCCTCTGATACAATGTTCTTGGGTCATTAAATAATTGTTTGACTTAACGAAATTAATCCTATCATAAGCACTTTTGTCAATCCTTGCTATGTATTTTCTTAATCCAATTCCTAAAAATCTCTCAGGCAGGGGCGGATAGGTGGCACAGTGAATACAGAACCAGCCATGGAGTCAGGAGGACCTGAGTTCAAATTCGGCCTCAGACGCTTAACACTTACTAGCCTAGTTGACCTTGGGCAAGTCACTTAACCCCAAATGCCCTGCCCTCTCCCCTCCAAAAAAAAGCAAAAAAAAAAAAAAAAAAAAAATATATATATATATATCAAGCTGTCCAATGATTAAGTTATGTTGCTGGTTAAATCATATCATTTGTCTGTAGAGATATATGGTACCTTTCTCTCTACAGATAGAAAGCCTTTAATGTAGGTCTAATACTGTTCCCAGTTGCTAGGTATTAATAAGGTTCTATCATTATTTTACTCTACACCACAGGTTATATATTAGGTAGACATAGAGAAGTCAGTAATATTACTATTACTATCTATTATGACCCCTTGAGAAAAATATGAGAGATTCCAGTAAAACTACATGTATGTGAAGACATGAACAACATCTGAACACAGAAATTTTCTAAGAATCTTGATGTCAAAGATCAAGCAAATTCTCCATAAATATTTGGTTTCTTTTTTTAATGGAGAAGTTAATTGCCAAACCTCAAGTTGAATAACTTAAATTTATCAAGTGTTCCTAGGAATGACCCTATCAAGCATCCCGAGTAGAAAAATGTACTTTGAAAACCTCAAGGCTAAATGAGTGAATGCAGTAAAATTACTTGAATCCTGTCTCCAGAATTTATGACATAAGTAATAAAATCAGTGCCAATGACATGTTCACCTGGGAGAATTGTAGGTTCATCCTGCTGCCTATGTGCCTATCCTTTTGCAAACTACCTGAGACAGAAGCAAGGAACAACAGAAGAATACTCCCAACCTTTACCTTGCTCTGTATTTCCCTAGCTCTTAGTCCATAGCCATATTTCCATTTTATATGGGAATGATGAGAATAACAACAAATCATTTTTTCTAGGGCAGAAGTTCTTAATCTGGACTCTGTGAACTTGGCTCTTTAATATTTTGATAACCATATTTCAAAATTAGGGAAGCTAGGTGGTGCAATGGATAGAGCACTGGGTCTGGAGTCAGGAAGACTCCTACAACTTCCTGAATTTAAATCTGGCCTCAGATACTATGTGACTATGGGTAAGTCCTTTAACCCTGTTTGTCTCAGTTCCTCATCTATAAAATGAGCTGCAGAAGGAAATGGCAGACCATTCTATTATCTTTGCCAAGAAAACTCCAAATGGGATCATGAGTAGTTGTAGACAATTCAAACAACTGAACAATAACAATATCAAAATAAATGGTTCCCTTTGTAATCTTATCTATTTTGTTTTTATCCATTTAAAAACAATCAGAGAAAATGTTCATAGGTTTTACCAGACTACTAAAAGGGACCAGGATACAAAAATAAAAACTCCTTATCTAGAGCTTTCAGATTTGCAAAATAACTTTTCTCAGAATAAACCCTGAGGTAGCATAGCAGTTATCCCCATTTTAATACATAAAAATTGAAGTTTAGATTTATCATCACAGAACTAGACAGATCCACGATCACCAAAAGGAATGTTCTAAGCCCAATATTCTTTCTTCTTACTACACCTCAGAAAACTATAGAGATTATCTGCCTTCTAACAAGGCCAAGAAATGGAGTTCATGAAAATTCTCTGAAATTGTTTAAAGAGGAACAACAAAATAGGTTTCCATAGATAAGATACACTGATACAATTTCTGAAGGGTAGTCAAAAGTTTTTCGTGAGGTATGTAATAATGAAAATGATTTTAATCTGGCCATTTCAGGTTAAAATTAATTCATTCACCCTGAGAAATTAATGTTTAAAACATGTCTGACTTCTATGGCAAAAGGTTAGCTTACCAATTTTTAGAACAATTCTAAACTCCAATGTATTCTTGGCTTTTATACTTCAAATAATTTGTAGCTTGTAATGTGTCAATGGGAGATATAAAAGAATAGTAGGAAAGATTCCCATAACACCAGGGTAGAAAAGAGAAAAAGTGCACAATGGACTAGAACTCCAGGAATAAGGTTTCTCATCAAGGATCCAGCCAACTGTGAGAACTCAAGTAAACTATTTAGTGCTCTCTCTCCCAAACTATCTTGTATTTATCTGTTTTGTAAACATTTGTGTTTAGTAACTTTATATTTATGTTGTAAGTCTTTTATACATAATTGTTTTCCCCCATTAGAATATAAACTCATTGTGAGTAGGGAATTATCTTATTCTTTGTACTTACATCCTCAGCATAGCCTCTGACATGTAATAGATATTTAATACATACTTGTTGCCTGATAGAGTTCATCTTTTCAGTCACCATTTCTTCATCTATGAATTGGGGGTGATTTCTACTTCTCAAAGTTGTTGTGAGGCTCCAATGAGATTATGGATGTGCAAGCATTTAGGAAAGTATAAAAGAAGCACTATACAAGATAGAAAAGAATATGACTAAATATAATCTTCATTTTAACTTTTTAAGTTAGCTGAGACATTGGCATAGGAACACATCCTGTCTGGGAAGAGACATCACAATGACATTTAAATTAGCCATTGAATAAACAAAAGTCATATATAATCTTTTGTAAAGCAACTATATAATAAGATTGATACTTTCCCCATCAACACTCTGAATGATACAATACTTATTAATAAATCAAGTGACCAGATGTTTAGGACACCTAAGTGATGTAACACTACATCTCTACATACTGTCTCTAAAAAATTAAAAATGGGTACAACTTTAGGCAACTGCAAAGCTCATGATACAGATTGCAATACATAAATAAGGAACTACAAAAAAAAAAGCTGAGGCTAAGAATGTTGCAAAAGACGTAGGATTAAAAAAAAAGATGAGATTGGTACGTATTGAGTAAGGAATAATTGATATGTCTGCAATCCATGTGCTCCACTCATATTCTTATAATATTAAGAGTATATAATGGAAGACCATGACAAAGAGTCTCTTGGGATAATGAGCATAGATGCACTGTGAGCTGTATATATGGAAGGAACATGCATATCTGTGAATTCACAGATCTATTTGAGTATTTGTGTTGACCTCTATAATAAACAAACATGAAAACAGGTATCCTAGACTACAGTGACTTTTCATTCACTTTTTTGTTTGGTTTTATGTTTTTTTCATAAGGTAGTAGTGGTAAGGGAGAAAAACAATCACTTTCTGCATTAGGAAAGGTATTCCTGTAGCACATAATTTTATTCTTTGGTGAAAAAGCCCAATTTAGAGCAATTATCTTGTGCTAAGGATAAGAGGAAATGTTTTTTTTTTTTTGCTCTTAATTTATTCATGCTAACTGCTGTAAATGGAGCATGTGGGATTCACTCTGAGATCCAATAGGAACTGAAATCATCCAACTGTTTTTGCAAAGTCTTCCCCCCACCAGAGCACATTCTGTCAGAAGCCATCCCTTCACATTCATCTGAGCAATTCTTTGAGCTGCAAGAAGCTGAGTAACAACTAAATGATGTAGTCAGTGCTTGGAAAAGCTGTTTTCTTTCTTTTTTGAGTTTAGCACAGGAGCACAAAAATATAGATTTCAAGGGATGCTAAATGGTAATAGCTTGGGGAAAAATTAATCTTAGAAATAAAAAGCACATTGAATGTTTACGTAGTTTGTACTTGAGCGAGAGCAGCTGCATGATATGACTGGATTTCATATTTATATCTTTACTGAAAAGTCATCGGGGAAAAAAATCAAAGAAATTTCTGAATGCTGTGCAAAGTACAAAGGTAATCAAATGGTAAATATGCAGAGAGAGACTTGGAGAAAGGAGTATTTTACTGACAAAAATTATTTCTGATATATTTCATATTCTTTCATTCCAGTTATTATATATAATAATTTTAGGGCTGCAGGATCTCAGAGGACATCTGATTCTTCATTTAAAAAAAATTTTTTTTAAAAAGTCCTTCACTTTAATTTTTAGAGACTGTGTGTAGAGACATAGCATTACATCACTTGGCTAAGTGACTTATCCAAGGACTCACAGATAGTAAGTGGCAGAAGAGGGATTTGAATAGAGGTCTTCAGACTCCAGAACCAAAAGTTATTTTGTGAACCACTTATTTATGATTAATAGACGCTAGAACATTTCTATACATTTACAATAGTGGAATTGTCTAATGAAGGTCCAAACCTAGGAATATGCTAAGATTTGCCCTTCCTGGTGAATTATAGAGAACATATGAATATTCCCTGTCTGCTTTCAATGGACAACTTGGTTTCTTGGTTAACCTTCTGATCATGGGTGACTGAAGAGGGGCTGGTACAGAGGAGTGACAAAAAGTCTTCTCTTTGGATGAGGAGTAGGGAGAACTCATAATGTAGGAGAGGCTGAGCTAGAATTGAGTGTGAATACAAATTTTAGGATGATGCTCTTACTTGTTCTTTCCTGATGGCTTCTGAGTAAAATTGGTAGTCTCCACCAAGAACAAAAGGATGGCCAGGGCTTGGAGTCAGAAGGAACCCTTCTGCCCTATGTGTTCTCTGGATATGTATCTCACTTGCAAGTTTAAGCTCATTAATCCCAAAGATCTTGTGTGCACAAGGGAGGAATGCACCCCTTGATTTGGGTGGGTGGGTGGGTAGTTTTGTATCTGCTGTCCTTTCTATGCCTTCTCAGTAAATACCTTTCTATAAAACAAACAAACAAAAAACCAAATAAAACTTAATTGATGTTAAATGGTCAGTGGTTATTGAGAAATACACTGGATGGAGATTTAAGAGTAACCTTCCCTCAAGAGTACTTCATGATAGAATCTTAAGACAAGTGCATTTTCCTCTGCTACCCAGTTCAGTGAGAATTATAGCTCAATGCTACTGAGGTGCTATTGCTGAATAGTTTCATTCACATTCAACTCTTCATGACTCCATTTGCGGTTTTCTTGACAAAGATAATGGAATAGTTTGACATTTTCTTCTCCAGCTCATTTTACAGATAAGGAAACTGAGACAAACAGGGTTAAGTGACTTGTCCTGGGTCACACAGCTAGTAAGCATCTGAAGTTGGATTTGAATTCAGGAAGATAAATCTTCCTCACTCCAGGTCTAACACTCTATCCATTATGCCACTTAGCTGCTCTACTGAGGTAGTACACATTAATATATATGTTTAAAAATTGTACTATTAATATATAAAAATCATTAAAAAAAACAAACTTATATTCAGTACACCATTTAAGAAGGCAGAGAATTATAAAACACCTTTTACAAAGATTTTCATAGGATTGTAGATTTAAGAGGTGGAAAAGATCTTAGAGTCATCTGGTACAATCCCTTCATTTTAAAAAAGAGGAACTGAGGCTTAGAAAAATCAAGTGATTGAACAGAGTTACACTGATCCTAAGTGGGAGAACTGGGATTCAAACCCAGATCCACTGATTCCAAATCCTGTGTGCTTTTTACTGCACCCAACTCATTCCCATCCTATTTTTAACTGAGTCCAATCCAAAACACATGACTAGGTCTCCTAAATGGAAAAGGAAATGGCATTATTGGCTAACTGCAGCAGGCCCAACACCAGTACTTCCTCAAGATCAAGCCTGCTCAGTAGAGAATCATCACAATATAGTAAAAAGAGCCCTGGATTTGAAATCAGATTCTAATCTCAGTTCTTCCACTCTAATACCTATAAAACTGGGTGAGTTACCTCGTTTTTCCTTTATAAAATGAGAAAGTTGGGCAAGATTATCTCTAAGGTCTCTTTTCAGTTCTAAATTTCATGTTGGAAAATAAGGGCTTGCCAGGAGTTGGAAATGGTAAATTGGTGAAATGCTTAGAAACGAATCAAATAAAGCTATTTTTGGAACAAGATCAGAGGAGCACTCTTGGAGCAAAGAACAAACTGCATAGTCCACTATAGGAAATAACTAGCTACTTATAAATATAAATGAAAACAATATAAATGATCAGTCACACTGTCACACCCAGTAATGTTGTTTGAAAAAAAAAAGAGAAAAGAAACATAAGCATATGCAAAAACAAGTGTCTTGTGAGCCTCTTATAATGATCAAGGCAAAATCTAGATTAGATTCCATATTTTAGGAGGACCAAGGCAACTTGGACAGAGCTTAGAGGAAAACACATGTAATTACTAATGGTTTGGAAACAAAGAATTAGGAAATATTTTAAACTACAGTTATTCATAAGTAGGACTGTAGGGAAAATGAACCTGAGAGATCACTAATAGTCTTCAAATAAGAATTATCTTGTATTTGCTTAGCACTTCAAAGTACTTCTTGAGCATTATTTTCATTTGATCTTTTCAACAATCCTATAAAATTGGAAAAGCAGGACAAGGCAGATCCCACCTTAGACACTGAGCAGTTGTGTGATCTTGGGGAAGTCACTTGGCCTCTGTTTGCGACAGTTTCCTCAACTGTATAATGAGGACTATAATAGTACTTACCTCCCAGGGTTGTTGTGAGGATTAAAAATGAGATATTTGTTAGGCACTTAGTGCCTGACACACAGTAGGTGCTATATAAATGATAGTTACTAATTTTGTAATCATCATCATCATTGTCATCATCATCATCATCCCCATTTCCAGATGAAGAAAATAAGTTAGAAAGAACAAGTGACTGGCTCAAGTTCATACACTACAAAAGAGTAGAACAAGGAATAAAATTTAGGATGCCTCACTTCCAGATCAGTATTTTCTAGTATGACATGTTGTCACCCAGTTTATCCAGAAGATGTTGTGACCAGCTGTTCTCCATCTCTACTGAGGACCAAACAAGAATTGGATTTAAATTTCAATAGCATTTAAGAAGAATTTCCAAACAGTTGGGGATTGTGAAACATTCAGATGGGCAATCGAGGCAGGTTATGTAATTGTCTCCTTGGGGAAAATGATAACATAATCTATTTTAAATGGATAAATTCTCGTATACTTAGAATGTTCTAGGTGTAGTCCTGGCTTGTAGGAGGTTTTGGAGCATAGATTCCTTTCCAGGGCTAGGAGTCTGTAGACCTGGAGAGTTCCCCAAGAAAGTAATAGTACCAAACACTCTAAATTTATGTAATTAAGAATTCAACATTCTATGGTCTTGAGTTCCTTGAGAACAGGAACTGTTCATGATTTTACTATCTAAAAAGATGTGCAGCATTTGTCTGTAACAGTTATTTTATTTTTCTTGTTTTCTCAAGGGAGGGGAAGGTAGAGTGGTTGAGAGGTAGAAAATGTGAATCTGAAAATAAAATAAAATTTAATTTAAAAAAGATATATAGCTAAGACTATCTATGGACATGGGCAAAGTGAGCAACAGCTATCAACAGAGCATGGTCTATGGAACAAAAATAATTAGAACTAGTGTTTCAAAGTTGGAAGGAACCCTAAGAGTTCATTTAGTCCAAAAGCTTCTTTCTGCAGACAAAGAAACCAATATCTGTGATTATGATCACATACATAGCCAGCACAGTAAAAGAGGAAAGATTTGAAGCTATGTCTATGAAATGCAAATCTGTTTGTTTCCCACTATACCATTCAGCCTGTAACTCACAGGTTCTCTTTTTATTTCTATTTAATGGAATCTCTTGTGTGTGAATACTGCTTTAAATAAAACCAAAAGTCTAGATCACAGAAGGGAAGGGTTTGTTTTATTTTATTCTTGTTTTAAATCTGCATTCAGAAAAAAAAAGGGACAGTGTACATGTATGTGGCTATTGCAGAAAGATTCCTTAAATATAGCAGGAACTCACTGTCACCAAGCTGCCCTTCCTACTTAATAGATTTAAACATAACAAACAGGATGGAGGCTATAACTTGCTTTGGTTGTTTTAACCTCCAACACAGTAATTTGAAAACACTTTAGTAGTTAGTCACCCTCCCAAGCATTTCAATAAAGGACAGAACAGAAGACTAAATACCACTTTAAACCTGTAACCTGTGATTTCCCTGAACTATATAAGCACAAATTTTGAGTAAGTCATTATTAATGCAAGTATTTTCTTATTTATCAGCCCAAATACATACAAAAGCAAGCTTGCTGAATGGGTATGTTACAAGGCAAGAGCAAAAAAGATAAATATAAGTAAAGCAAACAAAAAATGTCCTGATTCTGTTGCTTCAACAAGATCAGCATAGAACAATTATGCCAACAGAATAAATCCAACCAGAATAAGCATTTTCAGTAGCTCATCCTGATAAGGGAAGTTCATATCTCCTGTATCAAAAGAACCATTAATTATGGTACATTGGAAGATAAGTACTATATTTAGTTAGACCATAATATGTATAAGGTCAACACCAGGTACTTTACAGTTGTCTTAATGGTTCAATGACAGAATTACAGCAAGACAGAGCTGAGACAGACCTTAATCTGAGCCCCTCATTTTCCAACAAAGACAACTGAGGCTTATTTTTCTTTCCCCCCAAATCCTTCCCTATGGTTAATGCCAATTTAAGACTCAAAAGTTATTACAGTTTACAATAAGGCAAAGTGAATTGGTAAAGTCACAGAGAAGTAGTCTGGAACAGACTGAAAAAAAAAGGTGTTGGACTAAGTCAAAAGAACCCATTGAACTTGGAATCAAACTTGGGTAAACCTTTAGAATCAGGAAGTTGAACTAGGGCACTTTCAGCTGATATTCTGTGATTCTGTGACTTCATCTCTCTGAGCTCCAGTGGATACAAGACTAAATTTAGCATAACCCTGCTCTCAAAATGCTTACAATCTATTGAGAGGACCAAGTAACTTCTTAAACCCCTTCCAGATCTAAAATCCCAGAGTTCTATAAAAGACAATAACAATAATTATAATATAGGAGAAAAATGTAACTAACGAATATTTAGGGAGTTATTAGCCAACATTTCCTGAAAATATCAAAAGCAAAGTCTCATATAAACTTTTTGCAAATAAAGCATTAGTGTCCAAAACATCAATTATTCCCTGCCCCCAAGAAGTTAAGACCATCATGGATCCTGGAATTTTGCATAGGCTGGGAAACATTTCACCCCCACAAAGTTTACACAGTTTGGGAATTATTTCAAAAGCCTCAGAAACAATACTGTAATTATCAACATAAGGAACCCAAAGGGAATGCGCTCTCCCCGACCCCACACCAGAGCACACAACCCTCTGCTGAGTCGTTAAAATTCTAATATTCACTGCCCAAAGACCTATACTTACTTGTGACTCCCAGAATCCCTTCTACAATCCCAAAATATGCAGAAAGGAAGAGGAAAAAGTTCTCTCTACTCTAGCTGCGGCTCTGCTCAGCTCCGCCTCCCAAAAGAAGGGAGGGTCCCCAGAGATCTGCATACCTGAGGCAGGTAAAGGCACAGGGACACACCTGACCTGTGTCTAAACTTCCTGGCCAGTAAATACTCCTGGGTCAAAGAGCCATTCGTTACGCTGGTCACGTACACTGCTCGATTTGATCCATACCTCTTCCTTCCAGCTCTAAATCTAAGATGCTAAAATCTTTTCTTCGCCTCCCCCCTTATTTTAAGTCGGGCAAATCCCGTAGACACACCATGATTCCTTTTATAATGCGGAGGGCCGACCCACCTCTCCACTCCAGGGATTTGCTACTGTATGGCAAAGAGAAAACTAGAAAAGGGATACAGCCAATTGCAAAACCTTCCTTCAAAAAATAAAACGAAAAACAAGTAGGACCTGTTCCGGCTAGGTTCGTTTACCTACTTGCATTTAGGGCTTCCATTTCTCTGTGACTTCAGAACTCCACTTTCCAGAAAGAAGGAAAAGAGTTAGGTAGGAAGGGCAGGCACTGGGAGGAGCAATGGGACAAAAGAAAGGGAAAAGACTTGGGCCAATGGGTTGGTGTCTGGAACCCTGGGTCAGTAGATCCAGGGAGGAGCCATGTATTACAGAAATCTTGCTGCAGGTCTGGGCTCTGATCAATAGAAGCCATTCATTTTTGTTTCCCTGATGGAATGTTTGGATTATCCTCTAAGGACTTTGCAAGAGTTGAATATTACTATAGAGCCTTTACTGTGTGAATTGAAAAGATTAAAAAATTAAAACCCTTTGTTTTGTATCTCTTCAAATAATTTACCTTGAGATCTACTAGGTGTTCTACTTAACTAATCCTTGTCTCCACCACAACTTCTATAGAACTTAAGGAATAAAATGATAGGTTTCCTCATTTTTGCCTACATTTCTTCTGAGACAATGTATGTAAGCACATTTAAACTAAGCACCATATAATTTTAAGCTATTATTAAATAATAATTACCAGTAACTTGGGGAATGGCAGAATTTTTGTCACAGAAGGTGGACAAATATGGAAACCTTCTTTCTTAGAATGTAGATGCTCATTACATTTGTTGAATGAATGAATAACTATAGAGATGCTTGACCTTGAGGATCACTTCCCTTCTCTGGGTCTGTGTCCATGTATGTTAAATGGAAGCAAAAATATTTTAACTATTTACCTCATGGGGTTGTTCAATTCAGTTCAACAAATATTTATACATATTTATTGTTCATGGCATGAAAGATTAGGTAGTAGGGCACCAAGGATGGTCAGTGGATGAAGTGCAGAGCTTGAAGTCAGGAAGATTCATCTTCCTGAGTTCAAATTTGGCCTCAGACACTTACTAGCTTTGTGACCCTGGGCAAGTCACTTAACCCTGTTTGCCTCTGTTTCTCTTCTAGGAAAAAAAAAAGAAATGGGCTGCAGAAGGAAATGGTAAACCACTTCTCTATATGAAGAAAACCCCAAATGACTTCACAAAGAATCTTATTGGACTGAACATTTTGGCAGTGGCTGTGGTATATTGTCTTGAAAACAAAACAAAACACTGCTTTGTAAGCCTTAAATATCCTATATTCAATGATACAATGGAAAACAGCTAGAGGGGACATCAGAGAATTTGGGTTTAAATCCCTCCTCAGTCTCAGGCCAGTCACTTCAATTTCTTTGGCCCTCAGTTCCCTCATCAGGAACAAGGAGGAGAAGGGAGTGATTTGTATTGGATAACATCTAAGTTTCACTCCAGATCTAGGTCCTATGTAAATGCTTAACTATTTAAAACTTGAATGGACTTCAGGGAAAGGCCTGATTGGTTAGGTCCTAGATATCCAGGGGTGTATGTGTGTCTGTGTGTATGTTAACATCTTCAACATCTCATGTACCAAGCAGTTCTTTTAGTGCCTGCTCTTATCTGTGGGAAAGCACCTTCAGTCAATCAACAGGTATTTATTAAGTACCCTGCCCCTCCCACTATTCACGTGCCAGCTGACCTTCCCCTTTGCCAGCTGGATCCCCCAATCTTGAAGTCTGATCCAGTTCAGCCAGCACCCCCCAATCACTCTCTCACAGGAAGTGGGACTTCCAACCTCCCTTCCCAAGCCCCTGTCCCCACAGTACCTTCAGGACTTTTTCCCTTATGGGAAGTGGTTCTCTAGTCTGTTGGGAAAACTAGAGTGCATGTCCCATTCTCCATTTCAGATCTCAATTAAATTAAAGAAGAATGGGGGAAGTTCTCCAAAAATCCAACAAAGTTTACTGAAGGCTTGCAGGACATATCCCTACAATTTGAGCTTTCTTGGGGTGATTTGCATATTCTCTTCTCTACCTGTTGTTCCACTGAGAAGAGGAAAATCTGGGAACAAGCCCAAAAGTTTGGGGATCATTTGGCTAGCAATGACCCCAGAAAATACCCCCGGGAACAGCTGCTTTTCCCACTAGTGACCCAGGATGGGATTATGAAACCTGTGAAGATAGGGAGAAAAGAGATCATATAATACTTTGCCTGTTAGAAGGCCTAAGAACTGCATTTCAAAAGCATGTAAATTATCAGAAAATTAGGGAAATTACTCAAAGAAAACCCTGCCATTTTCCTAGACAGACTTGTAGAAACTCTTAAAGGCATACAAATTTAGATCCTGATTCCATAGAAGGGGCAGCAACTCTTAACATGTATTTCATTAATCAGTCTACCCCAGATATTAAGAGGAAACTGCAGAAATTAGCAATGGGAACCCAAACACCTCAGGCCCAATTACTAGAGACAGCCTTTGGAGTCTTTAATATCAGAGACCTGGTTGCAGCAGAGGAGAAACAATGAAGGGAACAAACCAGAGACAGAGAACATGCTCAATTCTTGGCTACTGCCATGGCCAGGAAAAGCCCCTCCTGTTGGAGGAAGCCCAATCACTTGGGCAGTGGGAGAACCTGCTTTCGATGCCACAAGGAGGGTCATTGGTCCTGGGCACCCCCCAGAGAGAGCCCCAGGAACCAATGCCTCTAGAACCATGCCCATCTGACCAGGAGGGACATTGGAGGAAGGATGGTCACTGAGGTAAAAGTGGTAGAGCCACCTCCCAGTACCCTGTCTTCTAGTCTTCTCAAGACTTGGAATGATGGGGAAGCCTAGGGCTTGGCAGTGCTCCCACCTTCTCCATTTCCCTTGCTGAGCTCTGGGCAAGAATCAAGCCTGAAGGTAAGGTTACCCACTTTATTATGGCTAAGTTCTCTGATCTAACCAATTGGTTTTGCCCTCCCCTTGACCAGTCAGGTCAGGGGCATGGAAGGGGAAACTAAGGGGATATCTCTAGACATACCCAGTCCTCTGCCTACTTGAGGATCTGTTGTTTAAACACTCCTTCCTTATGCTCTCCTCTTATCCTGCCCCCTTGTTAGGAAGGGGCCTGATGGTGAAACTGGGAAGCCAGTTTTCTCCAGTTAAGCTTACCAGATCTTCCCATGTTCACTCAGAAGTGTGGGAGATAGTTGAGTCAGTTGTTTGGGATCAGGAAATTCCTGGGTGAGCTACTTCTGCCACGCCAGCATTTGTTTTTGACTCCTAGATCCTAAAGTGTTCCCCGATTGTGGTCTATATCCAACTAAACCCAAGGCCTGGGAGGGACTGCAACCATTAATTGCTACTCAAGGCCCTGACTTATTCTGTCTAGAGTGGGGCCCAGACCACCAGGTGAAAGCTTTTGAGACTTTGAAAACTAAATTGACCACCACTCCAGCTTTACCCAATCTAGGAAAAAAACTTTTACTCTCTGTGATGATGGAAGGAGAGAATAGGCTTTGGGAGTGATTGCCTGTTTTTTAAAACTATTAGATTCTGTGGCAGCTATTGCTTTCCATGTGCTAAATGTCCATGGAGCAATTTGGAAAGAAAAGGGATATCTGACAGTGTTTTGGCCTTGCCATAGTCATCTTTAATTCCTACCAGGGAAAGTGTCCTTTCTCTATTTTTTTGTTCCCTGTTTGGTCTTTATTTGCTTAACCTCCTTGCCATGTTTGTCTCCCTCAGGGTTTAAGCCATCAACCTCCAGATGACCACTCAGGCTATACCAACCTCTGACTGAATCCAAGTTCTCCAGCCCACTGGAGCTGGCATCATCCATATTCCGGAGTCTGACCCCTTGAATGTGAAGTCTGACCACCTTGAAAAGGACCCAGAGAGTCAGGGACAGCTCTATGCCCCTTACCAGCAGGTAGAACTTTCAGAAACTGAGACCTTTGCCCTTTACCCCAAAGGAATTTGGGTCCCATTTGTTTGAGGGTGGAATGATGAGGTGCAGGCTCTGGGAACCCCCTTGAACTGATCAAATCTTCCCACTTGATGAGGCATTTCATTTGCCTGAGGCTTTCATTATAGCTAGGCCCAAACCTTTGTTACTAGCTTGGCCCTCTATTATCCAGCTAGTCCCCACCCTTAATCTTCAACTGCTACACCCTTGAACTGGCCTAGGCCGCCATCGTCTGTTGTTTCCAGGTAGCATCCAACAACTTCACTCATTTACTGGAGTCTGACCTCATTAACTCCTCCTGAAGACCCTCCCCAAACTCCTCCTCTAGACCACCCCTAGATTCCTCCCACAACCTTTCTGTATATGACCCCATCTTGCTCCATGTGGTGTGAGAGCACCATAGAATTTTCTAGCACAGACTTGTTCTGTGTCAGAGGATTCTGGCCCACTTGTGCAATGCAAGCCTCACAGATACTGGGGTTCCTTAAGAGTCTACCCAATATGGCAAACTTTTAAATAAACTTTGCTTTTCTTTGACTGAGAGAAGACTTGAGTCGAATTCATTTGGCAAGACCCAGCGTTTGGGTATTTTGGGGTCTTGAGCACCCCTAGCCTAAACCTCATCATTATATGATGACCCTCTTTATTTTGTCCCTGGTCCTGTGTTAGGTAGTGGTGACACAAACACAATGAATGAAGCACTCCTACTTACAAACAAATTTCATTCTAAAGGAGACAGCAAGGACAAATATATACAAAATAGAGACAAGGGCATATATAAGTATATATTGTTAACCTCCGGAGTTCTGTCTAAGAAAGACAAACAGACTTAAGCTGTATGCCCATTTATTTCTCATTTTTATCAAAGTAGGTAGCATGCATATGAATGGCAGTTAGCAACTGAACTCACTTTGGCATCAGACTGCACAGTTTATATATCCTTCCAACAGGGACTAATATCACTCCATCATAGTTTAACTCTGGACAGGAAAATAAAAGATCTCTATACCAGATGACTCCCAGCCTAAGGTCCTTTAGACAAAAGAATATGTCTCCACCCAACTTTGAGTAGAACACAATTGGCTTCCCTACTTTAGATTAAATTCCTTGTATGCTTGGGTGGCAGCTGACCTGCATAAGGAGAATCAATGAAATCTCAATATCACTAATGTCCTTCTGAAGAAGAAAAAGAACTTAAAATTCAGGACTTTGGGAGAAGGGGAGAAATCTCAATATCACTAATGTCCTTCTGAAGAAGAAAAAGAACTTAAAATTCAGGACTTTGGGAGAAGGGGAGGGGGGAGCTCTGAATCTCCACAAGATATTGGTTATTAATAATTATTTTTCACAATATAGAATCAATATAAAGATAATGGAAATGAATACACAGGTTAAATAAAAGGTAGTTTGAGGGAGATGACCAGTAAAGGTAAGGAAATTAGGAAAGGTTTTATGTAGAAGGTGGTACTAAATACTCTTAATGGGTTTGGAGGGGTGTCCAGGCTCTCTACAAATGGCTCCTGTCCACCAATGATATTTCCCAAAATGTAGAGAGGGGCCTCCTGCACCCCACTTTATTTAGCTGATGAGGTACAGGCTCTGAGAACCCCCTTGAACTGATTGAATCTTCCCATTTGATGAGGCATTTGCCTGAGCTCATATGCCATAAGCCTTTCATTACAGCTCTGCCCAAATCTGTTACTAGCCTAGCCCTCCATTGGCCAGCTAGGCCCCACCCTTGATCCTCCCCAAATATCCATGCCCAAATCTGTTACCCTTAAACTAGCCTACCCCTCCATTCTCTCTTATTTCCAGGTAGCCTCCAGCTACTTCCCACCTTCAATATCATTACTGGAGTCTAACCTCATTTGACTCCTCCTCTAGACCACCCCTAGATTCCTCCCACAACCTTTCTGTATATAAGACCCCATCTTGCCTCCACGAGAATAGCCATTGAATTATCTATGTATCACAGATTCACACTGTGTTAGATTATTCTGGCCTGCTTGTCCAGTATAAGCATCACAGATAACAAGGCTTCTTAAGAGTCTACCCATTATGGAGAACCTTTAATAAACTTTGTTTTTCTTTGGCTGAGAGAAAACTTGGGTCTAATTCAATTGGTAGGACCTGGTGAGTTGGTATTTTGGGTTCTCAAGCACCCCCAACCTAAAAGCTCTACATTTTATAGTTCCCTGACCTCAACATAGCTACTAAGAGACTAACTTTTACACAGAAATATTTAATTCAAAAGGTATAATCACAAATATACAAATATCCTCCCCAACACTTGGGAAGCATAATACTCCTCCCCTCCTGTACTACTTTAGTCTCTGGGCAGGGTAAGAGAAGTAGGTTCATAGATTAGCTCAGGTTCTACAGATCAGTCCTAGGTCTAATCAACAAGCTTCCTCAGACTTGAGTCTCAGGCACCCTCTAATCTCAGAGCTTCCCTTCCCAGCTACTTGGTTGCAGCATCCCTCCTACTTCCAAGGTCACCATGGCTTGAATTCACAGGTCCTGTAAGGATAACTTCTGGCTTGAAACAGGACAAAAAATACAGAAGCAACTCCCCCCCCACCTCCTGGCTCTGCCCCAAAGGGAAAATAGGGATTAAGAGAAGTCAGTCCTCTTGCAGTTTTGGGTACTGGGAACCCCAACCCCAAAATGCAAGGGTACATGGGGGATCTGCCTGGAAAGAATTCAACCTCTCAAGCCTTCTTTCAGTCAGACTACTGAGATTTTATTATAAGACCAGTTAGACGGGCAAGATTCCTAGTACTGTGATACCAGTAGGAGAGGGTGAGAATCTTAGGGAATCTGCAGCAATTTAATGGGGGTAAGATTGGTACTTATATACAAGAAAAGATTGTGGGATTATTATTATTTATATACAGGAAAAGATCTGAATGGGATTAAGGAGTGGGCCAGTAGCCTGGGATGGTCCAGGTGCAGACAATGAAAGGAGTTAAGTGACTAGAGAACCACAGTGAAAGGTCGGTTAAAAGGATTATTAAGGGGTGCATAGATGGCACGGTGAGTAAGAGCACTGGAGGCCAGGAGTCAGGAGGACTCCAGTTTATGCCTCAGATACTTAACACACACACACACACACACACACACACACACACACACACACAAACAGCTAACTGTGCAACTTTGGGCAAGTTACTTAACCCCAATTGCTTTAAAATTTAAAAAAAAAAGGATTCTTAACTATCTAGGTAGAAATGTGTGGGAAAGTTCAGGAACAAAGACAAGGTCTTTTCCTTCCAGGTGATGAGGTATGGGCTCTGGGAGCCCCCTCAAGCTCTCCTTGAGTCCTTGAGGTTCAGGTTCTGGGAACCTCCCTTGGACTCTGATTAAATTGTCTTATTTGATGAGGTTGTGGCTGGGCCCAGACCTCTAGCTTAGTTACTAACTGCTAAATACTAACTCTGCCTAGTTACTAGCCTAGCCCTCCGTTGTTCATCTACTTCCCACCCTTGAGCCTATCAAAATATCTATCCACCCTTGAACTGGCCTAGCCCACCATTGTCTGTGGCCTCCAGCGACTTCCCACCCTTAATCACTCATTGACCTCATTAACTCCTCCTGAAGACCCTCCCCAAACTCCTCCCCTAGACCACCCCTAGATTCCTCCCTTCTGTATATAAGATCCCATCCTGTCTTCATGTTTGTGAGACTCCATATAATAGTGAGAGTGCCATAGAATGAATTAGCACAGACTTACTCTGTGTCTAATGCAAGTGAACTTTTAATACATTTTACTTTTCTTTGGCTGAGAAGACTTGAGTCCAATTCATTCGGCAGGACCTGGTGTGTTGGTATTTTGGGGTCTCCAGAGCAACCCTAACCCTCTTTATGGGTAACCTCTTCACAGGAGTCCAGGTCCTATCCCCCATCATTTCCTCTCTCATTGGTTTAATTCATGGCATCCATGCTGTTGGCCAACTGTGATCTTCACTTTCTGGACATATCAAGAAGGTGAAAAAGTACCTCCAGTTTTAAAGATACATAGCCAATCAAAGGCTGCCAACACACTTCAGAGGATTCCCTTGTTAGTTAATCTGGAACATGATCTAAATGCCCTCAAGGGTGACTGGACATACCCAGACAAACCTGGATCATATGTGCTTAAGGGAAATTGGTTTGGCAGCTATGTGGAAGATAAACTGAAATGGGGAGAAACCTGAGGCAGGGAGAGCATTAAATATCACTTGATCATTCCATCTTTGGTAACTATCACTGATATCTTTTTTGCCCTGTGTGGCTAAACTCTTTTGAGAAACTAGTCTACAGATGATGCCTACACTTTCTTTCCTCTCACTCTCCTCTGACCTCATCATTCTGATGAGTTTAGGCTCTGGGAACTCTCTTGAATCTTCCCACTTGATCCAGCATTTCCTAGAGGCCATAAGCTTTCCATTATCACTATGACAATCTGTTACCCTTAAACTAGCCTAAGCAGCCATTGTCTGTTACCTCTGGCTTTTCCTACCCTTGATTCCATCAAAATCCCATTCTCTTGGTTCTTGGAGTCTGACCTCAGTCCCATCAAGATCCTCCCTAGACTTCTCCTCAACACTTGCCCTTCCCCAACTACTAGACCACTCCTAGATCCCTCCTACAGTCTTTCTGTATATAAGATCCATCTTGCCTCCATGAAGTGGCTCAGATTCAATTTAGCTCAGACTCAGTTTGTGTCATATTGTTCTTGCCTCCTTTTCAATACAAGTATCACAAATGCTTTGACTCCTTAAGAGTCTACCCAATATGGTGAATCTTTAATAAACTTTGCTCTATTTTTGGCTGAGAGAATGCTTGAGTTGAATTCATTTGGCAGGACCCAGTGTATTGGTATTTTTGGGGTCCTGACCACCTCTCAACCCCAAACTTCAACACTTCTACCCAAACTGTTCTCTCCAGTTACTAATTATTCTCTTAATTACCAAATCCAATGGCCTTTTCTCTTCTTGACCTCTCTGTAGCCTTTCACACTATTGATCCTCCTCTTTAATACTTTTGTCTTTCTAGGTTTTTGGAACACTCCTCTCTCCTGGTTCTCCAACTATCAGTTCAATCCTCAGTTTCCTTTGTTGTATACTTATTCAGGTGATTCTTATTAACCACATGGATCTGTCCTAGGTCCTTTTCTCTTTTCCCTCTACACATTTGGTGACTTCATCAGCTCCCATGGACTTAATAATTCCAATGCTAATGATTCTCAGATCTATATATCCTGCCCTAACCTCTCTCCTGACCTCCAACCTTTCATCTCCTTTCAAACATCTTGAATTAGATATCTAGCAAACTGAACTCAATATCTTTCCCCTTCTCCTACTTTACTTCTACCACCTTGGTGTGAGGAGGTATGGGCTCTGGGAGTCCCCTCTAGCTCTCCTTGAGTCCTTGAGGTACAGGCTCTGGAAACCTCCCTTGGACTCTTGATTAAATCATCCCATTTGATGAGGCATTTGCATGAGGCAATAAGCCTTACATTGTGGCTGAGCCCAAGCCTCTGTTACTAGACTTCCCAACCTCTGTTACTAGAATTCCCACCTATCAAAATATCAATCCACCTTTGAACTGGCCTAGGCCACCATTGTCTGTAGTCTTCAGGTGGCTTCCCACCCTTAATCACTCATTGACCTCATTAACTCCTCCTCAAGACCCTCCCCAAACTCCTCCTCTAGACCACCCCTAGATTCCTTCCACAATCTTCTGTATATAAGACCCCATCTCACACTATGTGGTTGGAGAGTGCCATAGAATGTCATAGAATAGGGAGAGTGCCGTGGAAGAGTGAGAACTCCATAGACTTTTCTTGCACAGAATTACTCTGTGTCTAATGTAAGCAAACTTTTAATAAATTTTACTTTTCTTTGGCTGAAAAGATTCAAGTAGAATTCATTCGTCCGGACCCGGCGTGTTGGTATTTTGGGGTCTCCAGAGTTACCCTCTTAGTGGGTACCCTCTTCAGGTGCAGGCCCTAATCTCCTCACCCTTACACTACTGAAATGTCCTGTCTGTTGGTCTTTCTGCCACAAGTCTCTGCCTACTTCAGTCTATCTTCTATTTAGCTGCCAAAGTGATTTTCCTAAACTATTGGTCCCACCATGTCGTTTTCCTCCAGAAACTGCAATTACTCCCAGTCACCAAATAGAAAATTCTGTTTGTCCTATTCAAAGACCTTTATAACCTGGCTGCTCCCACTCCTTTTAATTCTGGTGCTTTCTGTCCTTTAACTATTGGTCCTGTATATATTCTGTTTGTATATATTTGTTTGCCAGTCCTCTCTCTCACTGGGGCGTAAGGTGTGTTCAGGGAAGACTAATGCCTGTAGTATGAGGGCTGCAGAACTCTTTTCAGGGCTGCTTTTCACCTTTGGCATCCACCTGATCCACCCAACTCTCATCTGTGTCTCCTAGAAGCTATAGCATGCACCTTTTTGGCAGACTGGTTAAACCAGGTACAGGGTAACCAAGAGGTCTCTTTGGTGAGTTAGAGGGGTGTCTACCTTAAGCATGTGAAGATTTCCCCAGATGGAATGGGCAGATGAGAACAGCTTGTTCCAAGGGCCATGAAGGCAGCTGAAGCAGACACTTCAGGGGCTCTTAGAGCTTGGGTAGATACTGATGATGCCAAGGTCATCCACTGCATCCTGAGTCATACAGATAAGACTCTGTCCAATCGATGGCCTGTGATAACTGGAGGAGAATGAGGGCAAGGACTGTGCAACTCTGCTTCACTTGAATCCAGTGTAGGAATCAAAAGACATCATACCATTTTTTAAAAAGACATTTCCCAGTAGATTGTAAACTCCTTGAGGGCAGGAGCTGTCTTTAAACTGTTTTTGTAACCCCAAAGCCTAGCACAGTGCCTGACACACAAGTAGGTGCTTTATTCAGGCCCAAAGCACAATTAACTGGTAACTTTAGAGAGAGCAGTTTCTGTCCAGTGATGAGGTAATGCTTGAGAGCCAGGTTCTAAACTAAGGGGGAACGCCCCCCCATATGCTCAGTCTCCTGGGTGCACTCCCCCCTTTCACTATGTCTAGGCAAACATAGATTGCACACAGGGGCTCCTAGCTTCCCTGGACATCTTGCCCTGAGGAGGTCCAGGGAAGATGAGCTCCTACACCTGGACAGGGATAGCACCTGGCAGAGAGGGGGTAAACCGGAGGTGCAGATGAGTTAGAAGAGATTCCCAGTGCAGGGCGGGGAGGTGGGGCGGAGGGAGTAGGACGAGCCTTCCTTTCCCTCTCGCATTGTCCCCGGGCAAGGAGGGCAAACCCAGACCAATGGGCAACCTTGGCGCCTCCACCGGGGCGGAGCCTGCCAACGCGGCCCCACTACTACGCACTGCGCATGCTCTGTATCCCTGCGCCGGTTCCGTTTAGTGGACCGGAAGTCAGGAAGTCCTGCAGTAGGAAATTAAAAATGGCCGCAGAGGGAACGAGGTCTGTGCTGTTCGTGTGTCTGGGTAAGAAAGTGCTGCCGCTCTATCCCCACCTCTTCCCACTCCATCTTTGGGTTCTGCTGGATGAATAGGAAAGTGGCTCTGAGACCTCCGTGTCCTGGACTCTTGGGGTCCGAGAAATAGACTTGGAGAGGGATACCCCGGCGCCGCCACCCCCTCCCCACCTTCTCCCTGTCCTTAGGGGCTTTCTGTCGCTGCTCCCTCATCCCCCACTTGTTCCGACTCCTTACCCTTCTCAGTGATCCTCACTCCTTCCCTCTTCTAACTGCTGAACGTTATCTTGGTTATATTTACTGCAACCGGCATCTGTATGGTGTTTTTTTAGGCTGCAACTTAACTTCCATTGCTTGATTTAGATCCTCAAAGGTAGTCGTCTCACTTTACAGATGAGGAAAGAGGCCCAGAGATAATTCAACGAACCAACACAGATCTGACCATGCCTGCCACTACCCTACTGAAAAATCTTCAATTTCTCTATTGCCCAAGGGTGAACATAAATTCTCAGCATGGCAGCTAAAGCCCTCCCTCATCCTATATGCCTGTTCTGTCTTATTTCATATTATTTTTCTGTCTTATTCCTCACTCTCCCTATTTCCTTCTTTCCCATCTTTCCCTTCCTACCTCCCATTTGCCCCCTTTCTCGCTTAGGCAAACTAGCTTACTTTTCCCTGTACAAGGCATTCCAATTGCTACCTTGACAAATATTTTAACAGGTGAATAAGTATATTTGTGATAAGCTCCATCTTCATCTCCATTTAAGAAACCACCTTCCTTCAAAGAGGAGTTACATAGATCTTTCATTATTTCAGTAGTTTAGCATGTTTCCTTTCTTGATTGTACTCATATATTTTGTATTTACTTATCTCAGCACTTGTATGTGTTCTTCACCTTCCCCATGTACCTTGCAGTTGTCACTAAATGAATTTTTGATGAGTCTATGTCTAAAGTAGAATTATTGCAATCTGGGTCAGCCTGATTTCAAATCCATTGTGATTTTTTCCCCATAGAAAAAGAAAAAGCTTTCCTATTACCATGGCAAGATATTTTATTTTCTCTCTTTTTTTCTTGCCTTACTCTGGTTATTGCTAAATAATAACTCTTGTCTCTTATGTCAGCGTGCTTTGGGCCCTTAAAAAAATTCGAAGGACTCTTTAGGGCATCTCATACAGAAATAGAGCCAGAGGGTGGTAGGTAAGATGTTAATCAAGTTGTTACTATTTTAAAGATTAAGGTTACTGATTAAATCATTTAGTTCACCTGAGTGTATTATAACTGGTACTTTAAGCGAGTACTTTACTCTGGCAAGAATATTACATGTTCTTCTGTTTGTGTAAGATAAATGCCAATCTAAAAAAAGCAGCTGTTACTTAATTCTCCAAAACTACAGAGATATCTTTGGTTTGGGATTCTTCCCACTTTCTTATTTTGAAGTACAGAGGTGAATTTATGCACTAAACCATCTCAGGAAAATGGTGAGAGTATCGATTCAGAGCATTTTGAAGTACATAAAAAGAGTGTCTGAAGAACATAGTATTTTATAATATGTTTCCTTCATATTAGCCTGTGAGATAGGTTTTACAAATAAGAAAAAGCCCATCTTAAGTATAAGGACACTAAAATTTCAAAGAAGTCGATTAAGTTGGTCAGATTCATACATTTACTCCATAGGAGAACCAAGACTTGAACCTATTTACACTACTGTATTGCTCTTCCAGTTTGCAAAAATTCATCAAACATAAATATATTTGTGTGTATACACACACCTGTGTACATATATGTAGATGTGTACACATGTACAGATTAACACATACATCCATATGAGAGTATATATGAGAGAGGATGAAGGTAATCAAAGATGGGAAGGCACTAGCTGACTAGCCAGTGGGAGGATCAGGAAAGGCCTCCTGTGGAAAGTGTTCCTATGAGTTGAAGTCAGACAAACCACTCAGAGGTGAGGAGAAAGCATTCCATTCGTGGAGGCCAGCCAGTGCAGTGGCACAGACATAGGGTTATGGGAGTGTGACTGAAATCATAAAACATGGTTCTCCCCATGAAAGGGAATAAAAGTGTCATAAGGCTGGAAAGGTAAAAAGGGGTCGAGTTGTGAAGCACTTTAAATACCAAATAGAAGACATACTTGATCCTGGGGGTAATAAGGAGTGGCTGGTGTTATTGAGTGTGTTTGTGGTAGAGGAGGATGAAGAGGATGATTTTCCCAAGACATTTAGGAAAATCTCTGGCGAAGATGGTTTGAAATTAGAAGAGACTTGAGGCAGGGAAACCAACTTAAAAGCTCTTAAAATAGGCCAGACTAGGAGTCATGATAGCCTGAGAGGTAGGGAAGTGACTGTAAGAGCAGAGATAAATAGATATCAAGATAGAAAGAAGACTATTTAGCAACAGATTAGATATGTAGGGTGAATGAGATTAAAAAGTTGAGGATATATTCAAGAGATATTATCAAGAAAGAAAAAAGATTTGACTATTGTGGGGGGGGGGACTGAAGAGTTTGGATGACACCAAAATTCTAAGTGTGGGTGACTAGAAGGATAGTTTTGCCCTGGACAGTGATAGGTAAGTTTGAAGAGAGAAGGATTGGCCCCGGGGGGTGGGGGGTTGTAGATAATGAGTTATTTTTGAACTAGTGGAGTTCACAATGCCTATGGAATTGTCATATAAAAAGTGCTCAGTAGAGAGACTGGGCTGGACATAGAGATTTGGGCATCATTTCCACTCATGGGAGCTAATATTTCAACAAGTGAGGTAGTATAAAGGGAAAATAATAGGGCTTAGGACAGAGTACTGGGGAGCCTGGAGGTTCAGAGTAGTTAATTAACTTGGTCAAGGTCATCAGTATTCTGTAGCAGAACCAGGTCTTGGACCTAGTCCTTTCAAGCTGATATTTGTCAACTTGAAATCTACACTGTTCACCTGTTTAGGAAGTCTTCAGAGATGTTACCCTGATGAAAGCTAAAGTATTATATAATACATTGTTAGTTGTATTAAATTTTTCAAAAACTCAATTTCAGGTGAAAAGTTTTCAAACCAGGGCATTGATCTTTTTCATAATATAATTTCATTTCTACATTGGAAGGTTCTTTAGTGCAGGAATCCTTATCCTTTTGGGGTCTTTAACCCTTTTGGCAACCTATTGAAGCCTATGGACTCCTCAGACATCTATACGAAGACACAAAGTTTTTCATGGACCCCCAAGTTAAGAAATCTGCTTTACAGTGTTTTTGGGGTCTACACATTTAAATAAACTTATTCCACTCCTATAATGCTATTTTTCTGTTTTTGGGAAGATGGTATATGTGAATAAACCCTTATTCTAAGACAGAAATAATTATCAGTTTAATTCACTAAAAAGTTACTATCAACACCAATTACACATTACAGTTAGTTTGGGAACTATTGACTGGTTTATACTAAAAATTGTACAATAGTATATTACATGACAGGAATAGAAATGTCACTGCTTACTTGGGGCAACCCAAATATTTACTTTTAGTTTTGTCAATTGAATTTCAGATACTTTGGGGATTTCTTGCAGTTTTTCTTTAAAGGTAATGTCAAAAAGCAGTAAGTGTGTCAACTTCTAGGAGAAAAACTTAATATCTCTCCATAGTTTTATCTTTATGGCTTTATAAGATATCAGACTGCTTCCACATGATGTGAGTTAATCTCCCACATAATCCATATTCATAGGTGATAATAAATAATGCAATGCAGTAGTCCTTTCCTCTACTTGTAATTCATTCATTCAACAAATCTTTAATGTAATACCTTGCTTTGTACCTTGCTCTCTATTAGAATTTGGAAGAGGTACAAAACTTCTAGTGATATGTTCAATTCAACTTACATTTTAAAATGCCTACTATATGTCAGACACTGTACTATGCTACAGGACAGGAGGGTTTGTTTTTTTTTTTTGGAGGGGGGAGGGCAGGCAATTGGGGTTAAGCGACTTGCCCAGAAGTGTTAAGTGTCTGATGCTAGATTTGAACTCAGGTCCTGCTGACTCCAGGGTGAGTGCTCTATTCACTGTGCCACCTAGCTGCCTCTTAGGACAGGAGTCCTGGAATTTGAACTAGTTTAAAAAAAATTTTTTTTGGGTAACTATTTCAGTTACAATTGTTTTTCTTTGTAATTGCATGTATTATGTGCATTTTAAAACATCTTGAGAAGAGGTCCAGAAAAATGGTTAAGGATCCATGCTCTAGAGCTGAAGATAAAATAGGCCCTAACCTCAAAGAACTTTTGTTTTACTGGAAAAACTGGTGAAGAGGAGAATATTAAGAGCTGGAGGAATCTGAAAGTGCTTCATAGAGGAGGTGACACTTGACCTGAGCCTGGAAAGGAGCTTGAGATTCTAAGAGGCAACTCTAAGGACAGAGTATCCAGGGTATGGATAACTTATTTATTTATTTTTAAGCAATCAGGGTTAAGTAACTTGCTCAAGGTTGCATGGCCAGTTATTTCTGGGTGTGGTGCTGAGTATCCGAGCCCAGGATTCGATCCAGGTCATCCCAACGCTGGAGCCGGTGCTCTTACTCACTGAGCCACCTGGCCGCCCCTAAGCAATTGGGGTTAAGTAACTTGCTCAAGGTTACACGGCCAGGTGTTTCTGGGTGGGTGCTAAGTGTCTGAGCCTGGGATTCGATCTCCAGGTCTTCTCAACACTGGAACCGGTGCTCTTACTCGCTGTGCTACCTCGCCGCCCCGTATGGATAACTTATGCAAAGGCATTGGGGTGCAATTTATTATAATAAGCAATTTTGTGGGTAATACACAAAATTAAAGAGTTGCAAAATACTGTATCACATCTGAGCAACAGGGTTATTACCAACAGGGAATCAGAGGTATTCATGGAGGCATGATATAGTCCAAATACTTACTGTTATGTAATCAAAGGATCCATATTTAATCCTGACTCCTCTACTTATTAGCTATGTGACCTTGGGCAAATCACTTAAACTCTCTGGGCCTCAGTTTCCTCATCTGTAAAATGAAGGGGTTAGACCCCATGAACTTGTTGAAAGTCCTTTTCAGCCCCAAATCTGATCTTTGTATGAAGAATAAAGAATGAAAAATATAATTTACACCAGTAATCATGAAATAAAAGACCTAGAAGGCCCCTAGTTTGTCAGGTAGAACTTGTGGAATTTATGGAACCATAGGGATAAGAATTGCACAGAGAAGGCATGGATGATTTTGACCTGCAATTATTAAAGGATCCCATACTGATGGGCTCACCAGTCCATGAATATTCTTGTCACTTTTAACTATATGGAGCATTTTGCTCACAAACAAATCTATGGGATAGGTAAGATAAGTTGTTGGGTAGATTGATGAGTGTTAGTATTGAAAATGGATTTATTGCCCCCAAAATTTATTGCTTACTTATACTAGACAACTTGGTTGATAATAGATATGTTTTTAAAAAAGTATATAATTATTAGTATTTTAATATTAGCATATAAATAAGTATTTGTATATACATTGTATATGCTCAAAAACTTGAGTGCCTGACCAAAAAAGTTTAGAGCTTTTCACTATACTTGTAAGCTTCGTGAAGGCAAAAACCTTGGTCTTATGTCTGAATATTATATCTCCTTCTACACAGTGCATGGTACTTTGTATTCAGTAGGCACTTAATAAATGTTGAATTGAGTCTGATCTTGAGTTCCCTAAACTTCCCTCCTGTATGCTTCAAGTCCTTGTGAGCATCAGATACTGGAACATAATGAACTATGATTTAGTCATCATAGTTAAATTATTCATTAAATAAACGAACACTTATTGGATACCAATTTTGTGCAAAATCACTGTTCTAGTAAAGATGGCAAGGAGGAGTGTAAAACATTTTTGAAAGATTTCCATCAGTAATAGTGAAAATAAAGAAAAAAAACCTTTGCTTAAAGCAGCAAACAGCAAATGCTTAGCTATTTGGAAAAATTAGTCATGTAAAATCACTTTTTTCTTGTATAAATTAGAAATGAGACCTTTATCAGTAAAGTTTCATTTTTTTTCCCTAGTTGAATAGTCTTCTTTTAATCTTGGCAGCATTGCATTTGTTTGTGCAAAACTTTTTTATTTTGTGTGATCAAAGTTGTCCATTTTTATCCCCTTATTTGATCATGAACTCTTTTCCTTTCCATAGATCTGAAAAGGTTATTTCTTCCTTGATTCTCTAATTTGTTTATGGTGTGACCTTTTTATATCTAAGCCATTTATCCATTTGGAGTTTATTCTGTGTTATAGTATGAAGTATGATTTTAATTTAGTACAATCATGATATCTGAGAGTTATGTAATTTAAAATTTGTGGGGAGAAAGTTGAGGAAAAATAGTAAAAGTTGCCTAATAGTAGGTCAGTAAGCTTTGGGGAGAAAATAAATATTATCTTTAGATATTAAATAATATATCTGCAAAACAAATTTAAAATTAATTTTTAAATGACTGAGTTCATAACTCTTTGTAATGTATACCAGTTATCTTTTTTTTTTAAAGCAGTTGGGGTTAAGTAACTTGCTCAAGGTTACAAGGCCAGTTATTTCTGGGTGTGGTCCTAAGTATCTGAGCCCTGATTCAATCCCAGGTCATCCCGACTCTGGGGCTGGTGGTCTTACTCACTGAGCCACCTGGCCGCCCTGCATCCCAGTTATCTTAATACATTCCACTAACCAAAGCTTAGTTTATTTGCTCAAATTCTCAAGAGAATCAGAATGAAATGTTGATGAAAAATCTGTTGCTGCTGGAAAGTTGAAGAAATAGTGTATGTTCACATAGCAACCCAAACTATATCCCTGGAGATGAAGGTGTTAGTAATACAAAATCTGTTCAGTTTAAAAGGAAAATTTATTACTGAAACTGTCAAATACTTGTTAAAAATCTACTTACATGTTTTGAGCTTTCTTTTTCTCATTAGTGCTTCCCTTCAGTTGTGACAGATTCTTATATGGTAGTTTCCAAATTTTGTATGGCGATGCGTTCCTTTAAAAAAAGTCTACAAATAATTTCTAGTATTTATTTTAATTCAGATAACACTAAGAATTTATTAGTTTTTATATTAGAACATTAAGACAAAACAAAAACAATTTACATAAAGGTTTATTGATTAAAATCCTTTATAGTTTTCTCATTATATTATTATAGTTTTCTCTTTATAGTTTTCTCTCTCGTTTTTCTGTAAAACATTTCTCAACACCTGGTGTTCTTGATGAAATTACTGCTTGTAATTCTTTTTTCAACCACAAATTGAGACTAATAATTTGTCTTTGTAGTAGCTAGAGAAGAAAGAAAACCCTATTGTATACAAATAACATGTTATGAAGAAATAGCAGAATTATTTTTGCTTTTACTAGAAGGCAAAACATAAAATGATTTTTAGGATCAAGTGCTTGTTACAACATACTATCATTTGACAAGCCTTTGATCTATACTTGTTTAGAGAGCATAAGATCACATGTATCATTTGTCAGTAGCATATATGTGTTTTTTTATTTGTTCATATTTGCTAATAGATACCTAGCTCTTTAAAAAAAAGTTGTGAAGAACCAATCAGATGATTAATAAGCAGATCTTTATTTGTATTTATTTGCAGGAGTGGTAAATTTATTTCTATAGTTCTTAGTTTTTCCAGAAATAACCACTAGACACAAATTTCATAAGGAAATTTGTGTGACAAAAGAAATTTGTTTACATTTTTAAAAAAGCTTGCACCCATAATGGCAGTTCTCTTTATCTCAAACATCTTTTTAATACTTCAAGAGAAGCCAGTGTCAAACCAGTGTCTTTTTACAGTACTAGAATTGCCCGGTGATCTGTCTCTTGTACCTCACATGATTACGTGATTGTGCAAAAAGCTTTCATTTTAATGGACTTTTTATATAGTTGAATATTCTAACATTTTGGAAAACAGTTCTCCATATAAATGATTATTTGAAATAACATGCAGGATGTACAAATTTCCTGAGTCCAGTAGAGTTCTATTATATTGTTTTCATTTTTAAAATTCATTTTGTAGAATTTTGTGGAATTTGTAGAATTTTTCTTTATATGTGACATTGTCATTACTAATTTTGGAAAGCACCCAATCTTCCCAAGCATTAATTTCAATAATACATATGTACACACACACACACACACACACACACACACACTGTCTCACTCACATACTCAATAATTAACTACATCTGTTGCTTCCATCTAGTTCTTGTATAAAATTGTAAGGGATTTTGTATTTTCAGATAACAAAAATCTTCAGACAGTTGCACAGTTCTCCTTCCTACCATATTATCTACATAGGGAGCTACGAAAAGCTTCTTTGCTATATGATTTGAAAAACATCATTTAGTTCATTATCAGTAACTTTAGGTGACACCAGTTTTTCTGTTAAATTCAGCCTTTTGCCATATTATGCAATTTGTAGTCTGATACAGGCAGACAGACCTTTTGCTGTCACAGAAATGGTTTAGGAAAAAGTTTGCTTTTACAAAAATTAATCAAATTTTATTTCAAATTCTTCACTTGGCAATATATTTTGCATGTAGCCAATTAAGATTTCATTTCAATTTATTAGGTTTCATGCTATCTGCAGCTAAAACATTTATACAAAGTAAATAAGTCTTCTTTCTCAGTAATAGTACTTATTTTATTTTATTTTAAGCAATTGGGGTTAAGTAACTTGCTCAAGGTTACACAGCCAGTTATTTCTGGGTGTGGTGCCAAGTATCTGAGTCCAGATTCGATCCAAGGTCTCCCGACTCTGGGGCCGTTGCTCTTACTCATTGCGCCACCTGGACGCCCCTATAATAGTACTTATTAATACCAATGATAAACATAATGGACTGTTCTGCATTTTCAGTTATTCAAATTGAGTCTCCTGTCTTTGCTTGTACCATCTTTAGCTACTTAGTGTTTTTCTTACCCTTTAGACCCATTATGTATTTGTTCATGACAAAAGAATATTATTTCACTTTTCAAAAACTTAAGAGCACTAAAAATTTGACAATTCAGTTTATTAAAATCATTATCAGGGTGGCTAGGTAGTGCTGTGAATAGAGCACTGGCCCTGGAGTCAGGAGGACCTGAGTTCAAATTTGACCTCAGACACTTAACACTTACTAGCCCTGTGTCCTTGGGCAAGTCACTTAACCCTAATTGCCTAGCCTTTGCCCCTCTAAAAATGAAAAAAAAAAAAGAAAAGAAATTATCAGTAATTATTGCTTTAAATGTAGTTATTGGCATTTTCAGATGATTATAATCATTCTTAAATTATAGCAGTTATTTTTTAAAACCAGCTTACTTGTTATAGATAACTTAACAAAATGCTTGAGATTAAGGGATATAACAGATATGAAGTAGTAGACTAATGCAGTGATGGAAAGGATGCTGGATTTTGAATCGGGGCAGTGTATTGTATTCTTATTCCTGCAATTTAGTAGCAGCATGACCTTGAGCCAGTCATTTAACCTGCCTGAGCTTCAGTTCACTTATCTGTAAAATGCTGGTATTGGACTAGGTGACTTCAAAGTTTCCTTAAAGCTCAAGCTCATGATCCTGTGATTCTGGGACTTTTCTGTTCCACACAGAGCTTGTAATTTTGAATTTATCTGCTTCACATTCAGCAAGCCACAGATACCAATTTATGGCAGATTTCACCATCATGCATAAGTTCAAAATTCATAGCACACATAATGGTTTAAACTGTTGCATTCACTGTTGTTGGAGTTAGTTCACTGTATTAATCTTGCTTATTTAAACTTTTTATTTGAACTTTATTTATTTTAAAACATCTCTACATTTGTAGGCTATTTAGCAGTACCTATCAAGTACTTTTGATACCTTATTTGTACCCATCCTTCTTTCTTCCTTCCCCCCCACTCAACAAGATGCTGTACAGCCCCTCTTCCCTAGGGGGCAACACTCAACAGTTTGAAAACTACTCTAAAAAGTGGGGAGAGTTTTAAATATAGACTGAGTACTAGTCTGAGAAGTACTTCTTTGAAGAAGAGTGGGCATTTGCAAAGCAAAATAAAATTCCATTTCATTTAATCATCAAAAATGAGAACCAGAGTAAATTGGTGTAGATTATACACACTTGAAACCTGGAAGGAACACTGAGGATAACTATAAATGTTTCTTTGGTGAGGGATGGGGCAAGGAATTTATAAATCCTAAAGTACTTATTGTTGATTTTCTAATGTTAATTATGGGTCAAAAAATGTGGGTGGATTTGTAGTAAAAAACCCAGTCAATAGCATGTAAGTGTAGGATATTCCAGGGTCATTGTGGTATTTAATGATAGTCATGGATTAGTGTGGTACAGTGAAGTGATCACTAGATTAGGAATGAAGAGAGGTGGGTTCTAGTCTTTGCTCTGCCACTGAGTACCTCTGATTTCTTTCTTCAGTAATTTTTAAGAGTGTAAAAGTATTGGGAAACCAGGAAGTTGGAGATCTGCTACCCTAAGTGATCACTACAGGTCTCTACAATTCTGAGAAGAGTAGTCTCCAGTTAAAGCTGTTTTGGAATGGAAAGATAACAGTAGGCATTCATATGTACCTCTATAAACTTTGCAAAATGCTTTACATACTTGTCTTGTTTAAACCTCACAATGACCCTTATTCATCTTTGTAACCTGGTTCTCACGAATTCTTTTTAAGGAATAGTAGTAGCAAGGGCTGCTTAGATTTAATACACCTCCAAATATTTTTCATTCTGTCCTTTTGTTTTTGAAGGTAATATTTGTCGCTCACCTATAGCAGAAGCAGTTTTTAGGAAACTTGTAGCTGAGCAAAATATTTCAGATAAGGTAAGTTTGTTACTAGTACCTTTCATTATTTTCCATTGGTCATCCCATACGATCCATCTTTTGGGGAAGGAATATGTCAAACTTTCTTGTTTTTGTTTTCTCCCCTGTAGTGGAGGATAGACAGTGCAGCAACATCTACATATGAAATAGGAAACCCCCCTGATTATCGAGGGCAGTCTTGCATGAAGAAACATGGCATTACCATGAATCATATTGCCAGGCAGGTACTGTACCTTAACTTTGTTCAAAATGCATATGCCTGTGTTTTGTGTTACAGTGGATCACTGACAGTGGTGCTGTCTCTGACTGGAACGTGGGGCGTTCCCCAGATGCAAGAGCTATAAACTGCCTAAGAAATCATGGCATTAATACAACTCATAAAGCAAGACAGGTAGAAAAGATCTTGTTTAATTTTCAGTGTGTGGCTTGCTCTCTATCTTCAGATGTTGCATAATGTTCATTGAAAGTCATACATTATTTAAGGACCATTTAACTTTTAATAAAACTAGTAGGCTAAATATAGCTATTGTGATAATTATATGATATGGTTATTTGTTTATAGTAATATGTACTGTAAATATAGCTATTGTGATAATTACATGATCTGGTTATTTGTTTACAACAATGTGTAATGTATAAATTACATAAATATTAGGTAAACCATAAATTATTTTAGAAGTTTGTCATCACTTCCTGTTCCTAAGTTCAGAGATAATTGTGGAGAAATTTTCAGTTAAATGGAAACCAGGATCAAACCTATACTTAACAATATTTGAGGAGTCTTTCCTTAAATTTTCATTGTTTATAAAAGTTTGTACAAAGAAATAGTATGCAGTTTTTGTTATGTAACATGAGTTGTACAGTAGAATTTTTCCTCTAGACTGTACATGTCTGTACATGTATTCCTTTATTGGAAATCTTTCATCTGTGAGACGAAAGGTCTTAAGCTATTTCTTCCTAAAGCTGTCTTATTTTCACTATCCTTTTCTGTCTTTTGAGAATATCTGGAAGAAGCACCTCGGTGTTAATTTTGACTACCTTGTTATTGTCTCTTAACTTAGGAGGGCTTCTAGTATCCTTTTTGACAAGGGATACAAGATATGCAGATAGATTGTAGAAAAGGGCTGGGGAACCCATGAACCCGTTCAGAAACCAGTTATTAATCCTGTTAGATATTTTTTTGGGGGTTAAGTAACTTGCCCAAGGTTACACGGCTAGGGTGTGTGTGTGTGTGTGTGTGTGTGTGTGTGTGTGTGTGTGTGTGTGTGTG
>NW_027187244.1:1019915-1027388 GCF_028583685.1 Petaurus breviceps papuanus
GTGTGTGTGTGTGTGTGTGTGTGTGTGTGTGTGTGTGTGTGTGTGTGAAGTGTGAGGCTGGATCCTTCCTGACTCCTGGGCTGGAATTTTACTCACTGCACCACCTAGCTGCCCCTAATCCTGTTACATTTGCACATGTAATCATGTCTTGGAACATTTGGATAAACATTCTTGGAGCTGGAAAACAGCTTGCTCATTTTTCTTTGTTTTTTTATAAAACATCACTTTTGTTAAAACAGCAAACAACTTGTTTTAAAAAATTAAAATTTGTTTTTGAATTAAATTTAAAATTTCCATATAGTCTGTTTTTATATTTAAATGTACTTTTAGGTATGCAAAAAACGTGAAACATTTTTCTTTCGTTCATATCATCTGATCATTTTACTTTTTCTTCTAATCTTTATTTGGTGTACTCTTTTTTGTGTCATAGACTGTTTTGATAGTCTGGTGGAGCCAATGGACTCTTCGCAGAATAACATTTAAATACATAGGAATACAAATGAAACCAATTATGTCAAACTAAACTTCTCTCTACACTCGCGCGCACACACACACTCGCGCGCACACACACACACACTCGCGCACACACACACACACACTCGCGCACACACACACACACACATTCAAAGAGCCTAGGTTAAGAAGCATTGCCCTGCCTTCCCCCCTCCAAAAAGACAAGGAAAAAAAAAAAAGAAGCATTGCCTGAAAACAATTGAGATAGCTTTTTGTTTCAGCCTTCAGGCTGCCTGTTTGATACAAACTGGGCCTTAGAAATGAGTATGTCAGATAATTAAGGTGACATCTAGACAGCATGAATTTAAGTAGAAGGAATTTTTAAAATAATCAGCAGACTTAATAGAAAAACTTTTATTGAATTCAGTTTTAGTTTGAATGTCTTTACTTTAAATTCCTTCTTAGCAAAATGGAGTATGAGAAATCATTCAGTTAATCAACATTTATTCAGCACCTATTTATGTGTCGTCACAGCGCTAAGTGTTATAGTGGGTTATTGTGAAATTACTTATACCACTGAAAGGGAAGAAGCATTGGTTTAGATCAGGGAATCGAGCTCTTTAGTTAGTAAAGTAAATGCTCGTTCATTAGGAAAAAAAGCACGACAAAGGCTAGAGTTACAGATTTGCCTGTGTTGCTAAACAAAAGAAGTACTAGGTCTTCTCATAGGATTCTCCATCACTGCACATCTAACACCACTGTGGTTGTGTGGAATTCTCACTGTGGAGGAATGCTCCTGGTATCCTGATATCTTTCTTCTAGTATCTCATGTCCTGTGGAATATTTTCATCCTTCTTTTGATTTTCATGTTTTCTAGGTTATAGGAAATAGTAGGCATTTGTCAGTAAAGCAATTTATGAACAACAACAAAATTGTTAGTAAACTCCACTTAGAAATGGGAAAGTATTTATTACTTAAAATAATTGACTTCAGTTAGCAGATTTTCTTAACTCCTTTTTATAAATACATTAATTACTTCACTTTGTGCCTTTAAAATGAGTATTATCTGCTTTTTAAATAAAATACAGTTGATACAGATACGAGTCAGGAAATTCACAACATGGTCTGCTACTTTAAAGATATAAATTAGTAATCTACAATATTCCATTTAGAGTGAGCTAAATTTCAGCTTTATGAGTTTAATCATTATTTATCAAACTCTAATATTGAATTAGTGATTTTTTTTTTGCACTAAATGCTAATAGCTCTTAATTTCTGGCTTCTCTTTTTTATATTCTAGTCCAGGGGTGGGGAACCTGTGACCTTGAGGCTGCAGGTTCCCCGCCCCTAGTCTAGTCTTTGTACTAATTATTGTTTAGAGGAAATATCTAGAAGACTTAAGCCTTTCTAAAATTGGAAATTTGCATTAGATGTGAGATCAAATATTTTTGTACCTTTCATCCTTTCTGATTCCTTTCACTGGTAAGCATAATTTTTTTATTCCATATATAGTTTTCTTTTTCTTTCAATTATATGCTGAAATATATTTGTTGAAATTTTGTTAATTTTATAATTTAATTTTTTAAATAAAAAGGACACGTAACTGACCTTTATGACTTTGTCACAAATCCAAAGTCTTTTTTTTTCCTTAATTGTATTTTACTTTTTTCCAATTACATATAAAGATAATTTTCAGCATTCATTTTTGCAAAATTTTGAATTTCAATTTTTTTTCCTCTTTCTCCTCTCCCTTTTCCAAGACAGCAAGCAATCTGATATGGGTTGTACATGTACAATGCTGTTAAGCATATTTCCATGTTAGTCATACTGTGAAAGAAGAATCAGAACAAAATGGAAAAACCATGAGAAAAAACAAATGCTGTTGATGTGTACAATATTCTCCTGGTTCTGCTTACTTCACTCAGCATCAGTTCATATTAGTCTTTACAGGTTTTTCTCAAATCTGCCTGCCCATCATTTCTTATAGAGCAGTAGTATTCCATTATATTTATATTCCACAACTTTTTCAGCCATTCCCCAAATGATGGACAACCTCTCAATTTCCAGTTTGTGGTGGAGATTTAAGGCTACTTTTTGCATTTGAATTTTAATGAAAATGGGGTTATTTTCAGAAGAGTTTTTAAAAAAAAATATATGTAACTTTATTTTTTACAAATTCATTTTTCTTTTTGAAATTATTTATCTGTTTTTGATGTTCTTTTCTTTTTAAATTTTGAGTTCTAAATTCTTTCCCTTTCTCCTATTCCTCCCCTATCTACTAAGAAGGCAAGCAGATAATCAATTATACATGTGAAATCATGAAGAGAACATTTCCATATTAGCCATATCACACACAAAAACAGATAAAAAAAGAACGCAAGAAAATTATACTTAAGTTTGTACTCATTTCATCAGTTCTCTCTCTGGAAGTAGATAGCATTTTTTATAAATTTGACTTAGTTCTGTATATATTTGAGAAATGAGGCCTTTATCAGAGAAACTTTTAAAATATTTTAAAATTTTTATATATTATATATTTTTATAATTTTTTATATAGCTTTATTGTTTTAGCAATATGTAGTTTCCCAGATTATCTCTTTTAATTAGGTCTATTTTAACTCTTTTTCTTTCAAGTGTGTCTCTTGTAAACATTGTGTTGAATTTCTGTGTTGTTTCTCATCCACTCTGCTGCCTGCTTCTACTTTATGGGTGAGCTCATTCCATTAACATTCACAGTTATGATTGCTAATTATATTTTCCTCTATCCTATTTTCTTCAGTTTAATCTTCTCTCTTTCTCTTTTTCCTGTTCCTCCACAAAAGTCTGTTTTGCTTCTGACCACTGCCTTTCTTAATCCTTCCTTTTTTCATCTTCCACCAAATCTCCCTCATCCTTTTCCCTCGCTTCTCTTTTGAGGAGATAGATTTCTTTACTCAACTGAATGTCTATATGTATTTTTCCCTCTTTGAACCAATTCCGATGGTAGTGAGATTCTGTATTGCGTGTCCCTCTTCTCCCCTTGCTTTCCTTTTCCCTTCTACTTTAAAACTCTTCCCTATGCCCCTCTTTTATGTGAGTTTTTTTTTTGCCATTCTTCTCCCTTTCCCCTTTTTCCAGAGCATCCCTTTTTCTCATCTCTTCATAATTTTTTTTAGAAATTATCCCAAAATAATTGATTCTGTTCATGCCCTCTGTCTGTGTAGAATCTTTCCAAATACTGCAATAATGATTAAAGTTCTTAGAAGTTATAAATATTATCTTCCCATATGGAAATGTAAATATTTTAATTTTTTTGAATCTCTTACAATTACTCTTTGATTTATATTTTTATGCTTCTTTTGACTCTTGTCTTTGAAAGTCATATTTTCTATTCAGTACTGGTCTTTTGAATAAGGAATGCTTGAAAGTCCTCTATTTCATTAAATAACCATTTTTTCTCCCTGAAGGATTATGCTGTTTTGCTAAATAGGTTATTCTTGGTTGTAATCCTAGCTCCTTTGTCTTCTGAAATATATTCCAAGTCCTCCACTCCTTTAATGTAGACGTTGTTAAGTCTTGTGTGATGCTATCTATGACTCCTTGGTATTTGAATTGCTTTTTTCTGGTTGCTTATAATATTTTTCCTTGACCTGGGAGCTCTGGGAGTTTTCATTTTGGGATCTCTTTTAGGAGGTGATGGGTGGATTCTTTCAATTTCTGTTTTACCCTCTCTAAGCTATCAGGGTAGCTTTCCTTGATAATTTCTTGAAATATAATGTCTAGGCTCTTTATTTATTATTATTATGGCTTTCCAGTAGTCCAGTAAATCCTAAATTATCTCTCCTTGATCTATTTTCCAGGTCAGTTTTTTTTTTTGGTAGTTCATATTTTCTTCTATATCTTTTTTCTTTTGTTTCTTGATGTCTTATTGAGTCATTAACTTTCACTTACCCAGTTCTGATTTTTAAGGAATTATTTTCTTTAGTGAGTTTTGTACCTTTTTTTTCCCCATTTGGCCAATTTTATTTTTTAAGGTGTTATTTTCTTCATAACTTAAGTGATTCTTTTGCCAAGCTGTGTTGCTTCTGTGCTCTGATCTGTCTCCTACCCTGGTAGGACCTCTTCTGCTGAATTCCGAATTTATGTAAGGCTACAACAATGTTTAACTTCGACCTCTTGGCTCTGCTACTCCAAAATTTCTTTGAGGTGTTATTTTAAAGTTGTTTGAAGGGGAATACCATCTTGTCTTCACTTTTCTACTTTTTTTTTTTTTTTTTTTTTTTTTTTTTTTTTACAAATTTTGAGTCCATTCTTTCGGGTTGTCCTGTAATGATTTTCCTCTTTCTTTCTTTCCCAGTGCTTTTAAGAAAGCTTTTGAGTATTTTAACTTGTCATAATTTTTAGGTACTACTTAAAGATGCCATAGAAAGAAGTAAATTCTGTGATCCTGGGCTAGGCACCTAACCTTTAAGTATTCTAGGCAGGTCTCTAAGCCTATAAGATGCAAACTTGCATAAGGGAGTTGCCTCACCTAGGAGTTTATTGTACCTACAAGGACACAGGTCCAGTTCCTAACCTCTATGCTATTCTTTTAAAATTGGATTATTTTTCATGCAGCTTTAATTTTCCTCATAGTTCCACCTTGGGTTAGTGCCTTATTCCTCTTCAATAAGGCTTGTAATTCTGTGAAATCCTATCTGTTTCTCTAGATTTTTACTTTATTTTGTGGACAATCTTAAGCTTATTGAGAGTGAGGTTTGTTTCATTCTTTATGTTTATATTCCCAATCCCTAGTCCAGATATAGGTTTGTATTAAATGCTTGCTGACTGAATCATTACTTCAAAGATTCCACACTTCTGCTGATGTGGTTTTATTCTTTTCACTATAGTTTTTTTTTTGAGCTTTTATAACCAAATAATATTATTTAGTGACCCAACTTCTGATGATGAGATTTTCTGAACTTGGCTAGAGTCATACTCCGAGATAGGCAGTTATTTGTTAGGCCTGTACTTGAAGTTTATTAGCTTGACCAGGCCCTGCCAGAGCTTGGACTCTTGCTGTTGCTTTCATGAACCCAAGGTCACCTTCAGGGTAGGCTGATATATCTGAGTAGGATGACTTCAGTGAAATTTGTATGATATCACTAGGCTGATTATCTCAAATGAAAGTGATTCAGTCAAATTTTCTCTCAGCTATTATAACACTTAAAAATCTTTCATGATTTTATGGCTCTCTGCCATTTTCTTGAAGAAAATTCATAACTATAATTAACCAAAAATTGGAATCATTCAGTTATTTATAGAACAGATGGAATGGAAATTTAAAAATTTGAAAAATTGAAAAATTTATTTCTTGTGGAAAATGTTTGGAAGTTTAATATGAAACTTACTCCAAAGCTTTGAAATTAGCTTTGACCTTAGCAATGTGAGGTAACAAAAATTATTTTGCTGATTATTTGCTGAATGACACTTAATTTTTTTTTTCTTTTTGGAGGGGGAAAGGCAGGGCAATTGGGGTAAAGTGACTTACCCAAGGTCACACAGCTAGTATGTGTTAAAATGTCTGAGGCTGGATTTGAACTCAGGTCCTCCTGATTCCAGAGCTGGTGCTCTATTCACTGTGCTACCTAGCTGCCCCCAATTTAATTTTTTTTAAAGTCTTCATAACAATATAGAGTACTTATATAGTTTCAGATATTCAAATGTTCTTGTGATCTCCAGATTATGCTTGTTCCCTCTAATGATAGATCAGCATCCATCAAACTGTTTGTTCACCTTTTTCAACTCTTGTCTATATTTTCCCATGAGCTTCTTGTCACTCATGATGAGGTCTCTCATCATTTTTTTTTTATATGACACAACTGGCTATCAGTGTGTTTATTCTCCACTTTCTTCTTTTATTTGTCATTGTCCTCGAGGTGATTATTGCTTACTGTGTCTTGCCAAGTGTTCCTTAAAATGGTTTTTTCCCTCACTGTGTCTCATGGTTCTGAGGTCCTATGACCACCTCATAAAAGTTTTCAGATATGTTTCTGTTTTTAAACCACCATCGCTCTTTTTTGCCCTATCTCTACTTGGCAAGTAAGTCATATGTTTGCTAAGTTAGGCAATTCTTAGTCTTTTTTTTGGTCTCCTTTTTATGCAATTGGTTTGCACCAATTAAACTTATGTATAAAATTATTGTAATTGGTGTTGATGTCTTTTCAGATAACACATTACTATTTTTCATCTTAACTTGATTAAATTGGTTAAGTTGGAATTAGTTTTATTGTGTGCCTTTTTCTTTTTTAATTTCTTTTATTCAAGCCTTCTTAATTTTAATCTTTGCTCTTAACAAGTTTTTGACTGGACTGTGCAAAGATAGCTGATCAGATGTGGTTCACATCAGTAACAAATTATTTTCCTGTCCATTAAAATCAGTCTTATTTTTTATGATGTTACTCTTTGCTGTTCATGTCCACTGCCTTATGATCTTTTGCTTAGAAGATGTATTTTATAGGTGTGAGGTTTCTGCATATTCAATAAGATGTTGGTGCTTTTCGTTTTTGTTCCTGAACCATTATTTTACAGCACGTTTATATTGTCCTTACTATTCTTGTCTTTGCATTGAAGGCATTGAATATCAAAATGTATATCTATTTAATTTAAAGGTTCTTCTCATTGATCTCTATCTAGAATTTCTCTCCTTTAGAATCCTTCTAAGAGATGTTGCACAAGCCAAAATTATACTTAGGGTAGTCTTTTCGCAAATACTTCCCATGAGTATTTTAATATGAAATGATCAAATGTTCCTGCCAGTGGACACATAATAAAACCAATGCCATCAAATCCTTTATTTCCAATTCTAAGGAGAACCTGAACCATCCTTCCAATTAGGTGCAGTTTCTATCTTCTGGTTTTGTTTTTAGTGAGAATATCAAGATTGGTATGAATCAGTTCCACTAGTGGTATGTCTGTTGAGTGACTGTAGGATAAATATCTCACATGTAGTGTACCAATAGCCAAGTTAATCTTTATAGATAACATAAAAACTGATTCTTA
>NW_027187244.1:1027398-1067540 GCF_028583685.1 Petaurus breviceps papuanus
TGATCTCCACAACACAATGAGACATCAGAATAGAAATTTGTGGAGATAGTATTGATATATGTAGTATAATGATGATGATGTCATAAAAAATGATAGTTGATAGAGGTTCTTAATATTGTACCTATGAACTTTTTTCTTTTTAAAATATTTTGATAATTATTATATTTTAATATGGTTGCTTTTCCTTTGTATTTTATTTATGCATTTAAAAACATTCTGAAAAGGAATCCATAAGTTTTTCTAGACTATTAAAGATTACTATGATAACAGAAAAAAAGATAAAGAAATTTGGTATAGAATAACAGTTAAAACATTTATCTAATACTGTGTCCAATGAGGCATATGACTTTTTGAAATTTTATTATCAACATTTTCTAACCCAGTAGTTTTCATTCAGTAGATTTATCTGTTTTGTACCTACACTTTTCGTGTGGTGCTACAGGCTGACTTCATTGGTACAAGTTATGGGTGAGAAGTCCATATGTACTAATGTAGGTACCTTCTCTGCAACTCATAGTAGTAGAGAATTGTCTAGGATACTTAGAGGTTAAGTGACTTGCCTGGGGCTATACTGCTTGCTATGTATCTGAGGTAGTACTTGAACTCAGGTCTTTTTAGCTCTGAGACTGGTTCTTTATGCCATGTTACCTTTCAATAAGAGTAATCAAGCAGAAAAGATTCATGCATTGGCCATATTTGAAAATGTATTTCTTATTCTAGTACCTCTAGTTTTTCAACTTACTGCTTAGAGTAAGAATCATGCTAAATGTCTTCTGGAGTCCTAATTGACTCTAACATTGATTAGAATATCTTAGGTCTGGAGATTACATAGATTCTTTTCTAATGTTTGGGGCTTTAAGTTAATGTTATTGCTACCTCAGGGGTAATTTTCATGAGACTTTGTTAGAGTGTACTTATTTAAAAAAAAATTTTTTTTTTAAAGCAGTTGGGGTTAAGTAACTTGCTCAAGGTTACACGGCCAGTTATTTCTGGGTGTGGTGCTAAGTATCTGAGTCCGGATTCGATCCCCCAGGTCATCCTGACACTGGGGCTGGTGCTTTTACTCGCTGTGCTACCTGCCCATCCCTTAGCATGTACTTATTAACGTAGTGATCTTTTATTACTTATAATGATATGAATTTGTAAGATTGTTTTTTTTTAAATTTATATTTCCTGTTTGACATAGTTAATCTAATCAGCAGTCATTTACAAAAACACTTGTTCCAAAATGTCTTATAATAATGTAATTATTATTAATAATAACAATAGTAGCATTTATATAATGCCCACTGTTTGTGAGGCATTATGCTAAGGTCTTTACAAATATATCAGTTGAGCCTCACAACAAACCTGGGAGGTAGGTATTATTATTATTATACCCATTTTGCAATTGAGGAACCTGAGAGAAAGATTTAGTAATTTGTCAAAGGTTACATAGCTAATAAATGTCTGAAACACTGGATTGCTGACTCCAGGTTTCCACTACACCATGTAGCTACCTTCTCTCATATTAATTTAGAGAGTGCATTCATTGGCAAACAATTGAATTGGATATAATTGTTATGAAATAAATTAGGAGGCTGAAATATGGGACTTGAAGAGGCAGAATATATATTTTTCTTTTAACAAAAAACATAAGTTGAAATTAATGTAAAATTACCCAGTTTTGAATAGGTAGTATAAGATAGAAGAAGGAAATCTGAATTCAGGACATTTGGTTTTAAGTTCTAACTCTTCCATTTTCTAAGCTGTGTGACTATGGGTAATTCCTTACAAATGTCAACCTCAATTTCCTCATGTAAGATAGTTATGCCACTTAGATTGTAGACCCTATATCATTATTGAGTTAAATATATTGAAAACTATAATGGGCTAAATAGATTCTTATGAGTATACTTCTTATAAATTGGTTTCCTGGCTTCTAGTTGCTCTCATCAGCATTCTGTTCTCAATTCAGCTACCCAGTTGGTATTCTTAAGACACGAATCAGACTATTCATTTTGGTAAATATTTATTCAACTCCTCAGATATGAAAGTGTTTGACAGAAAATTGTATCCCCAGATACATATATAGGAATTCAAAGATGAAAATGAAACAGTCCTACCATCTTAGAACTTATAATATGCTGAAATATTACTCCTCTGCTCAAAAATCTTCGTTGGATTTTGGTTGAAAGATGAAATACAAAATCTTCTAGCTAGGCATTTAAATCCTTTAGTTCTATAGCTTCTAAATACCTTACCAATCTTATTTCATATTGCTGCCCATCATGCACTTGCTATTCAGTCCAACTTGTCTGCTATTCACTATTTACAACAAACCATGTCTTACCTCTGTGCTTTTGCAAAAGTGAGCCATTCATGTGTGGAATCCACTCTTGGTAGTCTCTGATTCGTACTAACTAACCTTCAAAACACAGCTGAGGTGCCATTCTTGTACCAAGTTTTTCTTGATCCTAATGTTTTCACCGTAACAGGATTGCTCTGTATATACATTTACTTACCTTTGTATATAGTGTTTCCACCCCAGTGGAATATATTCTCCTTGAGGAAGAGGACTTATTTACATCTTTGTGTTCCTGGAATCTCTGTCATAGATTGGCTGAATTGAATTAATTACTAAGAAACTAAAATGGAAAAAAAAGTAGATTTCATGCTTTATATACTTTACGTGCTGTTTTAGTACTTGTTTATGACGAACTTCACAATACTCAAAAAAATTGATCCATTTGGAGAATTCTTAAATCCCTTTTCATTTATTGTACTCTGATTTTTTAAAGAATTAGTTACTACATAACACTGCTGTATTAATCAGTTATTCATGTAGATGATTATTTGTGTACTGAGGAACAAGTCCTCTAGATAGATTTAGTTGCTAAACCTTGTATTTTTTACTTTTTATTCAATTCTAGATTACCAAAGAAGATTTCCTGACCTTTGATTATATACTATGTATGGATGAAAGCAATTTGAGGTAATCACATTTTGTAACAATGACGTTTTAAAAGTATTTCCATTTATGTTTAACACCAGTAAATAGGTCAGATTATACACTGCCAGCAGTGACTTATGATCCTTTTTTTTTTTTTTTTTGTAATTTGGGGTCATAATGTACAGAGTATTATTTTCAAATTGTAACAAGCCCAGAGTAATTCAGAATTGGCTGATAGACATATTTATAAGAAGATGCATGTTAAGATAAGGAAAAGTTCAATTAGACTGATTTAATTTGAAGAAAGGCAGGTTGTGTTACACTGCTTTATGTAATAAGATTTATGCTTTCTGCATCAGGGTTGTATGATGTTGATACAGTGAGTCATGGGCATTACAATTTCCCTTTTCCCCCTCCCCTCATTTTGTAACATGATTTAAGTTTGTCTGAATTGATAAAAGAAATTTGACAACTGCATTAACTGTCGGGTTTTGTATTAAAGAATGAACATTTAGACAAGCTTGAAATCTTGACTATAACACTGATTATGTCATCAAACCAACATTTGCTTTACAAAAAAAACCAGGTCTTTTATTGTTCTTTAACATTTTAAGATGTCGGGGAAGCAAGCAGAGCTGTTAAAATATGTCTTAAAATATCAAATTGGATTTTTATAACAGTAATACTTTTTATGAACATTGTGTGCAGTTAAACATCGTAACAGCACAATTTAGTATTTATAGTGAAAACCAAAATACTCTGTTTTTTATAAATCATAACTATCTACACAATTTGGTTAGATACTGTTTGAACTGATTTCTCTTATTTTTTTTAAAGCCTCTTTATTCAGTCAGTCATTCTAGGTTGGATAGTTAAGACTTTGAGTATGACTCTGGCAATTGTTTGTTTTCTAAGGGCCAGACTAGTTAAATTAGAAGAGGCCCATCACCAGATCCTACTAAGATCCTATTAAGATTGAAAGCCTTTAAGAATGAACTTGGTGAGTGACTGTCTCTCATTCCAAACATAGCTAAGTTTGGAAAAGTCTTATCATGCAGGTTAATGAATTTCCTGGTCATAGCAACTCTCAAAGATTACTACATTATAGACATTATATTATACATTATACATTACATTATATATATATACATTATATATACATTACATTATACATTACTACATATATATATATACACATTATATATACATTACATTATACATTACTACATTATAGACATTACATTATATATGTGATCAGTTGTGAGTGCCAACAGAGAAGTGTGTGCACATATGCAAAAACACATTACATTGAGATGATTTGTACATTTACTACAAATACTGCCATTATTATTTTAAAACACCAAATTTAGTGTTGCCTAATTTACACAAGTCTTTCATTTTTTATTCATCTTTCAAAATTAATATTTTAGTATGGTTGCAGAGTGATAATTTGAATATTTGCTAAATAAAGCTAAATATTTACTTCTAATAACAAGTCCAATTTCATATTAAACATATGTAACATTTTTAAAAAGTAGTTTGATGTCAGTTGCATTGCTAAATGGCACAGGGTTGGACTTGGAGTCAAGGACTAGTTTCACACTTAATTAGCTGTGTAACCTTGGGTAAGTCAGTTGACCTATGTTTGCCTCAGTTTATTCATCTATAAAATAAGACTAACAGATCAAATGTAATAATATTTGTAAAGTACTTAGTACAGTGCTTGACACATAGTAAGCACTGTGTGAATGCTAGCTGTTAGCTATTATTAGCTATGTGTACTTATTTCCTTTGCATTCAGATTTACTCCATAACTCTTCTATGTATTTGGCAAGAAAAAACCCACCTGTGTGATTTCAAGTATTTATTGTAAGGGGAAGTGTATGGAATCACTCATAAATATATAAAAGCAGCAGGGCAAACCAAAGAAATTATCTATTGTGTATTCTCATTTAAAATTTTATTTTGTTGTTCTGAAAGGGTTCCTTACTCTGCCTCCAGTTTATCACTACTTGGTTAGAAGTTAATTTTGTTGTCTCTTTTTCAGTTTCTTTAAAATAACTGATTATTTTTTGTCTCTTTGTTCTTCTACATAGAGTATTTATCAGTGTTCTTAAAAATATCTTTGAGATTTATCAGGAAAGTGAAATGGTCTTAAATAAATGACAAGTATTTTACAGTTTGAGAAGGGAAAGGCTTCATTATGACTTGTAATGGAAAGGAAAATAATTAAAATAAAAGCTACCTATCCCTCCTCCAGAAAGTAGTTTCTCTTCATGCAAACCACCTAATTCCTTCTTATCTTCGTAGAGCATCTCTCTAAGTTAGTGTTTATGTTTAGAGAAGTGGTCACTGAGATTTCACGGGTCATTGTAGAAACAAAGGAAAAAGGTAATTGAGGGACAAATGCAAGGATGCTAGAAGGGAATAACTAAAACAAGATGGGCACATTATTAATAAAGATACATTACCAGATAAAATAAGTTGTGCAAGATAGATGAATTAGAGAAAGGTGAAGCTATTCCAAAGATTCTTGAAGTAGAAGGGACCTTAAAGGTCATGCAGTCATACCCTTTGATTTCAGAATGAGGAAACCAAGGTCCCCAGAGGATGACAAAATCACACAGCTAGTGGGTTGTAAAACTAGGATTTCGTTCATGGAACTCAAATTCCACATTCAGTTCCTCAGACCTCTTCAGCCAAGGAAAATGCTTTTAACTACAGTGAACAAATTTTTTAGAGGGCTATTTGCTATTTTGAATATAGTGATGTCTTTTCCAAATATATGCGAACTACTCAATAAAAAGAAAAATGTTATCAGCTAAACTTTTACTATCAACTATGGTTTCAATTTATATTGAAAAACTTAACTTTTGTGATGTAGTTCGTGTAGAGATTGATTTGTTTTCCTAAAAGAAACTGAACAAATTACAACTGATAAACTTCAAGTTTTCTAGATTTAAGTTTCAACTTACTTACATTATTTAAAATATGGTAAAGGAATTATAGCGATGAAGTCTCAGAAATCTGAAATAGGCCTATATTTTCTCCTTTAAAAGAAAGTGTAGTAAAGAAGCTGGAGAGTTTATAGTTGGTGCAAAAGTCAGGAGATAGTCACTGTAATTTATTTAGCTGGACTAAACATGAAATAGGACCTAGTGACGGTTATTTTTACCACCTAAGTGACAGAAAGGAAAGTATAGATATGTTCAAGAGTCCTTGCAAAGAATTTTGATGACTTTATTACATATTGGATGCTGAAGAAAGGAAAGTAAAGAAATGAAAACACTGTAACAAAGGTGGGAATATAAGTGTAGTCTACTGCAAAAAAATTGGGGGAAGGGTGCTTATTTAATTGGGTGAAATCATGAGACCAGTTTTTAATAGGTTTTGCTTTGCATTAAGGATATTCTATTATATATACCCTGTTGGAAATTAGAAAAATGGTGTGATAGAGCTTCAGAAGCACAGAAAATGTAATATGGGACAGATTGGAGGAGTCGCCTGAGGAAAAGGATAGATAGTGGAAAAGAATAAATTGAGATTGTTTTAAGAAATCTTTAAAAATAAGATTGATCACCATCTATATTGGATAATTTGGTTACAGACCCTAGAAGCAAAGAGCTGAATCAGTTAGCCATTAATGTCCTTTGAAGCTTTTTGTTTCAATTGTGAAATTGAAGAATTTTGTGAAATATTCTTTCATGTTGTGCCGTCATGCTTGGCAGAAAAGAAAGGGAGAATAGTTTGTACCTTTCTGTCTCTATTGAATATCATTGTCAATTTTTTATCTTAAAGTTCAGAATTTTTTTATAATTGAATCTCTTTTATGTAAAATTACCATAAAAATACAGTGAAATATTACAAGTTATACAGCAGTTTGTATTTCCTTTAAAGATTTGTACAGTTCTCTTAAGTGTTTACTTTGCTTTAAAACCAGGTCACTTTGCTGGATTTTGATATGTGCATTTCACATTGCCCTAGCAGATGTCCATGTTTAACCTGAAACCACAGGTTTAAAAACTTAAGTTGTTGTTTTAATTTTACAGAGATTTGAATAGAAAAGTTAATCAAGTTAAAAACTGCAAAGCTAAAATTGAACTTCTTGGAAGCTATGATCCACAGAAACAACTTATTATTGAAGATCCGTATTATGTAAGTATCATTTGTACTTCCTGTCTTCAATTTTTCTTTTTCTGGGTTTTAGTGAAGCAAACATACCTTTTTATCCTGCCCTGTTAAGTGACGACTTTCAAGCAACTGTACTTTAAACAATACTTATTTTTTCCCTTTCTATGTTTTTAGGGAAATGACTCTGACTTTGAGACTGTATATGAGCAATGTGTGAGGTGCTGCAAAGCATTTTTGGAAAAATCTCATTAAGGCTTACACTCATTGCTAAAGGACAGCAGTGATTGACATCGACTTAAAAATGATGTATGTATATCAGTTGATGTGTTATTAAAGAGTAATAATGTACTTCATTTGGAGACCATCATTGTTTCTTCAATTTATTTAGTGTTCACATATGTTCTAATATTAAAAGGTAATGAAAATCAAACATTATTTTTGAAGCAAGAATATTTGATCAAATCAATTATCAAGATAGCTAGAACTCTCAGTGTATGCCTCAGATTTTTTAAATGAATTAATTATATAGTGGAACAAACTAAAATTTGCATGTGAAAAACTAAGAAAACTCAATAACAGTCATTTATTAAAAATGTTTGATAGAGTTTTCCTTTGAGACAGCTTCATTTATGTCTAATTGGGATCTTTAATAGGTAAAGAAAACATTTACCTTTATGTCCTAGAAGACAGTAGAAAATAACTGAGGTCATTGTGAAAAGTTAAAATATGTATATATATATATATTTTAGTGTTTTGGCAGTCGTTTGATGGCAATACTTTAATAAAGAACAAATATTCTTTCTGTTCATCTTTACCATCTTTAAATATTTTGGCTATTAAAATAAATGTATCCCCTGCCATGGGAGTTTGTGATGTGAATTTTATATAATTGCACTCCACAGTGAGGGAATAAGGGGAAATTATTTATGTAATTATTCTTTAGGACCTGGTTAATCTCTTATCTTTATGCAGGGTGTCCCAAAAGTATTTATACAGTTTTAAGCCATTAAAGCTTTTGGGACACCCTATCTATAAGGACTTTGTTTTAAAGAAAAGTCGGTTTGATTGTCCTTTGACTTCCATTGTCTCCCTCAGATTTTAGATTTATAACTAATAAAGAACAACATTTTATTATTTTATGTCATTAAGACTTTTATATTATCAATTTGTGATAAATTATTTTGCTTTCAACCTCATGTGAAACTTCAGCTATGCACAGGCGTGGATAATGAAATAAACTGAACATTTTAGATCAAAAGGAGCAATGATTACAGTATAATAGAATATGGTTAAAATGTCATACCTATAGAAATTTGAAGTGTGTTAGTAGATTTTCTTTTGTCAGTGTAGGATATGTATAATACCACATTGAAGAGGTATTTTTTAATTCATTTGGACACTTCACAAAATTTAATTTTTTAAAAAATAAACAGAAATTTGCCAAAAGATCTTGAAGATACAGGTCTGGTCCCTTAACTTTTTTATGTTGTCAAAGAAATAAAAAAAGCATATCAATAATTTTAAGAAATTTTTCTTTTATGTCAATATAGATTGTAATGTTTATGTAGTAGCCTCTGAAGCTAGGAAGTAAAAAGTATAAATAAGCGAATTACTTTCACATAGTTTACAAAGTCTATGAAAGTTTCTCACTTTTAGAGGAGGAGCTTTAGACAGTTTTCTTTTGAGGCCACAAAAAGCAAAATAATTTTCTGAAACTACCTACCGTGTTTCCCCGATAATAAGACCTATCCCGAAAATAAGCCCTCCCCTTACTGTGTAAGATTCCTCTAAAATAAGCCCTATTGAGATTGCTACTGTAGTGAAGGTGATCCCCTGTGCTACACGCTACATTACGGTACCCTCTGTATGCACCGGTTCCCCCCACCATGAAACGCATGCCGCTCTCCGAGCTGCATCCAATCCGAGCTGCAGCAGTGAGCGCGTCATCCTGTTCTTCCCCAGTGATTTGCTTATTGAATAAAGGTACATTTTTTTGTTCACATTTACCTGTTTATTAAAATTGCTGTCAATGTTCATTAAAATAAGCCCTTCCCTGAAAATAAGCCCTCTGGTGTTTTTCTGTCCAAAAAAAATAAGACAGTGTCTTATTATCGGGGAAACACGGTAGTGAGAAGAGGAAAAAAACTGAACAAGAGAGAAGGGATGATAAAACCAGCAAGTATTGTTGATGCTCTATCCTTTTGTCTGGCAGTATCTCTCAGTGGTATATGAAAAGGGTTGGGGGAGTTATTTTTGCCTTCCTCATTGATGCTTGTTTCTTTGTTCTTCAGGCTTAGGTCTGATCCTTCCTCAGTAACCTGACTTACAACTATTATATTTCTTTACACTACTCTTTGATCAATCTTCAGCCTTTATCCTAAGATTATAGTGTTCCATAGTTTTTCACAATAAGGCATTACTTAGTATGTCGATTTAAAAAAAAAATGGATCTGGGGATTGTTTTTTCCTTTCTTTTTTTCTTGCTTTTTGGAGGGCATTTGGGGTTAAGTGACTTTCCCGAGGTCACACAGCTAGTTTTTGTGTTAAATGTCTGAGGTCAGATTTGAACTCGGGTCCTGCTGACTCCAGGGCTGGTGCTCTATTCACTGCTCCACCTACCTGCCCCAGGATCTTGGGATTATTGAAAGTGCTGCACATTTTCCCAAATGCAATCTATCCTGTTCTTCTTATTATCTACCTTAAGTTAGCTATTTAAGCTCTAAGTACTGATTTAATAATTCAGTCAGGTGGCTGTCTAACCGCATATGTTACCTAGCAATATACATTCTTTGTTTACTGTGTATCCCCTGGAGGAGGCCCGGTAGAGTTCTAGGGATACATAAAATTAGCCTAGTTTCATTTACAAACATGCATCTGGAGAACCTCATCATCGTGAGGGAATTTTTCTTTCATGAGACTTCCTGCTTAACAGTGACAGGCACCATTGTTGAGTCTTTCTTCCTGTTATATCCCTCTACTAAGTATTAATAGAGGATCACTGATCATTATCTCTGTTGCGGGGCATCTTTATATGATTCTTATATGCATGGAGAGCATGGTATTAGAAGAGCTTATGACTGAAAATGTGCTATAGAATCATTTGTGAAAACTGTTTAGTAAATTTTTATTCAAGTCTTGTTTCATTACATCACAATAGTTTACCCTAGTATCCCTCCCTTATCCCCTCTCAGAGATTTCTCAGATACAATAAATTATATTTTTAAGCCCAGACAAGAAAAAATCATTGTAATTGATAAATACATTGGAAAAACTCTGAAATTCCCTTCTCATTTTCTTTTTACAATATTAATTATTTATTATTAGGTTCATTTCAAAATTTTTTGAGTTCTTTCCTTTCTATCCTTCACCCTTCCCATTGAGAAGGAAAGAAATGTGATTATATATATATAAGTATATTATAAATGTGAAATCATGCAAAATGTTCCGTATTAGCCATGTTGAAAAAATAAAAAAATCAGACAAAAGAAAGTGAAAAAATTATGCTTTAATCTGAACTCACAATCCATTAGTTTTTTTTTTCTCTTGGAGTGGATAGCATTTATCCTAAGTCCTTCAAAATTGTCTCAGATCATTGTGTTCATCAGAATAGTGAAACCATTCATAATTGAGCATCATGGAATATTGTTGTTACTATAAACAATCATTTGATTCTGCTCACTTCATTTTGTACCAGTTCATATAAATCTTCCAGTTTTTTTTTTTTAAAGCATCCTGTTCATCATTTTTTATAGCACACTAGTATTCTATCACAATCACATACCACGACTTGTTCAGTTGTTCCCCAGTTGATAGTCATCCCCTCTACTTTAAAATTCTTTGCTACTATAAAAAGAACTACATATATAGGTCCTTTTCCCTTTCCTTTTTTTCCCTTAAATTTCTTTGAGATACAGATCTAGTAGTGGTATTGCTGAGTTGAAGGGTATTCACAATTTTATAGCCATTTGGGAATAGTTCCAAGTTACTCTCCAGAATGGGTGGATCAGTTCATATCTCTACCAACAATACATTAGTGTCCCAGTTTGTCTGTCTCCTCCAGTGTTTGTCACTTTTTTTCTGTCAAATTTGCCAATAAAATAGATATGAGGTGGTACCTCAAGAGTTGTTTTAATTTGCACTAAATTAAATCAGTAGTGTTTTAGAGCACTTTTACATATGACTATAGATAACTTTGATTTTCTTCTTCTGAAAACTACCTATTTATTTCTTTCAACCGTTTATCACTTGAGGAATGACTCATTTTTATATATTTGACCCTGTTCTTTATATATTTGAGAAATGAGGTCTTTATCAGAGAAACTTGGTATAAACATTTTTCCATGAGTTTCCTACTTGCCCTCTAATCTTGGCTGCATTGGTTTTGTTAGTGCAAAACCTTTTTAATTTAATGTAGTACAATCAAAACAATCCTTTTTTACTTCCCACGTAAAGACATTTCTGTCTCTTGTTTGGTTATAAATTCTTCCCTTATCCATGGATTTGACAGGTAAAATGTTTCGTGCTCCGCTAATTTGCTTATGATATCACCATTTATATCTAACTCAGTTATCCATTTTGTTGGTATACAGTGTAATATATTCATCTATGCCTAGTTTTTGCCAAACTGCTTTCCAGTTTTCCTAGCAATTTTTGTCATATGGTGAGTTCTTGTCCTTAAAACATGGATCTTTGGGTTTATTGAACAAGTACATTATTATGGACATTTATTACTTTGTATTGATACCTAATCTATTCCACTGATTTACGTCTCTTCCTTAGTACCAGATTGTTTTGATGATTACTGCTTTTATTATACAGTTTGAGATCTGATATTCATACACTCATACACTGCCTTCCTTCACATTTATTTTTCATTGATTTCCTTGATATTCTTGATCTTTTTTTCTTCCAGATGGATTTTATTATTATTTTTTCTTGCCCTGTGAAATAATTTTTGGTAGTTTGATTGGTATGGCACTGAATAAATAAATTTATTTAGATAGAATTGTCATTTTTGTTATATTGGCATGGCCTTCTCATGAGCAATTACTATTTCTTTTGTAGTTTAGACCTGCTTTTTTTGTGTGAAAAATGTTTTGTAATTGTGTTTATTATATACTTCCTGGATTTGTCTTGTCAGGTAGATTCCCAAGTATTTTATATTGTCTGCAGTTATTTTCAGTAGTATTTCTCTAGCTCTTTTTTTTTTTTTAAGCAATTGTGTTTAAGTAACTTGCTCAAGGTTACACGGCCAGTTATTTCTGGGTGTGGTGCTGAGTATCTGAGCCTGGATTCGATCCCCAGGTCATCCTGACACTGGGGCCGGCGTTCTTACTCACTGCGCCACCTGGCCGCCCTTCTCTAGCTCTTGATGCTAGATTTTGTTGGCAATATATAGAAATGGTGATGATTCATTTGGGTTTTTTTCCTATCTTGTAATTTTGCTAAAGTTGTCCATTGTTTCAACTAGTTTTTTAGTTGATTCTCCATGGTTCTCTAAGTATACCATCATTTCCTCTACAAAGAGTGATAGTTTTGTTTCCTCATTGCCTATTCTGATTACTTCAATTTCTTTTTCTTGTCTTATTACTATAGTTAACATTCTTAGTACAATATTGAAGAATAGTTATGATAATAGGCAACCTTGCTATATCCCTGACCTTAATTTGGAATACTTTTACTATCCCTAGTATAGATAATGCTTGCTGATGGATTCTAGGAGTTCTTGTTGAAATTATGTTCAATTCACATTTTTCTTTGTGGCTTTGCTTGTAGCTGTTTTGATCCTATTACCTTAGTAGCTATTTAGGTCAGATTCTTTTGTTGTTGTTTGCTTGTTTTTTCTGCCTTTTTTTTTTTTAAAGCGATTGGGGTTAAGTAACTTGCTCAAGGTTACACGGCCAGTTATTTCTGGGTGTGGTGCTGAGTATCTGAGCCCAGATTTGATCCCAGGTCTCTTGACTCTGGGGCCGGTGCTCTTACTCACTGCGCCACCCGGCCGCCCCTCTGTCTTTTTCTTTATGTTAAAGTTAGATCTGCTCCTAGACTGGAAGGGGCACTTTCCCAAGCTTCAAGTTTTTTATGTTGCTGCTTTTGGAGCTAATTCTGGGACTCTGTAAGTTTCAGTGCTTGAAAGGTGGTATGATCCCGGGAGATGTTGTTCATCACTCTGCTGGACTGTGCTCTGGTCTTTGCCCAGGAATTAACTTTGCTCCCTACAGCTGCCAGTACTAATGCTTTTTAACCTTTGCTGTTGACCTCCTGGGCTAGAACAATGTCTCATCCAACTTTCTTTTGGCTCTGTCACTGCAAATATGATTTGAGCTCTTACTTTAAAGTTTTTAGGATGGAATTTTTGAGAGATTTCTGCTCAGTTGCTGCCTGTACACTACCATGTTGGCTCGACCCCCTATCCCCTTCTCATTTTCATCTAGGTTTCCCATTTTGTGTATATTAGGCTATTTATAGAACTGATAAAATGGCCATGTGGATTGATACTTAATTATAAATTCATTGTTGATTTTTTTTATTCTTTATTTCCCCACTTTGAGGTGCTTTGGAAGTTTATTCTTAAAACCCTCTTGTTTCCTTTGTCATGTCTTTCCCCTGCATATATTTGTTCATGTATAGATATTCTGGAGAGTTTTCTTAAGTACAGTTGCTACATGAGTACTAAGGTATAAATTCAAACTGTCTTTCCACTATAATTTTTTTCTATTTGTTTTGGTTATGTTATTAAAATCACTTGGGTTAGGGGCGGCCAGGTGGCTCAGCGAGTAAGAGTACCGGCTCCAGTGTTGGGACGACCTGGAGATCGAATCCCGGGCTCAGACACTCAGCACCACACCCAGAGATGACTGGCCGTGTAACCTTGAGCAAGTTACTTAACCCCGATTGCTTAAAAAAAAAAACAAAATAAAATAAAATCACTTGGGTTAATATGATAAATTTTAAAGCCATAAATTGGAGTACATGTTATCCCCTGCCATAAGTTGTTGCATATAGGTGATTTCTTAAAATTAAACTAAATTAAACAAAATTTCTGGACTTTTGTTTTTTAGTAGTTTATTTATACTCACAGATAGGTGTTTTTTATTTAGATTCAGCTAAGTGGCATAGTGGATACAGTGCTGGATTAGAGTCAAGAAGACTTGAGTTCAGATCCAACTTGAAACACTTACTAGCTATAGGATCCTGGTCACTTGATGGCCCTCTGTTTAAGTTTCCTTCGATATTAAATCAGCATAATAATAGCATTTACTTCCCAGGCTTGTTGCAAGGATAAAATGAAATAGTATTTGTAAATTGCTTTACAGACCTTATAGGACTATGTTAGTGTTAACTCTTAGCATTTTACTTTCTTAGTCTCTTTGTCTTAAGTATATACTATATAAGTAGTTATAATATAAGTATATTCAGACTAGCCAGGAGAACTGGAGTGGAATCTCAGCTTTGAAAATGACTAGCATTGTGTCTTGGCTAAGTCTTCTTCATCTGTAAATAAGAGTGTTCGGTTTGATGATGTCAGAGCTCTTCTTCAGCTCTGAAATTCTGTTAATCAAGTTGCTGAACTTTCTTTTCCTCTAGAATCTTACTGCTGACTGATTTTAGTTAATTACATATGTATGTATGTATGTATATATTTGCTTTTTGGAGGGGCCAAGGTAGGACAGTTGAGGTTAAGTGATTTGCCCAAAGTCACATGGCTAGTTTTGTGTTAAGTGTTTGAGGCTGGATTTGAACTCAGGGTACTCCTGACACCAGGGTTGGTGTTCACTGCGACACCTAGCCGCCCCTGATTTTAGTTATATTTTGTATATTGACATGGCATAACTCAAAATTTTTAAAAAAACTTTTAGGAAGATAATTTTCATCTCTTGGAAGGGTATAGAAAGAAGTATATTAAAATTGGTAGTCCCAAAAGTTGTTTATAATTCCCTTTCTAGGATTGTTAAACCATCTGTGAAGAGTGCTAAATGCTGTAGCATTTGAAATATTTGCTACTGTATTAATCTCATTCACATCCTTTATTAAATAATTTATTTTACTATGCCTACAATATATAACTTGTTTATAAGAATACCATTTGTTCATTTTGTTACTTGCAATTAGAGGTTCTAAGAAACCCTATATCGTTTCCTTCTTTTTCCTATTTTTTGCTTACTCCATGGTATAACTGTCATTAAGATTATTGGATATTAAAATTCTTGTATATACAATATCAAACACATGAGTAAAAGGAACTCATAGTAAGAACAGTGAACTATACCAAACATTTCATTTATTATTTATGCTTATTTACAGTATTTACATATTGCACATTAGCTGGAATGTTTTATACAGGTACTATACAAAAAAAATGTTAGGTGGAATTTCCTCCACACACACAAATTCACACTCCTTGTCTCCAGAAAATTTTTTTTTCAGTTTTCTTTTGTTTTTCATGCAATTTTAAACTAGACTCCAGGAAAATTAGAAAAGTGGTAAATTATCATGAAACTTCACCATATTCTGTTATAACAGATTATTTTGTGAATTCTTAACATTTTGAAAGAATGTTCTTTGAAATTTCCAGATCAGTAAAGAAAATGGTATTCTTCTGGCTGACCCTATGTTCAGTATTTAGGAGGACTACATGTAGAAAGTGGAGTGTTAACATTATTTTAAAAGAAAGTATTAAGTAGAACTGGCAGGTATAAGAGTATTGACAATATACAAAACACAAGTTGAAGGAATTATGGAAGAATCTGTCAGTCTGCAAAAATAAATCTCTTGTTCACAATGGAATATGCTTATAAAGATATGAAGTTCGATTTCCCTGTTAAGTTCCAAGGCACTTCTCATGGTTCTTGGCATTCTGCTGTTATATGGCTCTGTCCTCTGTGAAGAATAGAAAAATAAATTTTATTGGGTATTTGCTGTTTTTCACAAAATTATGTTTACATCTATGCATACATATATATACCTGTGTATAGATTTTAAAAAGAGGATACATAAAATTGTGTTTCTATATGTTCCAAGATTTCCTAGAAATTTTTAGCAGAAGTCATATTGTGACAGTAACTAAAGGTATTTTACCACTTTCTTTTTGGAAAATACCTTCAGGTGCTTACTATCACCATTTTTTATGTTTTTTTTTTTTTTCAAGGAATTGGTGAAAAATAGATGTTAGAAAAATGCTTTTTCATCATTTTAAATAAAATTGAATACTTAACCAAGCTCCATTTGAGGAATAGTAGTACTTTTAGACAAACAAAATGTTGCAATGGAACATTGAATTTGGGACTCAGAAGATACAGGTTTAAATGAATTTTTAGAGTCTGAAGACTCTGCTGTTGACTGTGTGTGGCAAATAAATCCCTTAACTTCTTCGGACTTCAGTTTGCTTATCTTAAAAGTGAAGGAGTTGGACCAAATGATCACTAAAGATTCTTCAATACTGTATCTAAAATCTAAATCTATGATTAATAAACATTTATTATGTGCCTACTATATCCCAGGCCCTGTGGTAAGCACTGAATCTTGAATCTAGATCATTGGTGTCAAATACAAATAGAAATGGAAGCCACTAAACTGTACAGAAGGATCCCCATGGGACACATTGACTTAGAACATCACATCTTAACATTATCAGTGTTCTATTGTATTTTATTTATTTTGTTAAATGTTTCCAAATTACATTTTTATCTGCTTCAGGAGCTCTCTGGAATATTGCTGCTATGTGGTTTCATACCTCTTTTTTAGGTACTTGTTTTTCTACATCAATCACTCATTAAATCAGGATCCATTCATTTATTTTTTATTTTTTGTGATTTCGAAGGAAGAAAACTAAGGTCCCAAAGGGTTAAAGTATGTTTCTGAAGGTTGTACCTGTGATAAGTAACGGCCAGAATTTGAAACCAAGGTCCTCTGACTCCAAACCCAGCACTTTTCCACTGTACCATGTACTTATCTATGAATGGCCAGTCTGGTAAGCAGCCTAATGTATTAAACAAAGTGATAAGTAAAACTTTGGAGCTAGAAGGGAGACACCTTAGAGATCATCCAGTTCATCCTCCTAAAATTTACATGTGAACAAACCGAGGCCCATAGTTGTGGTAGTGACTTAGGCAGTCATTCCAGTAGTAAGTATCAGCCAGAATTTCCACCTAACATTCTCATTCCCTGGAGGGACTATTTCAAGATAAAATCCAGGATCCCTCATATTGCATAAAATTACTATCTTAGTAGTGAGTTACTGAAGCATAACAAGCTGGATTTGTACTATATAAATTAAAAAAGGAAATTATGTTTCTTCCCAAATACTCTGTAATTTAGACTTTTCATTAATTCATCTTGACATCTAAAATTAAAATGAGCAAAGTTTGACTGTATTTGAGTTAATTTATGACAGTTTTAAATTTGAGGCATAATTTGATCATTGTGGTTTACCATTATAAGAGTTCTTGGCAAAAAGTTGTACCCAGATATTAAGAAACACCAAAAATCCAAATTCAGCTGTCTACTTAATTAATTTCCCATTAAAAAGTATAACCACTTAAGGCAAAGGGTTAGAGTTTAAAAATTAAAAAAAAAAGTCACCACACTTGGATGTTTGTGTTATATTGTGTCTATATTCATTAAATCAACCTGATTTCATGTAGCCATGTGGTAATTTTGTCCAAGTCCATTTGCTCTCAGTGGAGGATGTAGATAAGTAGAATACACAAGATTGTTCATCAGTCAAAGCTCGATGGAAATATTGGATGGATAGACGGATATGTTGGAAAGACCTGACTTTTTTGAGCTGACTACAAAGACAACATCCCAAACAGAAATGGGACATAATTAACCATAGGTCACACTGTATATGTCCTTACTTGTTACAGGAACATCCTTCAGAGTTTTGTGCCATATTTTTTGTAAATGAGCATATTTTGATTTGTTGTACATAGTGAAACACAGAGATCAAAGGGTTTCCTTTGGTGGAGTGGGAAAATGAAAAGCTCTTTAGCTTGGTGTATTGACCACCTTCAATGCTTTTTAACTTTTAAATCGAGCAAGGAGTATTTGAGAGTTTAAATTGCTGAGGAGTGGGGAAAAGGAAGAAGCATGACTATCAGTGAAGTGTAGAATCAAAGGAAATCTTAATAGGATCTTAATTTATTGAATATGTCATCCTAGCCTTGCCTCTTACTAGCTCTATAACCTTGAGATCAAGTGATTTAATTCTCAGAGCTTCAGTTTTCTTATAAATGCAAGGAATTAGACTATATATGAGATTATTATATATGATCTCTTAGATCCTTTCTAGCTGAAAGGTCTATGAATTTTCTGAAACAAATTGACCCCAGACCCAACCTCAACTTCTTAGAGAAGTTTTGAGTCTGTCAGTAATTATTAAAAACTCTGCAAAAAAAAGTGATGATGATAACATTGATCCCTAATACCATAATGTGTCACCTTACAAACTAAACTACCTAATGAAATAATATTTTTTTCTCAATTTTCATCCAATTCTGATTTTTCTTTTTGTTTTTGCTTTTTGGAGGGGGGAAAGGCAGGGCAATTGGGGTTAACTGACTTGCCCAAGGTCACACAAATAGTGTTAAAGTGTCTGGGCCGGATCTGAACTCAGGTCCTCCTGACTCCAGGGCCGGTATTATATTCACTATGCCACCTAGCTGCCCCCAGTTCTAAATATTTCCAAATATTTTCATACACCATGTAGCACTGCTGTGAAAGAAAATCACCATTAGTTCCATTTATCATATGGCAAAGCATTGTGACATTTATGAGAGCATAGCAAAGTGTGATAGCAAAAGCAAAACTAGGACTGACGCTGTTGACTTCCTAGCCCTTCAGGTGTGATACTTACTCAAGTTAGTTTTAAATGCCTGCCTGTCTATGTAGAATAGATGTGCACCTCCTGCAGTCCTTCTATATACTGAAGTCCATATAGTTAACAATGAGGAAAATGTCCACTTCAGTGATTATAGGTGAGTGGACCATAGGTGAAGGTTACTTTTTTTTTATTTAAGAGTTTGGGTTAGACATGATTTCTTTATCATTAGATGCTCTAGGTAAAAAAAAAAAAAAACTATCAGTATAAAGCAGCATCTGTCCTAAAGCTCTGGGCTTTTGGGGTTGCCTGGGACACTGAAAAGTCACACAGCCAATATGTGTCAGAAATAGGACTTGAACCTTGGTAATCTTGTCTCTAAGACCAGTTTTTTTAGCCATTATTCTACATTCCCTGTTTTTGTGCTTTTTGTACGATAATATTTATCTCAATATCCTCCTATGTTGAGAGCCAGCATATTGTAATACGGTTTTGGACCAGCAGAGATCTGGATTCAAATATAAGTCTTCCCACATTCATTAGTTCTGTGACACTAGTTAGGTAACTGGTTAGGTAAGTTAATTTACCAAAGACTTCCATCTAGAAATTGAGGATAACAACTTTTATTTTTACCAGTGAGGATCAAATGAACATGCATGAAACATTTAATACATTTTAAAATGCTACATGAATGTTGTTATCTAGCTGCTCCAGGGGTTCTGGGTGTGGAACCTGTGACCTTTTGACTGAGTTCAAGTTTTATATAACAAATCCTTTTATTAAGGGGAATTTTTATGTGAAGCTTGGATTCAGTCCAGTGGCTGCACTTGAGGACCTAGAGGGCTACATGTGGCCACCTCTGATACCTGATAGCCTGTTGTTAGGATTGTTTTAAGAAGCTAGAGGGCAAGAAACTTTTTCTTATTTTTCCTGGTGGTCTCTCATATTTCTTAGTATAAAGAACTGAAGCAAGTGAAGACTAGATAGAAATCAGTACACATAAATTGCCAAGTAATCATTTTCTACCCTCCTTTGGTTTAAAAAAAGTTTCTCCTAGGTACAAATGTATTGACCTTAGCAAAACTGGTGTATTTCTGAAGTTCAGTGACAAAATCTTGAATGAAATTTATATGCTTCAGTCTTCATTTAGGAAAGCTCCTTGGCATGGTGGAAAAAACCCTGGAGTAAGAGCCAGGAAACCTTTATAAACCATGATGTGATACTGGGTAAGGTCCTTGATATCCTCATCTGTAAATTGGGGTTAGGCTAAATAATCGTAAGATTTTGTGTAGCTCTGTCTGAATCTATGGAAATAACACTTGTGTAAGGGTTGGCCCCATCCTGCCACTAAGTTATTTTTATGATCTTGGGCAAATGATTTAACCTCCCCTGAGCTACATTTCTCATTAGTAAAGTGAAATGACTTGACTATCAGACTCCTCTTGTTGTTTGGCCATTCAGTCACAAACAACTCTTTGTGACCCCATGGACCATATTGTCCATGTGGTTTTCTTGGCAAAAATAATGTAGTGGTTTGCCATTTCCTTCTCCAGTGGATCATTTTTTTGTCAGTGATCTAGTGAGGCAAACAGTTTTAGTGACATAACTAGTTAAGTTGTTTGAGGCTGGATTTGAACTCAGATTTTCTGAACCCCAAGCTCTTGCTATATCTACTGTACCACTTAGTTGCCGAACAGACTCAGACTCCTCTACAACTCTTTTTTTTTTTTTAAAGCAATTGGGGTTAAGCAACTTGCCCAAGGTTACGCGGCCAGTTATTTTGTGTGTGTTAAGTATCTGAGGCTGGAACCGATTCTCCAGACTTCGGGGCCAGTGTTCTTACTCACTGCACCACCTAGTCGCCCCTCCTCTACAACTCTTAACATCTTTATTTTAAAGATAAACTTCCACTGTATTTGGTGTAGAGATGTTTGGGGAAATTAGGAAAAATTGATGGGACTTTTGCATATGTTGATTTTAAGAGATCAGCGTAAACATTTTAAATCATCTCAAGATGTGTGGCTGTAACATCACAATTCCAGTTTCATAATTGTTATTACAGGTTAAAGGAAAACTAGTTCCCACATCAGAAACTTGGGAAAGCACAGTCATGATTCTTAGCAATTCAAAAATGTGGTAGCTGCAAAGAGGATAATGGTGGAATTCATTTGTCAGTTCCTTTTATCAAACTTGCATGGTTACAGTTATTCTTATGCTCATTCATGTATACAGATAAATGAGTAAGAGCTTGGAAGTGAATGGGCACCAAGTTTTGAACATACAAACACAAATGTGTAATCAGCAATACCCTCAATTATACACTGAGTCAACTGCTGAAATTAACTAGCTAATGTGCTTTGTTTCATATTAACACATCTTCTGTGCCAAATGAATCGTCCTATGAATAATTCATAGCAGCTGCCTGGGGGTCTTTATAATGTGGACCTATAGGGGGTACCTTGTATTTACGACCAATATTTGGAAAGATTAAGATAATTCCATCAACCTTATTGAGAGGGAGCCAACCTTAGCTAAGAGAATAATTGTTTTTATACTCCCATGAATTTTTCATATGCCAAAGACAGGATTCACAGCCTTGGTATGCGGTCCAACATTGTTATCCTGTCAGAGTACTTACCTTATCCTTCCATGCACACTGGACTCACAGCCAACCGAGTAAGAAGCCTGGCACATCTTTTATAGTCTATAGTGAAGATAAATCATAAATGGGTCTATTAGCAGAGCAGGGCTCCAAGACATAACTTCTTTCTTTAAAATACATGCTTAAATGGTCTCTAGAGCATTTATATAACTACAATATCTATCCAACTTTTAAAATTTCTTTGGGAGCATTGAGGATACACTATCATCTGCAGTCATGGATGCTGAGTTTATTTAATAATTGATATTGCTTGAGGGGCTTCTGCCTCACCTGGCAGAAGTGAAGAAATGACATAGTTTGAAGGGGGGAAAAATCTACCACTGAACTGGTCTCTTTTTGTGTGTTTCCTTTCCAGTGGTTACCAGAGTTCACTAAAGTCCTAGCTTTCAGTTCATATCCCTCTGTAAGAGAAGTTTTAAAACAAGTGCACTGTTTCCTTAGATGGTGAACATAGGCACTTGATAAACAACTGTAATATATTATATGTGCATCAAAGAGATACAAATCACAAGAAGGGGGTGGGACAGGGAGAAGGGAAAGGATGTTACCTACAGGATTAGGTTAACCTTTGGGAAGGAAGCAGTGTTCGAAGTGGATTTTAAAAGATGAATAGAAATTGAAAAAAAGATTACAAGCATAAGACCAGCATAAGAAAAGACAGGTACATATAGTATATTGTATGTTAGGGGACAGATTTATTCAGTTTGGACTAAGGAATAAAGTGCATAGAGGGGATTGTTAAAGAAAAGACTGAAAAGATATAATGATACCAGGTGTTGGAGAATCTTGAATACCTAGTAGGAGTATAAATTTTCCTTGGGTGACTAGAGGGAGCCATTGAAGATGAAGATAGTATTGGACCAGATATATGCATAACAAAAAAGATTCTAGTAGCAGTATGTGGGATTGATAGGAGAGGGGAAAGACTTGTCAGCTAGACCCCCTAAATAAGGGTTATTACCTATAGTAATAGTTCAGGTGGGTGCTAATGAGTTCCCATTTGGGTAACCTCATATAGAATCTTCTGGAATAAGAATCTAAATGAAAATAGTGACAGGTGATTGTACTGACTGAAGAAACTAGGAACAAATCATTTATTTACAAACATTTTGCCTGTGGGGAATGTGATTTTACCAGTTTGAGGAAGAAAAGCAAGCCTACTCTGGAATGAGATCCCTTAGGATCCTGAGAGTATGGAAATTGGAAATTTGAATTTGAAAATACAAGTCTTCAAAGAAATAGTGACATGGTCATCAACTAGCCTTGCCTTATAGAGGCAGTGTGGTTTAGTAGATAATGATCTAGATTTGAAGTCAGGAAGACCTGATTTTGACAGACAGGAGTAGTGTTAGTTGTATGACCATGGGCAAGTTGTCTACTTCTGTCAAGTGTACAATAGGGATAACAATAGCACCTACTTCACAGTGTTGTCGTTAGTACTAAATGAGATAGTAGATGCAAAGTACTTCTTACAACTTAAAATGTTAATAGGTATTATGATTATTATTAGTCTCTAAATTAATGAATTCTCAAAGAGAAGTGCAATTCTGCTTCTAAATGGGACACCCATAGCCCTTACTAAATTAACTCATAATTTGAATGTGTAAACAAGCATACTATACTTATAACACCACATTAATTAAAGATGGGGACATAGCTAGTTGGATAGTAGCACTACTAGAGAGTGTAGTATAAATTATCAGAAGTAACATGGTACAATGGAAAGAATACTAGGTGTGGAGTCAGACAACTTGGTTTAAATCCCACTACCTCCCTTTGTGAACTAGGCCAAGTCATTAAGATCTCTGGGCCTCAGTTTCCCTCATCTGTAAAATGAGGCAGTTGGACCAGATTTCAAAAATCCTTTTCAAATCTGATACTCTGATACTCTGATTCTGCATGTGTTTGAGGAAGTACCTAGCTCCATAAGCTAAGTGATCTAGATTCTATACTATATTCTTTAATTTTACTGTGGATAAATAATTTTATTTCTATCAAGCACCAAATTAGCTCTATTTTAGCATTGTATATGACAGTGATTATGAACAGTGTTTTTAATGTCTCTCAAATTCTTGTATAATTTGGGCTGCAGAAATAAAGTAATTGACTAATTGAAAATTTTATAAACATTTTATGTATACTAGATATAAATTCTTATTTATCTAATGCTTCAGAGTGTTCACGATAGCCTTGTATTGATTATGCAAATATAATTGCTCACATTTTGTACACTTAGTTTGTGTATGTGTAAATGTTCCAAATTAAAAACCAATTGAAAGGTTAAATGACTTTCCCAGGATCATGCAACTTGTAAATGTCAGAACCAGTATTCCTGCTTAAGCCTTCCTTCCACTATCCTCCAGGGCTCACTATTCCCACAGATTTTTATCTTGCATTTTAAATTTGAACTGTCTTTGGAAATGGAATATGCTACAGTGATGTTGGATCAGCTCCATTCTCCCTTTGTCATGGTCCAGAGGAGAGATGAGATTTTGCTGAGTGACACTCCTAGCAGCCTAAACTTCTATCTGGCAGTTTTAACAGAGCTTTTGGACCCAACAAGGTTGCTTCCAGAAATAGCTAGGATATAGTTAGACATGCCATTAGACAATTCCCTTAGGTAACCTGTGACTATCAGGAAGAGTTCTGGTAGAAAGAACACTAAACTGCTCATCAGGAGAGCCAAATTCTGGTCTTAGCTTGACCACTAGCTTTCTGTTTGGCCTTGGAAAAGGCCCTTTACTTCCCTGCCTTTCAAGGTTTTATGCATGTAAAATGATGGGGTTGGGGTTGTAATAAATGATCTCTAAGTTCTCTTTTAGCTCTAATTCTTGATGGTTATACAATGTCTCCTGTAGAATTTGCCTTTATATACATATATATGTATATCTGTATGTATGTGTGTATATAAGTATACATATATCCTATATTTATTTTAACTTCAACATGTATCCCTTATAATGTGAACTCCCTGAGGGCAGGAGTGATCTGACTTTTGATTTATATCCCGATTTCACTTGGTCATCTTGGCGCCGCCCCTATCCCCCCATCTTGATTTGTATCCTTAGCATCTGGCAGAATGCTTGAGACGTAGTGGATGTTTAATAAAAGTGTGTTGATGTATTAATTGATGGTGGAACTTAGCTGTACTTCTAGCCATTCAGACCAGCAAGAGTTGTGGTTTCTAGTCTTGTCTCTACCCCTTACTTATGTGATCCTGGATAAGTCACTTCTCTCAGGTTCAATTTCCCCATTTGTAGTGAGAATAATACTTTTATTGCCCACCTCACTGGGTTGTGAGTAATTACTGTGTAATCTTCAAAACGCTAGAAATGTGTGATGATATTACTAACAGGCCTGTTATGAAGTCCTAATAAAATAATAATTATGGAATAATGATTGGTAAATACTGTATAAAGAAGCTATACAGGCTAATGCTTATAACTAAGACTTTTGGGGCACTGTGTGTGTTTAAGAACATGGGATCTGAAGATATACAGGCACTGGGGCATAGAGATCCACCATGCCCTACTGGAAAAGTCAAAAGGGGTATGAGAGAAAATATGGGAGAGAGCAGATTGAAGAAGGGGATATCCTGTGGGACTGCTGTTTTGGGGAGGTGGGTAGGGGAAAAACAGAAAATTTGTAACTCAAAATCTGGCAGAAATGAATGATGTAAATCAGAAGTTAATAAAGCATTTGAAAAATGGAAAAAAATGAAAAAAAAAAACATGGGACCTGAGAGTTTAGACTAAAATTGAAGGAAGCTGATCTTTCCTTACCTTCTCACTGCCCTCATGTATACTTAGTAGGCAGGAAGGTTGGTCATAAGGCTGTGTGCCAGCCAGCTGTGAATTGATGTTCATACATTGAGAAACCCAATCATTTCATGTAATTCAGATCATCAAGAGGACCTTGCTTACTCAATAAAGTTTTAATGGATCCCAGTCACTGCATATATAATGGGAGATTTTGTTATATGATGAATAATCACTGTGGATGGGTGGTGTGACATGACTCAGCTAAATAGCATGAAAATTCAGGGCTGCAAATTCTGGTGATAAAGGTGCAGTAGAATTTAGCATCCCACTTTGTCCTTAAAAAAGTCTCAAACTTCAAAATCAGCCTACAAATTAAGATGTTTTCAAGAAGTAAGGAAGGTGAGACAGGAACCTAAGTTAAGAGTAGTGTACCTCCCTCTACAGATCAGCTAATATTTTATTTCTTATCGGCACTACCCAAAGATTTTTATATCCTGATAACTGGATTGCTAGCAAAATGGGAAAGAGCATGGTTTTGGTGGGATAGCTCTTTGGACTGGAAGTCAGTAGACCCAGATTCTGGTCCCAGCCTTGCCCCTAACTAGCACTGGGACCTTGGGCAAATCAGTTACCTCTCTGGGACTCAGTTTTCTTCTGTGTGAAATAGGGTGGTTGAATTGATGCCTTTAAGTTCTATCCCAGCTGGGACATTTTATGAACCAATGATTGCAAGACATTTTTCACATAATGTGTATTTGGGTTTGTGTTCTAGAACTTTGATTTCACTAGGTGGAGGAAATACACCCTACTAATGCATATTAGCACCTTCTCGCTGATATATGGCCTTACAGAGTTGCCTGGGAGTGCTGAAGGTAAAGTGATTTGCTTAAGTTCACACAGCTAATATGTGTCAGTCAAGAGGCAAGTGTTGAGCTTAGATTTTCCTCACTCCAAAACTGGCTTTCTTTCTATGACTTCACACAACTTTAGAAGTGGTGCAGCGATAGAGCCTGGGGCCTAGAGTTAGGAATACCCAAGTTCAAATCTGGCCTCATATACTTATATATACTTACCTATTTGCCTCATTTTTTACATATATAAAATGGAGATAATAATCACCTACTTCCTAGGCTTGTTGTGACGATCATATGAGATAATTATTGTAAAGCACTTAGCATAGTGCCTGGCACATAGTAAACACTATATAAGTGTTAGCTATTATTATTACTACTATTACTTTAATACTAATAGCAAGAGTGGGGTGGCCAACCAAAACAGAAGGTGGCAGTGTGAAGAAAGAAAAATTATGGATGGATGCAGGAAGTATTCCTATAGTATAGTTCATTTTGACCATTTGGACATGCATCCTGAATTGCCTTATAGGGGTTATGTAGGCTGTGCAAAATAAATTCTTTTGCTTTCCATGAGCTGGCTGCTTTGGCAGAAATGTTGCAAAGGTTACCTCCAGGGCAGTAGTCTGCTTAGCTGACCAGACCATCTGACTACCTTTGAATTTTCTTTGAAAATGGTTTGAAAGGTGTTTTTTATTCTAGTGTCTGCATGCATGGTTGTGTTTAGGTTCCCTATACCTTAATTTTTTTTTCCATCATAAAATCATAGATATAGATCTAGATAGCTCTCAGAAGCCCAACCACTCCCTGCCCCCTTCCACTCACTCTGACCCCCATTGCATATGAAGTGGTTAGAAAGCTTGCATGATTTGGCCAGGGTGACAGAGGCAGAGTTACATAAGTAGTTAAGCAGTCATTGGTAGAATTTAAACTCAAGCCCTTTACTCCAGAACCAATGTTTTCCCTCCTGTTCTACACTTTTCAGCAGGTTTTATTCACCATTGACTATGTATATTAATAACCTTAAGGAGACATTTTGAGTCAGGAAAAGGAAAGTGATTTGCTAAAACATGGAAAACCTAGAAGCGCATGTAAATAGGGGTGAGGGTAAGGTAGGGAGTGTGGAAAGAAAAAACCCGGAGGAAGTTCATGGGATGGAGAAGTTTGTGCACTTAAACAATGAAAAGGACCCAATAAGATAGGATCCAGTTCAAAGTCTGACCAGCTAGGAGAGTGACCTAGGGCTCAAGGCAGGCAGGAAATCAAGAATTCCAAAAACCATAAAGGTACTAGGAGGCGAGGGTATGACTAACCCTGGAAGAAGGTTCTGGACAAGGCAGTGGGGGTGGCCACTGCGGTTCAAATGGAATGGCTCAGTTCAGTTACTCTGGTATTTACACCCTAGAGTCCAGCACTTGGCAGCAGCCCCTTCAGTAATTCATTCTTCACGTTTGTTTGGTTTTCGTATTCAAGCAGATACAAATATAGGCAAGAGGCCAGGATTCATAAACAAATGGAGAATGAATCAAAGATTCATCCCATTCCTAAGTGCTGCTCATAAATTCTTCCAAATGTCAATGTTTCCTACATAAACTACTGCTTGCTCTGACACTTAACTATCCTTATCACTGTGATCCTTTTTTAAGCATATCAGTTCTACCATTGCAAAGCAACATTTCTCAGTAAACATGAAAAAACACGGAAAGGCCCATGCACTCCATTTCCTAGAACCAGTCTTTCTATATTATATATTTCTCTTTAAATAGCATAAGGCATTGGCACTTACATGCTGGAATGGTGCAGTCTCTGGTGTTGTGATAAAGCCTGTGAAAGTGTTTGCTGCATTTGGGGCTAAAATATAAAGGACCTGGAACAGAGAAAGAGAAAATCATCTATGACAGTTCATCAGGGCATAAGGGTACCAGTCAATGGTAGAAGAAATTCAATTAAAACTCACCTGTTAGATGTTTTAAAAACTTGTCTTTCATCCTCAAATCTCGGGGTACAATTTCTGTTTGGGAAAATGGAGGGCATCAGCTTATTGTCTAAGAGTAGCATTTCAGGTTTAGGTTGCAAAGATTTCTTAAATGTGGGCACACTTACACATCTACATCAGCCTTCCTAATGTAGTCTCCCTTTATGTATTTAAGATGTTAACGCAAAGACCAATCCAGTTCACAGATTTCTTTTTAAGCAGCATTACTCACTCGTGTTTGTGTGGTCCTAACACTAAGATAAAGATGGATGCCATGAAGCCACAGCATTGAAGTTTTTTGCCAATGTTTGGTCTCCCAGAAATCAGATTAACTAGTTCAACTTTTTAGGCAGTTAGATCCACACATCTGAAAATCCTGGGGTGGACACTTGCTCTCAAATTACAAGCTGGAAACTAAACTTTGTCCCTTATACACCCTACACAAGGGAACATGCTGTAGTAGATAGACCACTGAACTTGTAGTCAGGATGAGTTAGATTCAAAATCTTCCCTCAGACACTTAATAGCTGGTGACCACAAGTCAATCTTTCTGTGCCTCAGTTTCTTCATCTGTATAATGAAGAAATTGTACTCAATGGCCTCTAAGGTCCCTTTGAACTCATATCTATATCTATAATATTTGTAATAATTAGGGCACAAAGCCTGTGAATAACACAAATAACAATAGTTGTAATATTTACATAGTGCTTTAAAGTTTGCAAAGCACTTTGTAAATCTTTTCATTTTATCTGCACAACAATCCTGGGAGTTCTATTATTATCCTCACTTTACAATGAGGAAACTGAGGCAGAAAACAGTTAAGTGATTTTTTCTGGGGTTACACAGGTAAGAGTGTCTGAGGCTAGATTTGAACTCAGGTCTTCCTGAGTCCAGATTCACTATTCTGTACACTTAACCACCTAGTTGTCATTCTTATAATGTATAAACAGTTCATTTAGCAAAAGACTTAAATGGGCACAAAGATACCTGTTGTCTGTCTGAAATGGATAAACAGAAAGTGGAGTTTGGTTCAGAAAATAAAATTCGCAGGAAACAAAACTGCCGATTGCATTTCTCCCTACTCCCATATCAATTTGATTTGCCTGCACTTGGTCTTTAGCAGATGGTAAAAGAGAAACTACTTCATTGATAGCCACCCTTATTCCCAGACTTTGTGCCCTATTTATTTAGTCACCTTGAATCATTTTCATTTATTGGCTCTAGACTGGTGACTTAGTGATGATTGCATATGATTTGTTACACTTTATTTCTTCTGCCACAAATGCTGTTCAGTTCCCGCCTCATTTCATTCAAAGAGGCAACATTTCCATCTGAATCCTATTGGCTTTTGAGGTTTAGAAATCTCTCTGGTGTCAGTCTTCATTTATTCCTAACTTTAGTCAGTCTAAAATTGACCTTATCATATCTGACCTAATTGTGTCATACAGAACATTAAAAGCTTACATGCCTTCCTCAGAGGTTCTCCTATGGGATGGGCTCTCCGGAGGGTACCACAAAGAGAACTCTACATTTTTTTCTTAGTGGCAGCTGCTTTTCTAGAAAGATTTCCATTCTAACTCAAGGGACAAGTAACAATTCAGTCCAGAAATCCATGGTGCTGATAACTTGCATGTCTTGGAAGTGAGGAAATTATCACTACTTGTAACTGTTTCCTACAAATCTCATTTTTTTTTAATTGCTAATCTCAAAGGGTGCTGTTTTTGTCTGGTTAAACATTTTTTTTTTTAAAGGAAGAAAAGAAAGAAAAAAAAGTCAAATGCTGATGAACTTTCCAATTGAAAATCAAAGTTTCCAACCAAATAGAGAAATAGAGATTGGGAGGGGGGAGGGTGGGTGAGGGGAGATTGAGTCTCTGCTTGGCCACTTAGAAATTTAAAAACAAAACAAGTTGATAAAGTTATTAAAAGTGAAATTTTAAAATGTAATAATTCTTGCTATATTCTGCTATATAAAGCTTAATCCTTTTTCTTTTTTTTTTTTAAGGAGAAAACTTGTTGGGATGGATATATATGTATATAGTTACTATAAATGGAGAGGCTGACTTACCAACTCTTTGTTCATCAGGGTAAACTCCATAGTCAGTGACTTCTCTCCTGCCCAGAGTATAGTCATGTTTGCTGAAAAATTGCAATCTGTTGTCCTCCCCCGAATGGTATTTTTTAAGTTCCTGGATGATCTCCATGATTAAGTTTAAGAGAGTCTGCCTGTCCTTGAGTTCTCGGGGTTCAGTCCTCCCTTGGCAAGGTCCCACTGTCAATAGTAACAGCGCCAGCCCCAGAACAACAGGACACCTCAGTCCACTCATTTCAATCAGCACAAAGATGGGAAGGGAGGTGCGTTAAGCAAGCAGTGAATCAGGAAAGAAATCCTCCACCTTCTCAGGGCTTCTAATTCACTGAAAGAAAGGGGGGGGGGGGGAACGGAGGGAAGAAAGTCAGTGAAGGGGGATGAGAGGATAATAAAAGGGTGAGGGGCAAGGGAAAGCTACGGAAGGATTGTGTATGGGGGGGAATAGGTGTGTGTGTGGGGGGGAGATGGCGCAAATGACCCAGTTTGTTTATTCACTCCATCCACTCCCCTCTTAGGACTCAGATAAAATCTGTTCACCTTGCGGGGGGGGGGGGGGGCGGGGGGGGGGGGTGGGGTGGGGAGAAGCAATTACTCGTTTCCGAGCTTCCGCGCGGATCTGGGGCTCGACTGACCCGGAGCTGCACTTTTCCAGAATCCAATTCCACTTTTCCGGAGAGGGAGCCACTTTCAGAAAAGAGGTTTCAGGCACCTAGAGCGCTCAACTTGGAGGAAGCCACATTCCCTCTAGGCGTCGGGAGGGGAAGAGGGGAAGGGCATCCTTAAAAGTCTAATCGGCGAACGAGCGCGCGCATACACACAGAAACACACATACACGCACACACACCACTGAGTTCGTGGGAAGCTGGCTGAGTGTTCTGGACGGGCCTCCCAGCCTTTTCTGGGAGGCAGAACATAGAGTGATCAGACCCCCAAAAATCCGTGTTATAAATGAGGTAGTTTCTTAGTTTGTCCTGAAAATCTCAACCTCTCAGTCTTTCTGTCCTGTCTCTCTCTCCCGTCCACTCTATAATTGTCATTGAAGATCACTTTTTCCTTCCTACACCAACTAGACCTGAGTAGCCACTTTAAACGCAAGAATCTTCAATTGCTTTAATATCTCCTGGCCTCAGTTTCCTTATCTGTAAAATGAGGGAGTCGGAGTAGTAGCTAGCTTCTTGATGCTAAGTTCCTGACACGTCTCTATCACGTTAAGATTTACAAAATGCTTTCTGAGAACACCACTGTGAACTGGTAATGTATTATGCCCGTGTTAAAGATGAGACGACTGAGCCCTGGCTAGATGACTTGCTCGTGGTCACACAACCGAGTGCCAGAATCATGATTCGAACTACTGTGCTCCTCTCTGTTCCACGCCACTCTGCCTTTCTCCAGGTAAATATGGATAGTTTTATAAGGAGTTCTATAAATAACGTGTATATGTCTGGCACGACTTCAGAACACCAAGTAATGTCGACATCCCCTCCCCACTGCCTACGCCAAAGCAGACCAATACAGGGAGGTTTGACCAAAGTAGCTGGAATTTCCCCCAGTACTTGAAGTCGGGGAAAAACCCCCTAGAAGAACACCCTTCTCCCTTAGTTAGATAGTGCTCCTGGGGCTGAGATTGCGCCCTGAGCGCAACTGACTAACCGTCTTCAGTGCTCCCCGGTACCCAGCACTAGGTCCGCTAAATGTAAGGAGTTAGGGATTGAGGGGCGACGCCGCCGATCTCGTCTGAAAAACCCGGACAGCGAGTGAAAGAAAACCGAATCTGTGCACAACCCAAGAACCCACCACAGGCGGTGCTGACAGCGAAACTCCGCCTCAGTCTGCTGATGCCTCCACAGTGCCTAGAAACTACAGTGCTCAGCTCAGGAGCCACCAACTGATGCTGAAGGGGGAAAAAAGCCAAGCACAGATAAAAGGGAAGGATGGTAGAAGAGGCAGAGAGGGTGGGAGAAACGGCAGAATAGGGTGGGGGTGAAAGGAGCCTTGTACTCTATCCCCACCCGCCCCCATCGACTCTCTTTGGGCAATCCCATCAAGCATCCATATTCTGATTCCTTGGAGTTGCGACCGCGCTCCGGGTTGGATCTCCCAGGTTCTCTCCTACGCTACAATCCACACCCCAGGGTGGCAGGGGGTGGGGGTGGGGTGGGGTGGGGGAGAGAAGGGGGAGCCTGAAAAAGACACTTTGCCAATGATAGCTGGCGGCCCTGCAAAGCGGTTGGTGTCTTGGGAATCTGAACTCTGTCAAAGCAGAGGGGAGTTCTAGCTGAGACCTGGTGTGTTACCTGCCTCTTCTTCCCCGAGAGTCGCTGGAAGAAACCGGACCACTGTATTCTGTTCTAGCGAGACAGAAGCAGACCCAAGTACCGGCAGCCAAACTTTCCCGTGGCCCCCCCGTGCATGCGCCGGATTCTCAAACTACTCCATTCCAGCTTCAGTGCCGCCTCTGCTTATATAGGCTATAGGATGTGCATGAGGTGGTTGCGTTCAGGCTGATATTATCGACTTGGAAGTGGGTGGAAAACAATAAAAGTCCACTTGGCAACCTTGGGAGTGTTGTTGCCTGAAGTTTTCCCCCTTAGATCCTTTTGGCAGGGTCTCAGCCACTTCTCATTCTTCCTCCTGCAGACGTAAGGCGCAAGTCCCAAGTGGGTTAAAAAGCCTAAGTCTTTAATTAGAAACGCGTTAAGAAGCCTCTGAAATATTCATCCCCCTTTGTGTGTGTATCTTCCGTCAGATCTCCAACTCCCCCCTTACATCTCAATCTCTCTCTCTCTCTCTCTCTCTCTCTCTCTCTCTCTCTCTCTCTCTCTCTCTCTCCCCCCCCCCCCCCCCCCCCCCCCCCCCCAACTAAAGCAGCATAGCAGCTTCCCACCTTCCATTTCCCCACCCCCCCCTTCTCCCTTCCCCTCCTTCCCAAGACTATATCACTGCTTTCCTGTCACTTTGTAACAGGATGAGAAGAATGTTTACCAGGAACCTGGATCTGTTTATGTCTAAATGTAGATCTTGGGGCTATTAAATAAAGAGCTCATCGATTGCATCCACGTTTAATAAGTCGATTAAAATCTCTATTTGGAAGGGTGAGGTGGAACTCGGGGGACTTGCTCTATAGAAGATCGAAAGCTGCTTTAGTTAGTGACCAAATCCCTAGTTTCTCAGCTTTCGGGATTCATTTCGGCGTTTCAGGTTTGAACTTTACTTGACAAGAGCTGACAGAGACTGAAGAGGGTGTGAGTAGGTTAAACAACTACATTAGGGCTCACTCTGAATACTGCTGGAAAGCGGTGGGGGTGGGGAAATGTCCTGAGTGAAGATAAGAGAGGAGGTCAGGATAAAGATAACAATGGAGGGTAGGAATATTCATTCAAGTATATATTCCCTACCATTGCTGAAAATCTACAGGGTGACAGGCAAATAGTCCCTTAGGAGAGAGCAGTGGCCTTGAAGGCAGAAGCTGCAGCCCCAGCTTAGTCTCTTTTTAGTTATGTGGCCCTGAGAAAATTATTTCTCTCTGTGCCTCGGTTTTTGTGTCTGTAAAAGAGATGATTGTACTACTCTACACAAGACTGTTGTGAGTAAAGCACTTTGTGAACATTAAATCATTATATAAAGGTGAATTATTATTTCACAGTCAATCCGCTATTCACTATTTTTTTTTAACATCCCTGACTGAAATCTGCCGATTTTGTGGAAGAGAAAAAACGTAAGAGATTTTTCAGCAGAGCCTTGCTCATGGAAGAACATAAACATCACTGTGGAATAGTAGAAAGACCATTCAATAGTATTTATTAATCACCTATTAAGTTGCAGGTACTAGACTAGATGACAGAAAACCTGGATCCGAAATCCAGCCCTGCTTTTTTCTAACAATGATTTTGGGCTAGTCATTTTTCTCCCCTAAGCCTCAGTTTCCCTGCTTGTAAAATAAGAGAGCTCTGCTTGATGGTCTTTAAGGGATCTTCCAAATGACAATCTATGCACAGAATCAAATGCACCCTAATTACATATTTTTTTCCCCTTCCAGGGTCTTCTTAGTCCTTCTTACAACTTTGCTTCTCTCTTCTACCCTGCCCTACCCTTTTCAGTTTCAATTCCTTTGCTGAACCCTCTAAATCAAATAGACTCCCATTTCCAATCCTCTTCTGGGCTTCTGATAAAGTCTTTAAAAACACACTCTTCCAAAAGAAACTCTGGAGGGCCACTGGTCAAGTGCCTAGTGAATTCGTTGAAATGGAAAGAAAGCTGGTGATTGAGTTAGACATATTTTGAGAATATGGCATTTGCCTCAATTATTTTTTCTTCTAAAGTGAAATCTCAATCAATTGAGCAGTTTCCCATTTTATTGGAGCTTTCTGGGCAAGGGCTGGAAGTCCTCCAAGTCAGAGAATCTAATTGGGATAGGTGTTGTAAGTACAGTACCAGAAAGGGAGGGCATTGGCAAGAATTAAAAGCCCTCACCAGGAACTGAGGCTGTCACAAAAGTCAATAAGGTTGAAAATGTGTGTGTGTGTGTGTGTGTGTGTGTGTGTGTCTAGGGAATAAAATATTGAAATGTATCTTCACTTTAGCTTTATTTGGTTTGTATGTGTGTATAATCCACTCCCTTTAAAAGCAAATAGTGAGATTCAACACTGAAAATATTTTCCAGCCCATAAGAATGAAACATTAAAGTTTTTTTTAAAGGCATTCAGAAAACAAAAAAGTGAAAATGAACATCAGTAAATAGTATTGAAACTGGAAAAATCCCCCAACATTAGGCACTTTTCTCCTTCTTTGCTTCCCTCCTCTATAATATGTATTCAAAAAAAAAATGTTAGAAGTCAAAATGTTAGAAGTTAAGCCCTTCCCATCTGTCAGGCAGGGATGACAGTGACCCCTAGCGACAACAGGCATCTTGCTTCTTTCAATCTTTAATTGCCCTGTGTTCTTGTCTAAAGTGGAAGTCCAAGTGTTGCTAGTTTCATTTCTACTCTTCAAACTTATATCTTTAGGTGTGTTGTCCTTATTCTGTGTATACTGTAGCTTTCATGTCTATGGTAAATGTATGTAAAGCTTCTTTTTTTTTGGTAAGGCTTCTTTCGATAGAAAATTTGAGCTACGCCTTGAGGATCAAGACAGGATCTTGCTTTTAAGAGACAAGCTACTTACTGAATTGACTCAAATTGCATATTTTTCATTAGTCCTTTAATTTTTGAGCCAGAGTCCTTTAGAAAGCCAAATAGCAAGCCTCTTAACACACCAGTAGCCAATCTTCTCTCCACAGCATACACCCTTCTACCCCCAAAATGAACATTAGCCAAGGAGTTCTTGTCAGTCATTTTAAACATTTTCTTTTCTACACAGCATGGCAAGACATATTAGGTAGGTTCAGATAATGACTTTGCCACATTCAGCACCTATTTGACTTTGAATATGTTACTTAACTTCTCTTGGTCTTAGTTTCTTCATCTGTAAAAGGAGAATGTTGGATTACATGACCTCTATGGCTCCATCCAGCTCTAAATCTGTATTCCTACAATTCTTTTGGGGCAGTTAGGAAGTGCAGTGGATAGAACACTGACCCTGGAGTCAGGAGGATCTGAGTTAAAATCTGGCCTCAGACATTTACTAGCTGTCTGACCCTGGACAAGTCATTTAATTCTGTTTGCCTTAGATTCTTCATCTGCAAAATGAGTTGAAGAAGGAAATGGCAATCCACTTGTATTGGGAATTTGAAGATCTTCCTTGCCCCTTAATAGACCTAAAGGGGAGTTTGAAGACCTCCCCTTCTTTGAAAGTAAACTCTGCCTCCTAATAGGCTGAATGTAATCACATGGAGCCTGTGTCGTGAGGAGTTTTGCTAAAGGGAAGTAGAGCCCACAGGAAGCTGGTTCAGAGCTAGCCACACTGGTGGGGGACAGAGGAGCTTGGGCAAGGAGACAGAGAGGTTTGTGAGTATATATTGATCTTGTATTGGTTTGTGGGAAGGCTGAAGGATGCTGTGGCTCTCAGTGTTATTATGGCTTCTGAATATCTTTGGTACTATGATGGAATTGGCTTACTGGTTTTGGGATTCAGTTTATAGTCATGGTCTTTATCATGATTGTGGGCACTGTAAATATTGCATTGGAGCTACATCATTCCAGTATCTTTGCCAAGAAAACCCCAAATGGGGTCATGAAGAGTTGGATGGAACTGAAATGACTTAATAAGAACAAAAATGATTCTTTTGTTGGTAAATCTCAGAGCTTCTTCCTAGTTATTTTTCCCTAAACCTTGTAGAATACTGTAACTCCTATCTACCACCTACCTCATAGGACTGTTGTGAGGAAAGTACTCTGCAGTTTTTAAAATATAACTGACATGTAAATTATTTTTGTATCCAAATAAACTTGTTCCACTGATACCTATCAAATTCTCAGTCTCTAACTCAGGTCTCTAACTCATTGGGTAGATTCTCTACAGAGGATTTATGGGAAGTCATGGTCAGGAATCACATAGAATAAGCAGGTAGGGAGGAAGAACCCACATGGAAGAGATTGGATCCACTGAAGTAATATATCAAAGATAATATTTTAAATCATTTAATAAGAACCAATATTTACCCAAGAGAGATCATCAAAGAGTAGATAATACCACAATAGCAGAGTTTTAATGGCCCATCTACTTAGGGTTCTATACTTCCTGGTTTGTTTGATTCTTAGAATGAATGTCTTCTAGTGCTCCAGGGTGACCAAAAAAATAAAAAGAATTGGGTTGGCAATTAGGATACTTGCTTTTCAATAGTGGCTCCCACATTTACTCACTTTCTAACTTATGGACAAGTCATCTTTTTAAAACTCAGTTTTTTCATCTTAAAAATGGAAAAATGACATTTGTGCTACTTCATATGGTTATCATTAGAAAAATGCTTTGTGTGTCTCAAATCACATAGAAATGGAAACTATCATTATTTTTGTGTGGAATGACAGAGTCAGAGGAAGACAAAGTCAGAGGAGGTATTCCAAAATTGGGTAAGTTAGGCAAAGTTCTAGACGCTGAACTTTCTGTAAGCATTCACAATGGGACACAATTTCTCTCTCTCTCTCTCTCTCTCTCTCTCTCTCTCTCTCTCTCTCTCTCTCTCTCTCTCTCTCTCTCTCCCCTCCCTCTCTCTGTCTCTGCTTCTCTTTCTCTCTGTCCCCTAACCCCACACCTTTCATCTCTACTTTTCTTTATACATCTATGGAAAGTTTTCAATTCTATATATTGGACTAGAGTAGTATCTTGCCTCCAAATATTTCTCCCTCTAGTGGTGAACTTAATACCACCCACAGTATTATACTAGCTCTTGTGCCCTTCTCTAGAAGCTGGCCTACCAACACCAGGCTAGGCCTCTCTGAGTTTATTTCATGTGTCAGAATCCTGCAATAAATAATCAGAGATAAGGTAACCTAAGTCCAATTTTATAATGGAAGGTAGTGGGCAAATAAGGTTCATTTCATAAATTTGCTGAAATATTTTCAAAATCTGAGGAACACTAGCTCTCTGATATAATAATTTAAAAAATGTGTTAAAAAGCCTTTTTGTAGGTAAACAATGACTATTCACTTCCAGTGTAGTAGGGTACAAATTCTAACAGGTATAACACCAATGCCCTTCTCTCCACACTTTTGTCTAACAGTAAACCCCAGAACATGCTTGCTGTCACTCTCTTATAGTTGATTCTAGATATCTCCTTTGCAGTCTGGGTCCCTTCTACATAAAACCACACCTGCATAAGTTGGCACTTATCTTTATTTTTTCTCCCTTGCTCAAGCCTTAGGCAGTAACACATAGCACCTCTGTAATGTTTTATTTATTTATTTAGTATTTCATTTTTCCTCAATTACATTTAAAAACAATTTTCAGTGTTCTTTAAAGAAAATTGAGATCTAAATTCTGTTCCTCCTTCCTTACCCTCCTCATTAAGAAGGCAAGCAACTTGATATAAGTTATACATATGTAGTCATGCAAAACATATTTCCATATTAGTCATGTTGTAAAAGAAAACATAAACAAAAAGACCCTAAGAAAAATAAAGTAAAAAAGTATGCTTTGATCTGTATTCAGAATCTATCAATTCTTTCTCTGGGGACGGATAACATTTTTTTGTCATAAGTCTTTCAAAGTTGTCTTGGATCATTGTATTGCTGAAAATAGATAAGTCACCAACAGTTGATCATTTTACAATATTGCTATTACTGTGTACGACGTTTTCCTGGTTCTGCCCATTTCACTTTGTATGATTTCATGTAAGTCTTTCTAGGTTTTTCTGAGAGCAACTTGCTCATCATTTCCTATAGCACAGTAGTATTCCATCACAATCATATGCCACAACTTTTTCAGCCATTCCCCAATTGATGGGCATTCCCTCAATTTCTAGTTCTTTGTCACCAGAAAAGAGCTACTATAAGTATCTTTTGTTCATATAGTTCCTTTTCCTTTTTTTTTTTTCCTTTGGTCTCTTTTGGGATACAGACCTAGTAGTGGTATTTCTGGGTCAAAGGGTATATGCAGTTTTATAACCCTTTGGGCATAGTTCCAAACGTCTCTCCAGAATGGTTGAATCAGTTGACAACTGCACCAACAGAGCATTAATGTCTCATTTTCCCACATTCACTCTAACATTTGACATTTTCCTTTTCTATCCTATTAGCCAATCTAATAGTTGTGAATTGCTGTCACCTCAATATGGTTTTAATTTGCATTTCACTAGTCAATAGTGATTTAGAGGATTTTATCATCTGGCTATAGATAGTTTTGATTACTTCATCTGAAAACTGACTTTTTATGTGTTTTGATCATTTATCAATTGGGGATTGATTCTTATTTTATGTATTCTTATATAATATAACATATATTATTCTCTATATATTTGAAAAATGAGGCCTTTATTGGAGAGACTTGCTTTAAACTTTTTTTCACAGTTATGATTGCTAACTGTATTTCCCTCCCCTCTTTATTATATTCTCTCTCTCTTTTCACCCTGTCCCTCCTCAAAAGTATTTTGCTTCTGCCTATGGTCTTCCCCCAATATACCCTCCTTTCTATCAACTCCCCCTGCCTTCTCTTATCCTCCTACTTTCCTGTAGGGTAAGATAGATTTCTATACCCAATTGAGTGCATATGTTATTCCCTCTTTGAGCAGATTCTGATGGGAGTAAGGTTCACTCACTCCCCCTAACCTCTCCCATCTTTCCCTCCACTGTAAAAGTGTTTCCTTGCCTCTTTTAGGTGAGTTCTGCTCATTTCATTCTTCATTATTTAATGCAAGTCTTTCCATGTTTTTTATAAGGTCATTAAGTTCATCATTTCTTATAGTACAGTAGTATTCCATTACTATCGTTTACCACAATTTGTTCATCCATTCCCCAAATGATGGGCATCCCTGTAATTTCCACTTCTTTGCCACCACAAAGAGAGCTGCTATAAACTTTTTTTGGAGGTAAGAAAGGCAAGGAAATTGGGGTTAAGTGACTTGCCCAAGGTCACACAGCTAGTTAAGTGTCTCATTTGAATTCAGGTCCTCCTGACTCCAGGGCCAGTGCTCTATTCACTGTGCCACCTAGCTGCCCCTCTATAAACATTTTAGAACATATAAGTTCTTTTGCTTTTTTCCTAATCATCTTTGGAAACAGACCTAGTAGTGGTATTTTTGGGTCAAAGGGTATAGGTAGTTTAATAACTCTTCAGCCTTAATTTCAGATTGCTCTCTAAAATGGTTGGATCAGTTCACAATTCCACCAACAATGGATGAATAATTAAAAAAAAACTTATTTATTTATTTAGAATATACACAGTCTATGGGAATTCAGTGTCAACCTCATGCCATTTAGAGCTAGGAAGGAACTTAGACATCTGTAGCAGCAAGCACCCCAAGCGCATCCTCAGGGTTTGCAGCTACCA